>NC_133836.1:3157703-3471723 GCF_047830755.1 Zonotrichia albicollis
CAGCTAAAACCTTCTGAAGAACAACAGCTGCATAAAAAATAAAATATATGCTTCTATCACTTGGAATTAAATTACTTCTCGGAAAAGGATCAGCAATATTAAATTTCAAGAATGCAGATTAAAATTAATCAGGAGAATTGTAGCTAAAAAGAAAACAGGCTTTCATTGACCTTGCCCCACTGAATGGAGTCAGTACCAGGGAAAATTCATTATGGCCCTACCAGCTACACCCTCATGAGTTCCTGAGCTAGCAGGGAAGGTAAATAAATTAAAATTATGAAGTGAGCAATAGTTATGAAAACAGCAAAAACTGAAAAAAAAATCCAGTGCTGTTCATAAAACCTGTCTTTACCAGCTGAGAAATTTGCCTAAGTATTAAATGAGAATGACAGCTCAGTTAGTTTTTAAAAAAACCCCAAATCATGAAGATCTGCTGTTGCATCCTTTAGCTCTGCCTAATCCCCCAGATCAGGAGCAGGATCCTTGCAGAGATGCAAACACTGAACAGCTGCCAGCCTGGGGAGCTGGCACTGCCCCCAGCCCCAGCTGAGGGCACAGCAGGGATTTCTGTCCTGCAGCTCCTGCCAGCCTGGAGCCCACCCTGCACCCTGAAATCCACTGCTGGTCCCTCCCAGCACCAGCCAGAACAAACCACACTCACTCTGATGCTGCACTGGTTGTTTCACACCCTCCCTGTTTCTAGAAAAAATCCCATTGCAGAGTGTATTGCTTTCTAAGAGTTTTAGGTGTTCAAATCACCCTTCACTCCCAACTGCAAAACAAATCCAAAACTGTTCAGAGAAGCATCAGCTTCCTTCAGACCCAGCAATAAACACCAATTGCATCAGACAGCCCCTTAAATCAATGGATCACCTACTCTGACAGCTGCTTTTATTACTGAGGAAAAAGAAAATAGAAACAGCCCTGAACAACGGAGCAATCCATGTAAGAGGCAGAAATCTCCAGAGAAGTTTCAGTTTTCCTAGAAACTGAAGCAGGAAAAGTCTGCTGGGTCAAACCTGATTACAGGAAATCTCGTTTCCCCAGCAGCTTAACTTTTAAAGAAAAAGTCTCAGAGTTATTTGGACAATCCTTTTAACTTGGATGGCCACCAAATGTTCACCCTGCCTGAGAAAGCTGGAATTTTAATTCCAGATATAATGGATTACAGCAGCTTTGTATTTTATGACCTAAATCATGCAAAATCCCTGGGACACAACAAAATAAGCAAACAGATTTTAGACACTCACAAGGTGTAACTTGGGGGATCACAGCACATGGAATGAAGCATTTGGTGCCACGTGTTGGTGCTGTGATCCCAAACTAGAGGGCACTCTGCAGCTGCAAGTGCAACTTCCAGAATGGATTAAGTGATGAAGTCCCACTGTTTGTGCCAAATAAAAATCCTTTTTGTGGCCAGGTATTAACCCTGGTGCCCTGACCGACTGCTGACCTCGGGTAATCTGCTTCAGTCCTGCAGGAGCAGGGGAAGTCACCTCTGGGCACCTGCTGGTCAGTGGGACAGTGGGACAGGTGCCTGCTCCACAGCACTGGGAGTCACTCCTTCCTAATTACATCTATCTATGGCCTGTGGTTTAAAAAAAAAAAAAAAAAAGGAATAAGCTAGAGTGACTGTGGAAAAATCCAATTATTTCTATGTTTTCAATTGCCATAAAAGAGACTTCTCAAAATTCAGCCTTCCCAGATTTCCATTTTACTGCTGCAACCCAAGATTAGGACATTTATGTAACAGAGCAACTTCAAAAGAATCCATAGTAAGTGTATTAGGTGGAATTAGTACCGTGTTAGATTTCACCTGAGCCACTGCACTTGGCAACACTCAGCCTTTATGAATTTATAGGATTAAAACCAAATCTAAAAGAAAAGAAAGAGGCTTCTTGTCAGCAGAGACTTGGAAATTGCTCCTGCTGCATTTCTCAGCTGACTCATCTCTTGAACAGCAAAAGGAAATTTGGAACATTTTAGCCAACGTGAAGCTTCCTGCTCAAACAAACCGAGTGTGACATCTGGAAGCTTCAGAAAATGAATTAAATGCAGATTGCTGTCACAGACACATTTTATGAAAAATCCTTTCCTTAGGATTTTTTCTCCTGAGAAGCTGAGAGGCCTCAGGAACAAAATGCAAACATTGATTATCTGCTGCTGTGGAATGCAACAGGCGCATCTGGGATTGGTCTCATGTGGTTGTTTCTAATTAATGGCCAATCACAGTCCAGCTGTCCAGTCACAAGACTTTGTTATCATTTTTTCTATTCCTTGCTAGCCTTCTGATGAAATCCTTTCTTCTATTCTTTTAGTATAGTTTTAATATCATATATATCATCAAATAATAAATCATGGAGTCTGAAACATGGAGTCAGATCCTTGTCTCTGTGAGCACCCTGTGAACACCATCACAGACTGCAGCCAGAGAAATCAGCTGGCATCCTAAGCCCCTTTCTTACTGCAACCACTCTGTTAGCTTCAATGAAATATTCAACTGTTCAGCTGCTCTCCAGGGCTAGCTAAGATTTCCTTCCTTCGTGCATGCTTTGGAGGAGGAGGAGCACCGAGAACCGGCGGGGCCCGGCCGGGCTGGGCGGGAGGGAGGGAGGAAGAGAGGGAGGGGCAGCATGCGAAGGGAAAATCAGCTTACGAGTCCTGTGCGGCTGGGCTTGCTGCTTACGGAGGAGGCCACGGAGCTGAGCGAGCTCAGCGAGGAGGCGCTGGGGCTGCGCTTCAGGGCCGTGGGCGTGGGCAGCACCTTGCGCACGGCGGGCTTGGCCTTGGCCGGCGTGGTGGAGGGGAAGCCGATCTTGGTCACCTTGTGCACCGGGGCAAAGAGCCCGTACTTGGGCTGGCACTGGAAATACCTGCCGAGGGCAAAGCAAGCACAGGAGAGAGGGAATTCACTTCTTTTCTGGGTTTGTGGAGAGTTCTACGTCAGGAATGTGAATTCTTGGACTGCAATTCTATTTAACACCCGTTTGGGAAAGGGGCTTTGAGAGTCTCAAGCAGCACGATCACATCAGACTTCAGAAATTCAGAGTAAACAGCGCAGCTCCAGTGCCTAAAAAATTCCATTCAGATGCAGTTTTATATCCACAGCTTTTCCCTTCATCACATTCCTCTGAGCTGCCAACAGATGTGATGGCTCAGAGTTAAAAATAGAAATCAGCTTTTAATTAAATCAAGTAGTTTTATATTTTATTACATACATACCATTTATGTATATTTGATGATACAGAACATATATCTTTGGTTAAATATAGACAAAAGCCACTTATAATTTTAAGCTGTGATCAGCTATGTTAAGGTGAGATAATCTTTGTAAAACCTCTTTTTAATGAGGTAAAAGACTATTCCTTATGGCAAATGAGAAAGAAAGTTAAATTGTGATGTGAATTAATGCCTTCTCATTGTGACACTGCTCCCATCTCTGCCAGGAGGCATCTGCTGGAACAGGGACTTCCAGCTCCTGGGATGCTCCAAGATTTCCCTTAAGCACAACAGAGATTTTCTTAAGTGAGCATTCCTTCCAAGCTGAGAAATCCAACAGGCATTTAAAAGAAGGAAATTGTGTTTTCCATTACCAGTCTATGAATAAAACTCCCATGGGAGGAGAGCTCAGCTCATCCCACGAACGTGAGAGAAGCGTTGGCACCAGAGAGCTGAAACCACTGCTCACCAAAACCCTCCCCAGAGCAGCAAAGGCAGATTTAGGATCCCTCCCTCCCTGGACTGAAAACCTCATGGAAGACATAAAAACCCACCAGAGAACACAGAGAAAAATCTGACAATAACTCTGGGGATGCACCAACCTCGTGCCAGCCACAGCTCCATCGTTCTTGCCCAGGGGCTCGTCCAGCTCCACCCCACACCATTCTCCTTTAGCAAAGTCGGTTTCTCCCAGGAAACGAACGACTCCAGCTTTAGTTCCTCCAACCTAAAGCAGTGAGAAACACCTGCATTTAATGCTTTTCCAAATAAAACAACAAATTCCGTGAAAAAGCTTTTGGCATAACCCTGTTCACAAAGCACAGGAATGACATAACCAGTTCTTATTCCAAGCTATGCAATTTTTTGTCTATGAGCTTGTATTAATGTTGAACAAATACTGATCTTCACAACAAAAAATATGTTTAACAAGACATATATTTAACAAGACATATATTTAACAAGACATATATTTAACAAAAAATATATTGAACAGTATAACCAATGTTCTGAATGCAATAGGTTTGTGCTAGAGTTTCACATAAATTTCTACAGCAGATTAGGATTTCTAAGGTCTGTTTGCTTCTTGTTCTAATTCTGTGAGGAAAAATAAAAGAAATGAAATGACAAAAAATTCCTTTCATATTTTCTCTAAGGAATAATTTAGATAAACTACATAGTACAGCCCTCTTGTATTTAAAAGAACTGATATAAAGCACAATACAGAGCACTTGGCAACCCTGTAGATATAACCAGCAATTTGAATCCTTGGGGAGAGGAGAATCATTTTATCTTTTCTTCACTTTCAAGAATAAAAAGATCCAACCCAAACACTCCTAAATGAAAGCCTAGAAAGCAGAGTGGCTTTCAAACTTATCATATTAAATATTTACAGCCATTCCAATTACTGGCAATGTCTGTGAGCTCCAGCTTTTCCCAATACCCAGGGGACGGAAGAATTAAATTCAGTGGAGAAGGAAAAGGTGTTTTGTGGCTGCCACTTGCCAGGGAGAGCCACAGGGTTCCTGCAGCTCAGGAAGAAAACATGGTGTGCCCTAAATTTGTGCAAATCTGTTCACCTGCATCCAGCACGGTGAGAACAGGGACATGGAGATGGAAACCTCTTCAAGAGATTCACAGAATTCCAAATGGAAAATGCACCAAAGGTTTGAAAATGTCCATCTGTGTTTTCCAGCACACCTTGTACCACCAGGAATATTGTGAGGCCTTGGCAGAGAGCTTGACTGAAACTCTTATTAAAGACTGTGATTCTCCTTTTTATACACTAAAAAACAAATTAGTATTTCATATAATTTTTACAGCAGACATTCTGTTTCTTGGGGGAACTTCCCAGGGTTACTAGGGAAAAATTTCTATTTTTTCCCAGGATTACTAGAGAACAGCGAGCTCCTCATGCTGTAAATGAAGGAGCATTTACAAGAGAAAATTCACATTTTTCCAGCTGGGAAGAGCTCACTCATGAGGTCACCTGTGAGGAATTGGGGACTTTACATCTCCACAAAGTCCCAGGTCAGTGCCCAGGAGCTGCCACACACATTTGTGCTCCAGTGGCAAGATGAGGCTTTATCTGATGAGGAAAAATAATTCTAATCCACACAACCCTCAGAAAACCAGGGAGAATAATGAACTTTTTAAATATTCAAGTGAGAAAGGGGGCAGAGGCACCTCTTGCCCACATTTAAGGTGGCAGCTCCTCCTCTGTTATTAGAGACAATTCTGGAAGGACTGCAGGTCACCTTCAGATCCTGCTTTAAGTGGCACTGTAGCAAATTATTACTCTCCATGGAATAAAAACACACAAAGTTTACAGTTATCATGACAGCCTAATATAGTAACTCGTAGAACCTTTGGTATTTGGTGTTCTTGGCAGAGAACACACAAACAAGCACTAGGACTGGCTTAGAAAAAAAGAATTGTAACCTCCCAAAGAGTAACAGAGAATCCAAATCTCTGGCATGGTGGTGAGGAGGGAAAATAAAATACTGATAAAATAATCCCTGGGAAGAACTACCCCTGAAATGGCAGAGCTACTCAGACATTAGCTACTTTTTCTAGAGGGTAAATATCTTAAATACAAACATAAAAAGAAATTTTAACTGCACTATGAGCTCCAAATTCTCCTCCTTATTCCTTTTCTGGCCAGTTTGGGGAGGGGTTTTTGTCTCTTTAGGTGAAAAGACTGGTTAGCTCTGGTTAGAAGCTATTTCCCCACTCAAATTTGTTCTGTTTTCTACCTGATAAAACAAGAGTTAAATCAAAAGAGGCTCTACAAACCCATTTAAGAAATTAGAGAAGAAAACTGGAACAATGGCCCAGATAAGGAGGATCCTTCCCAAGACAAGAGTCAGGTTTGGGGGTGCACAGAGATCCCTCGAGCTCCTTTTCCACACCCCCTGAGCCCGACAATGGAATTTTCTCCCTGTTCCATGGTGTGTGTTTGTGTCTGTGGGGATTTCTTTAAACAAACCCCGATGAATGACCCAAACACAGGAGGGTGAGCGGGGTCAGTGAGGTGTCTGAGGCACTGAGGGGAACGGGATAAATCCTGCAGGGATTCCCAGGGACAGGAGAAGCTGCTGCAATCTGTGCCCTCCAACTCTGCACATCAGCCCCTAGGGAAGGGATGAAGTGATGCTGCCTCCAGGAAAACTCTCTGTAGAATTATTCTTCCTTTTCTGTTCCATACCTCAGCCCTGCTCATCTTCTGTGTTTATGTAAAAAATGGGAAGTTTATTATGAAGGGAGCACACTGAAACACAGCCTGGAGGAATTTGGCAGTGCCCAGAGCCCCTGCAGGGAGCCAGGACTGGGGCAGCCAGGAAATGCAGGAATTCAGCTGAGAATTCAGGAATTCAGCTCCCAGAGCAGATGGGAGGGAGAGGCTGCTCCACACCAGAGTCCCTGCAGGAGCAGCAGGGACTCCTCTGGTAACCATGGCACCTGGGTTATTTTCAACAGGACTCAAGGGAGGATGCCAAAGAATTTCTGCTTTTTTCCAAACCCAGTCCAGCTTCTTTGAATAAGCAGCTCCTCCATTTCTCTCTCTGCACATTCTGTGTGTCCTTACAAGAGCAGGAATTGGAAAACCCCGTGGCTGTAAAGTGCTCAGAGAATCAGTGAAGCTCTAGATGGGCAGTTTTGCTCAGGTTTAAGCAAAATCTTTCTAAATTTCAGCTTTAAAGACAGGTCAGCCTTCCAATCATTCACAGACATCTCTCCCAAAAATTGTATTTATCTCCAGCTGCAATTAGTACCTGTAAGTGACAACACCTGCCTTGAGAAGAAAATAATCATAATTTATTCCCTTGGTAGTACAATGTGAGGTGCTACTGCACAAGACAGCGTGCTAAAGGCTTTTCATGATGAAAGCTGCTGTACATATACAGAATTAATAGTGCCATAAATGGGAAAAAAGATCCTGACATGATTAAACTCAACTGTTCCAACCAATATGAAAAAAGAATTGGACTTACAGAGTATAGCAAATAGTATAGTATACTATATACATAGTATACTATGTATAGTAGTATACTATATACAAATAGTATAGTATTTCTGTTATAGAAAAATTATTTTTAAAAATTGAGAGAATTGCAGCAAAAAAGGTAAAAAACCCAACCCCAAACCAGCAGATCTACTTCCCAGTACTGCACGAAGGACTAAAATAAAAACCATCAGCTTCTAAAAGAAATAGGGAAAAAAAAATATTAAAAGGTTTCTGAAAGTTCTGTGAAAAACCAGAGCACAACTACCACAAAGACAGTTTTCCATGAGCTTCTTTCACGCTAAGGCAGGTCACTAAATAATGGATAGAGGAAAGAAGTGCCAGACGTTCCCTCAGTCAGTTCCCACACTCAGTGGAGTGAGGCTGGAAAACACAAAGCTGTGACACTGCAGAGAATCTGGGTTAGCCTGCAGGTCACGGTGAGGTGAGGAATCCTGCTTGGAACTCACTGGAGTTGTGTCAAACACACGCAAAAAGTGATTAAATTCCATTTATCCAGTTCTACCTGAGCTCACATGAATTTGCTGCCAGGTAAAGTGAAACAGCAAAGTGGGTTTGGAAACCTGGGGTGGTGAAAAAGCTCCTGGTGAAAGGACAGGGGGTGAACACGTCAGACCTTGTGAGAACCTTTGTGGAGCCACATTTCCAAAGATAAGGAGAAGCAGGAGACAAATAGACCAGTGTGATCCAGGGGGAAAAAAGAGAGATGGACTGAAAAATGAGAGTGATTTGAGCAGTGCTGGTGGAAAAGAGGACAGGCAGGGTCTGAATGCTGTCAGTGTAACAATAGCACTTATGGAAACCTGCCCAGAGAAGGTAAAAGGTGAATAACAGCTGCTCTGTCTCCCTTTCTGCCCGAGCATGAACTTGTGGTCACTCCTGAAAGCATCACTGGGCATTTCTGCATTTTCAGGACAATTCAGCACCACAATGTGCAGCACCTGGAAAAGCAAAACCCACACGGAGCCTTTGAACCACCCAGGATCCACTAATCAGGTTCTGACCAGAATCATCTTCCTCTTGTTTCTCCAGATTTGGCAGAACTGCTTCCAGCTGGCAACAGAAATTGTGTTTGATTTGTTCACCCCTTCACGGCCAGAGGGGACAAAGGGATCATCTCTGCTTCTCATGGAACAGGCCTTTACATTTCACCCAGGTCCACCTGTAATTAACCTTGTAACTGGCTAATTGCTGTGGGGATGTTTTAGCAGCAGAGCTGATATCCATCAGGAAACACCCAAACCTGGACTGGATTTGGCCTGGAGTCCTAAAGAGAGCAGGGAAATCAGCACCACCAGGCACTGATGGTATCATCAGCACTGAGAGAAGATTTGAAACCTTAGAAAACTTAGAAAAATAAGAGTGACTTCTGCTGTTTCCACTGATTGGAACAGGATTCAGAAAAGCGTCGATGATGTGGATTCTGTGACGTGCAAAGTTCTGTGAAGGCAAATTCAGCTTTTCCAGAGCTGTGGGCAGAGTCTCCACCTTCTATTGGGCTGTTTCCATGGAACTTGGAAGGATTTGCTTTGAAACCTCTCCACTTTCACCCAGTTTGCTTGTAGTCAACTTGAAAGTTCAAAAGCAAGGCCAAAGTGGGCAAAAACCTCATGTGCAGTAAGATACACACTGTGCTACCACTCAATCCTTCACTTCCACAGAAAACAGCTTAGTAACTAAACCTGATGGGCTATTGAGGTTTAATTCATTCATCCAGCTCAAAAGGAAACACAAAAAAAACCCCTAACAGCAATTCCATACTACAAAAGCCACATGTGAATTCATCATCACCACCACAAAGGAAAAGCAAAAACTAAAATAAGTAAATAAGCTGTTCCTTCTCCCATCCTGTGCTGAAATGACTGAGGACAACGTGTTCCTGGATATTCCCCCTTGGGAGAGGGGAAGGGAGCCAGAGAATCCACACACAAAAAAGGAATTTGCTGCCAGAGCATGTGGGGAGTCACCAGTCCTGCCATTACAGCCCAGGAACTCACATGCAGTTTGAATTTAAATAAGGAGTTGCCAAAACAGAGTGACTCAGACAGGATAAATTTGACACCTGAGTTGTGAGCAGAGAGGTAATGCCATGTCCTGAAAAATGCTTAAAAGTAACATTAAAAGAAAGCAGAGGAAAATCACCCAGAGGATGAATTGCAAGGAAAGCCTTTGGACACCCCTTACCCCTCAGATGTTTCTCACACATGGATTTCACGCTGCAGCAGCCACTTAGCAAACTAATCTACATCACAGATTACAGGAGCCACAGTCCTGTGCCTAAGCAGTCATACATAAATATAAGAATTACTTTAATCCTTGACTTAACATGACAAAGCCATCAAAATAGCTCACAGCCACCTCAGCTCAAGGATAAGGCAAAAGTGTGACTGAGCAGTTAAAGCTGTCACGTTTGATGGAGGAGGCTGGAGAGAAGAGCCCCAGGAGAGCACAAACCCCTCACACCTTGCCAACTTCCAAATTTTTCTTCCTTTTCTATCCTTGTAATCATTGTGCCAGATATTTTTGTACTGTTTTAACTGTAACACCACCAATGAATATTTGTTCTCATAACAGATTAATATTATCACAGACTTTTAAACAGTGCATTTTCTATTCAGAAAGTTGTAAAATCCAGAAAACCTTAAAAAACACCACAGTGACAATGCTGAAGGGAGAAACTCCTCTCTGCATGTGAAGTTTCTTTTTCCCCTGGCTGCTTTTCAGAGCCCTGGAATGTAATCACTTGACAGCCCTACGTCATGTTTACTTGCAGATAGGTTACATGGGTGGAAACAAATCTGACAATAATCTCCTATCAGCCCCTGCCTGCTCCAGCACCACAGACCTTGGGAAGAAACAACAAAGCCCTGAGTAACTTACAGGGAATAAAGAGAAATGAGATGGCACTCATGCACAGGAGGAACTCTGCAAAAAGGCCACATCAGCACATGCTGTAAATTGAGTTTGCATCTTTTTGTGACCATATGGGCAGAGGCCAAGTTGCAGCTTTACAGCTCAGCCCCAGAAGCAGCAGATTTGGCAGACTGTGATGAAGCTGTAACTGGTTAAATGAATGAAAGCACTTTAATCCCTTGAGAAGGCTAAGGCCCCTTAGGTTGATAAGATTTTTATTTATTTATTTATTTAAAATCCAGCATCTGGTCCCATTAGGGGAAAAGCTGACAACGCTGTCAAAGCTGCTTCAACTTTTGGTACAGGCAACAGTTGGCACATGAAGCAGATTCCTCTCTTGTTTTGGTTGGGTAGTTCAGGGGGAGTTTGTTTGTTTTTAAAATCAACTTTGCATTGGGCTCTTAAGAAACCCTAAGTGTGCAACACCTGGGCAAACAGGTTCTGTGGCCACAGCTGACACAGGAAACCCAAAGTGGCTGAGCCTGACAGTAATTTGGTACTGAATTGGTTTTGTTACTGAATTGGTTTTGTTGCTGAATTGGTTTTGTTACTGAATTGGTTTTGTTGCTGAATTGGTTTTGTTACTGAATTGGTTTTGTTGCTGAATTGGTTTTGTTGCTGAATTGGTTTTGTTGCTGAATTGGTTTTCTGTTGTTCTCTCCCCATCTGGTTCAGCACCAAGCACTTCCACGGGCACTTACAGCAGAATTCTTATTCAGAGCAGGTTCAAGTGCTGGAGCTGGAGCCTGATTTCAGCAGAAAATCAACTGCAGCTCTGGCTCTGTGTCATTAACCCCACACAGGCTGGATGAGGTCAGGGAAGAAATGCAGATTTCCACATCCATTTTCCTGGGTTACAGAATCCCCAAATGCCAGAGCAGGCTGGCCAGAGTTAATGCTCTAATTGTTAAATCACATCCAGATTCCACAACATACATCATATCTTAAGAATGGAAATTATGCCTAATTCAGAGCTGTTTGTATCACTCTTTGCATTAATAATTCTTCTTTGGTTTAGCCCTATTTTTATTCAGTAAAAGATACATCAGGGCACCAAATGAAATGCTAAATAGTGAATTACACACAATAAACCACAATTCTTTGATATATCCAACTTATCTACCTATATTTTCAACATTTCCAAATATGATCATGATGGTTTCTTGTTAGTGAAAGGAAAACTGAGCACAAGCTTGCTGAATATGGCTCAGATACAGTGGGATTTTAAAACAGATTTATCATCAGAGATTCCCAAGACAGCAGAGCACAGGGTGCTGTTTCAATTAATCATCTTTGAGGAGTAAACTACAGAAATCTAAAGATTCTTTTCCACTAGAACACCCATTTAGGGCTGCAATACTTCAGTGAATGCTTGTGTGTTCACTCAGTTTGATTTGCTTTGACTCCTCTGGAATCTCAAGCAAGAGAAGTTCTAAGACAAGAGGACAATGGGAATTTCTCCACAATTATTATATTTCCCTTATGGGCATTGATGTCTACCATGAGTTATTTTTCTGATGTTTACAACTCAATTTAATGGCCTGGAAATGTCTTCTTCAAATTGAGGGGAAAAACCAGGAGAGGTTGCAGCTGATTGTTGTATTTTCCTGCAGGCACCCACAGCTGACATATCCAATACCTTGAAGCCCTGTCTGTTTTCATATCAGTGTCTTTTTAATATCCAAGGTCTTTTGGGAAAAGAGGTTTTTCTGCCCCCTGAAGAAGCAAGGCTGCTTGTTTTGCCTCTTTTTATCTGTGTCTCTATAGCACTGCTCAGCACAGCCCACATGATGTGCTCTGAGCAAGCCTGGTTTGGAGAATGCACAGGTGATCCCCTCACAGCCCTGCTTGCTTTCTGCAGGAATTGATTTTCTCTGGTATTTCTTTTCTCTGGGTTTTTTTTTCCATCTGGAAATTTTCTTTCTTTTCCCCCTCTGGAATATCTTTAACTCTGAATAAGTGTCCCAAGCAATCTGTATGTAACCAATATTCTCCCTAATGTTATCTGAATTAAGGAAAGATGTGTAGGGTATCTGTTTTCATAATTAAATAAATCAGGGTGTATTCACTGGAAGCTTCCTTTATTATTAACCCTTTATATTCTGAACATATTAGCTCTCCTGTAGAAGTTTGGGAGGCCTCTCATGTGGCACCACTTAGCATTTGGTAACTTCAAATGTACAAAAGGCTGGTGAAACCACCAGAGATCAAAGGAATAGGAAGAAAACCCCGAGGCATCTTTTCTGTGCACACTAAACAATCCAGGAGCTTGAATCACCTCCTCAAGACTCCTGTGCTCCTGACAGCCTTTAAGCAAAGCACTGGGGCAAAGCTGAGGGGTGCCAGCTGCTTTTCCTGCACAGGAGCAGCATCAGCATCCCTGCAGGAACAGCAGAACGTTCCAGCAAAGCTCAGCTGCTGGGAAAGCCTGAAACTGAACCCAACATTTCAGGTTCAAACTTGTGCCCAATTTGCATCTGTGTAACGTAAAGAGTTGAGATGTGAATCAGTAAACACTGAGTGGCCTCTTGTTCCTTGCTAATCCAGACTGGGCAGACAAAAAGAGCTGTAAAATTTTGCCTTTTTTTTTGTTGAAATCATCCAAAACCAGCCAGTTATCACCAATAAAAAGAAACTTAAAGCAATTTAACTGATCCACTCAAGGTAATTCCCATTAAGGACATTTTAGAATCCAAGTTAGAGGGAAAAAAAATGAACAGACTGAAATACTTCATTCCACACCCTGAGATCACACACTAAGATCAATGAAGTTGGGGCCATCTGAAGTCCATTCTGGAATGCAATCATGGCTGATGAGCTGTGCCTTACCCATCCATGAATCTGCCCTTCAGGATGTCATTTTCCAATTAGCTGCTTTAACAGGGCTCCCAAATGAGCTTTTGTCTATCATGAATTCATTGTTTTGAACTGCAGTTCTGCACTGCTGGAGGCTCCCTGCTCTCAAACTGTAATTCCCCACAGTTGCTCTCTCCATGTGTCCAGAAGCACCAAAAACCTTCACAAAACTCTCAGAGCAGCTGGTGCAGGCTGCAAGAACTGATGGATGCAGGGGTGGGGTCAGACTGGAACTCTGGGACACCACATTGTCACCTAGAGGGGAAATTCTGTGCTGAGGTGGGACTGGAAACGCCCACCCAGCCCTTCATCCTCCTGGGAGAGTATTACTGAGAAGGGACTGCTGTGAGCATCAATAAAATCCCAGAGATGTGGAGCAGGCCAGGTGGATTTGTGGCTCTGATGGAGCAGGAATGGCAGAGCAAGGGACACAAGTGACACAAATGACACAAGTGACACAAGTGACACAAGGTCTTTGCCAGCAACTGGTGCTGGTTGGTGGCTCTGAGGACAGATCCCAGAATTACCCAGTGACACCTCAACTCTACAGCTCAGTGCTGAGCTCAGTGCCAGGGAAAAATATATGATGAATAATTAATTAGCCAAGCTCAGGATTATTTGAACTAACCTGGCCACTTAAGATATTTATATCTGAATTATGATTAGACATGACAGCAGAGTTGGGATCTACTACAAATAATGAGCATGAGATCCCAAAGGATTGGAAAAGAGTAAACAAGGATCCTGCCCCTTTAAATTCACATTCCTGAGTGTCTTAAACTGCTATAGAAATTATAGTTATGCATCACCAACATACTGTGCTAGGAATTACCCCAAAAAACCTCAAACTACAATTTGGTGATTCACAAGGAAGACTTCAGGCAAACAGAGGATGAAATATTAAGTTTAACTTGTCCTACTTAACAATTTGGGACCTTATTATTATCAAAGTGTGGCACTCAGGATATGCTGCTTCTGCAATTTGCACTAATTGGACACAGGGAGAGCAGGGCAATGCCTTCACAGCACCAGAGGATCCTCAACAGGGACATCCCCTTGAGGAAAAGGCAAACAAGAGGTTAAAGCCCTGATGTTGTCTGGAGGACAACAGGGCTCAGTCTCTGACAGAAATAGCCAGGGATAAACCACAAATCTTTGTTTCCATTGGCACTCCAAGAAAACACATCTCAGCCCAAATCCAGCTGTCAGCCCACCCCTGCCCTCACTTCACCTTTGTCTCCTTCTTCAACTTGGCCCTGTGTGTTTTAAGCTCTTCTTAAACAGAAAGAGGAGGCAAATTCTTCCTTCAAAAATGCAATAAACTTAATTAAAATATCAATTCAATCAATCCACCTTCACTGCAGAATTATTTTCTGGTGGAGCAGTGCAGGACAAACAATAAAATCCAGGGGATTTTTTTTCTATATAATGTCCTTAGAGTAACCCCAGAAATGTTTCTATGCCAGGACACTCACACCTGCCTAATGGAAAGGCTAAAATTATATCATGCATAAGAGAAGATTGTATCAAAATAAGAGAGAGAGAAATCTTTAGCTTAATGATTCACTTGAGTAAATGAAACCTAAAATCAGGTTTCTGTTACAGTGATCACAGATCTGGTGAGCATACAAGGATCATTCCAGTTATATATAAAGGCTATATAAACACTCTTTAAATTAAGAATACAACATACACAACCCAACCACCAGTTTTCTGATAATAATTTTTAAAAAATGTTAAAACTAACGGAGCAACTCCCTTTTAAAAAGGTGAGATGATACAGTGGCAAAGCATTTAGGGGCCTGAATTCAGAAGGGCAGCCAAGCAACTGTGGCACATCCCCAAGAGCACAGGCAATTCCTGGCTGACCAGTGGCATTGTGTGACTGCCTCTGTTGCTGCCTGTCCCAACTCAGGAACAATCAATGGTTGAACTTTGCTTTCTACAGACACAGCCCTGCACAGGGCACAAGACCTGCATGGAAATCTCACAGGCCTGGGTTTTATCTAGCACGACTGGAGCTCTTGAAGATACAGAGAGATAAACCACAAATATGTTGTATAAACACAAGGTTGTGTTTTAAACAGTGGCAAAACATAAGAGATTACAACCTGCCCAAATAACCATTTTATCTTGGTTCAGCCAAGATATTCCCACAGCATGCAAAGAGCTCGGTTACAGAAGACACTAGACAAAGAAAGCTAGAGCAGGAATTTACCTTATCTTGACCAAGGAAATGGCAGAAAAGTTTTGAATATTAACAAAGTTTTAATTCATCAATCAAAAGCACACAGGGAAATCTTACCAGCACTCGATCTCCAATTTTGAGCTCCCTTTCTCCTTTCTTTAGTGACCCAGCTTCTGAGAGGTTTGATATAGATTCACTGGCAGTTTTGGAAAGATTGCTAATCTGAGAAGGAGTTGCATGTTCCTTAGCAGCAAGGGGGGTTTTCTGCGGGATTCCTGAAGGGGGAAGCGCAGCAGCGGAGGAGGACACGGCGCTGGCAGCCGATGTGGATGTGGGGGACGTGGCTCGGGACGCGGGAGCTGCCTGGGTACCGTTGGCCTCGTCCTCTGTCAGCGCCTTCCTGCTGAGCTTGGACGGTCGGGTGAAGATTCCCCTCAGGGGCTCACACTGGAAATAGCGAACCCCGGCCACGGAGCCGTCGTTCTTCCCGATGGGCTCGTCCAGCACGATCCCCGCCCACTGGCCCGGGGCAAACTGCGTCTCGCCCAGGAACTGGATGAAGCCGGGCTTGTTCCCATTGACCCAAACGCGCTCCCCGACCCTGAAATCATCCACAAACTCCTCGTGTGCATCTGCAGGGGCTGTGCTTGAGCTCTTCTCACTGGGAGCTGCTTTTTCTGCTGGGGCTGGAATCAAAGCACGGTGAGAAACGGGGAATTAAATACTCTGATATTCCAAAGAGCATCACTACTGAGTTTCAGTGTAACAACGTTCCTAATTAGGAGATCACAACTCTTAATTTTCCTGTGCACGTGCTGTAATCACTGAGAAAAAAATTCAAAATCTGAGGACAGAGACACTGAATTTAATTAAGGTTTTTGTAATGTTTTTGTAACAGCAAAAATCACAGGTCTGACTTCAAAAACCCCCAAAGCATTTCTATCATGACAAGGTTTGAGGAAAATTGATTTCCTTTAGAGTTTTGTAAGTTTTACATGTATTTTTTTAAAATCAAAATACATTGGTGGAAAGAGTAAAAATAGTGTATACTAGAACATTCAAGGTACTTTTTGTCAGAGGATGAATGAGGGAATGATTAAAACATTTAACTGTTCCTTACCAGCAGCAACAGGTGCAGGTGTTTTGAGCAAGGTACTCCCGTGCTTGATGGTCTTGGAAGGAGCCTTCAGTCCACTTGGTTTTAACATACTCATCTTTTTGCAATTATCCTCCTTCTCTGCAGCAACTATCTTTTTCCAAACATGGAGAAAATATATTGTTCAAGCTTCTTCAACTCTGGAATAAACCTGTATATGAAAAGATCAGACATGAGCAGAGATCAGTGTTAACTCCTGCAGAAGGGATTTCTGTATTTACACAATCTGTGTGTGAAATGCATTATAAAAAATGCTTTCCAGTAGCAACCAGCAGCATTTGAAGGCCATTTCCTATTAAAACATCAAAAGAAGTCACTTTGCTGAATGCTGCTGTATTTATCTTGAGATTTAAACTAAAAGGCTATTTTAAGAAAGAAAAACAAAGCCCTTAACAGCACAGCTAACATTACACATAGATTTTTACTGCTGTACACACACAACTGCTTTCTGTCACATTTTTCCAGTGTTGCAACATTGAAGCAAAACCAACTGGAGACTAGAGAAATAACAGCAACAGAAAACAAGAGAGCCAGGAATTTCAGGATGAAAGGAGTAAAGTTTCTAAGAGGTTGGTGTGGGATCTCAGCACCTCAGCACTGAGGTGTCACCGAGAGCACCCTTGGGGGGCTCGGGAGTCCTGGAATGTTCCAGAAGTGTCTGGTGCTGGACTTTGATCCAACACAGGAGACGACACCTGTATGAGGACAGGAGGGTTTCACCGGGGTGAATGGTGAAGGGATGAGTTAATTAGAGAGTGAAACCCAGGGTTTAGGATTTCTGTACAGGGGGGTTTAGAGAAGTAAGATGGAGGAATTGGGGCGTGTCCTGTCCTTCTCCTTCTTCTTCTTCTCCTCCATCTTCTGTGGTGATGGTGGCACTTTGGGATTGGCCATTACTGAAAGTGCACCGGGCAATAAGGGTGAAAGGTATTGGGGAAAAATGATAAATATTGTACACGTAACAATGGGTATAAAGATAGGTGACCGCCCGGAGGGCAGGGAGTGTGCTCATGGCTGGCTGCTGAGCAGAGCTCTGTCGGGCCGAGAGAAAATCTTTTAGATAAACAATTAATAAACACCGAGACCGAGAAAAGAACTGAAGCCTCTTCTGTTCCTTTGAAACGTGGGCTGCCCCAAGGCCACCCCGGGCCTTTCCAGGCCCTCCAAACAGCCGAAAACCGGACAGGTTGGAACTGAAAAGCTGAAATTGTTGAAGAGTTACACGATGACAACTGAAAGCAAAGAGGCACCTCAGCAGTGAGCTCGGATCACAAGGCAGGCTGGCTGCAGTCCCAGCTCAGAGCGGTGACTCTTGCCCACGTTGCTGGGATAGAACTTGGAAGGCAGCTCCAAGCTTTTCAGGGAAATGTGTTCTGCCACAGGAGGCATCTTCTTGCTGATTACAAGAGCTTCAGAAAGGCTTTTTCATCTCTAATGAAAAATCTGTGTATTTTTTTTCAAAGCCAAACTTCAAGGTGAGTGCTCTCCCCTCTCTTCAGAGGGATAAACTCTTCTGTGTGAGATAAACCAATCCTGTCTTTGTGCAGCAGTCTGAGATTTATCCCTCCTGTGTTATGAATTATTAATCGGCGTTCCTAAAAATCAATTCACTGCTTTGTGAACCTGAACACCAAAGTGGAACATTCCTTATGTTATTTCAAGACCTGCCGTGACAAATTCAAGGCATTTTCTAAGTCTGCAACAAAGTTATATTTAAAAAGCATGAATTACTACCTTGGATGTAATTGTGTTTGCCTACAATTTAAGTTCTGCTCCATCAAAATGATGAAGTGCTGGGGAGATTTCTGAACCTTTTCTTTCCTAGTGTTGCCAGGAGTTTGTGACCCACGTGCCTGCAGAGTTATGGCTCTGCATCATGCACATTTCCTTATCCTGCCTTTTAGAAATTCCCTAAAACTGCACTTTGCCCTGACACACCAAGGGCCTGAAAAGCCTTTTTTCCTCCCTTACAGATGTGCTCCCTTTCCAGGCTACAGGCATTGTTCCCTCCTCTCCAGCTCCAGAATCTCCATGCTCACCCCCCTTACCTTCCTCAACCCATCAAAATCCACGAAACACAAAAACTGTTCAAGATAAAGAAGGATTTGGTACAAATACAGAAACAGGGGAAGCATCATGGTCAGTCCTTTTTAGTTCAGTCAGTGCCAAAGACCAACCTGATGGAAATTTGGCCCAAGGGGAATCCTCCTTAAGGAAGGTTTCTCCTAAATCCTGAAGCTGGACTGTTCCTCAGCATTCTTCCATGTTTTTCCATACATCCTCTCTTTTTTTGGCCCCAAAGCCCATTCCTGCCCTGTGCAGGGACAAATACAGCAGAGAAAGCACACACTGCATCGGCACCCAAATGAGCCTTTGCCAGTTTCAGTTAATTATTTATTAAGAGATGGTTAACAAGGCTCTGCTCAACAGAAAGTTAGAATGTTCTACCCCTGCATTTCTTGGCTCAGATACTCATTCACAGTTTAATCTTGCTCTCCACAGTCAGGGGTTATATATTTGCTGTGTCATTTGCTTTTCTCAACGCACAGGCCTTCAGTGAGGCCAGCAGTAACACAATCCCTCCTGTCCTGCTTTCAGTGACTGAAATTGTACCTTAATTCAGACAAAATAAAAGATTATTTTATATATATTTTATATATAATCTTGCCTAAGATTACAGGCAAGACTTTTTCATAACTGACAGCCTCACTGCAATAGTTAAAATGCAAATTTTGGTCTTAGGGACAGGGCCTTTGGAGCAGCACTGCCTAATGGAGCTCATAAACCACAGAAATTTGCATCAAGTGATTTGAAGCATCACACTCCAACATATCCTAACAGGCTCCAGATGTCAGTGATCTCATTTCAGTTCTCATAAAAGACAGCAGCTCACTGCTTGTCTCAATTTGTTCTTTCCTCCCTTCAATCTGACTTAGCTCTCCTGAAAAAGGATCCTCATAACCAACAGACAGAAATATTACTGTGTCCCCAAAATATCCTGCCAGGAACCTAAGGAAAGCTCCAGAAAGCCTCTGATAACATATTCCACTGAAATGTTCTACCAGTAACAAACCTGAGCATAAAAAGAGATTTTTAAGCACAGGCTTTGCACCTGTGCCATTTTTGGAAATATATGACTACATACAATAGGAATTTTAACTGATTAATGATATCATTATTTTTATTTATCTTTTAAAGACCTCTAAGTATTGCATGGATCAAGGAACAAGTTGGGCACCATTGGTTTAAGTAAATAAATCCTACTAATGTGCTATGTGATAATAATCTTCACTTTCCTGAGAGAAAAACAAACTCAGCACAAGGAGCACTGTTTGAAATCTCTGCCTGAACAGCATTTCTCAAATACCTGTTTCATGCTTGTGTCCAGCTGCTGCTGCCAAGCTTGAGGGAGCTCATGAATCATTCCTCAAATATCTGGAGTTTAGAGAAAGTAACTTGGAATTCTGAACCTGGAAAGATTTCCCCTCCAGCCCACGAGCTGCTCCAAGAGCTCTGACCCTACACAGTTATGAACACAAATCCTAAAATTACTGCAGTCTTAAAACTAAAGCACATAAACATGTTCTCTGTGATTCAGATCTAATTCCCACAGCTCCACAAGTTGTATTTGCAGTCTGCTGGGCTGTTATTACACTCCTGTAAAAACTGAGTATATATATTTACAAAAGCACTGAATAGTTTCAGTTGAATTGTTAAGCTTTTCAATTCATACCTGATTTAAAAATACAAGCCCATTTTAGCTTTGAACAAAACCAATGCCTTCTCCTTGCTCTTTGCTGCTTGGAGAATATTTCTTGGTGTGCAAGAATGAGCCAGACCAGAGGGGAAGATTCTGAGGGGAATAATTCCTGCAGGTGCACAAACTGAGCAGACTGGGACATGCACAGCAGAATCCTCACTGGAACAATTCTGGAGCAAAGGGACACAAGAGAAGCTGAATCCTGGAACAAAAATCTTCCTAATCCTGACTCCCTCTCTGCTGCATTCTGGGTCTATTGGAGAAATTTCTTACTGGGCACCCAAAAATCCGAATAACCACTCTGCAAGCAATGGACTACATTTACAATGAAATATTCCAGAGCACACAATATCCTCTGTAAAAGTCTCAGCTTCAAAGCCAGTCCTGCCCTATTACAAGCTGCCAAACCAGAAGGATGGATTTGGAATCCCTGTTGCACTCACTTTACAGAGTGATGCAGCACTCCTGGCCACTCCCTAATTAAAAACACAACAATTTTGGAGCAATGAGCTCACACGCAGGTCTCTGTGCATTGATCCACTGAAGCCAGACAGTGAAAAGGCAAATGAACTTCTCTGTGACCCTCGTGCTCCTGCCTTACTGCAAATTCCCTGTGTTTTGTCAGCTCTGATGCATTCATTGAATGGGCAGCCACCCCAGAAAGCACCGTAGGCATTTGTGAACAAAGGGAGGCACAAACAGCAAATTGTGCTGGCACTGAGGTAACAACAGCTCTGCAGGGTCTGTCAGAGCAAACTGAGCATCTGAGCTGGCCCAGGGTTTGCTCTGCACTGCTCAGGGATTGCACTGGAATTAGAGGCATCTCCAGGTGTCTGTCACACTGAAATGACGATAATTCAAGAAAGAATTTATATATAAAACAGAAAACAAATAGAATTAGGAATTTAGGATTTCAATACAAGAGTTGGCATTTGGAAGTCAATATTTGATTACTCATTCAACACACAGCAATTAGAGAAAGGGAATATTTAAAAACATGGCTTCAGTTTCATTTTGTCTTCCAGAAACCATTGATTTTTATGTCAATTACTCAAGTCATGTTATGATCTGAATATATCCTTCAGATACAGCTCTACTAGAAGAAAAGACATTATTTAATTCAATGTTTGTTATGCCAAGTGCCATGAAAACATATAAACATATTTATTTGGGTTATTATGCTCTGCTTAGTGCCAACATCAAAACATGAGGGCTGGTACCTGCACATCAAACCAATGTTTTGCACCTCACCTTTAAAGGTAGAAAAAAACTGCACTTATAACTCAGCTGATCAGGTAGAAAAAACAAAAAGAAATCCAGACTTTTCAGATTTGTTGTTTGCAGGTACTGGAACAGGAAATAAAAATTTTGTAAGGAAATAAGGAAGAAGGTCTCATAACTTACACAGGATCCTTGAGACATTCTGCTTTCCAGCCCAATCCAACACAGCCATCACAGGAATTCCAGAAGTCAACCCTTCACAAAGGCAAACACTTATCCTGCAGAAACCTCAAAGCCACAGTCTCTTATATTGTTTTTTAACATAAATATGAATTTTCCTAGAGATAGACTCTTGAAGAAGTGCATCCCTACTTAATTTAACCAGGCATAACTATTACATGACAGAACAAAAGCAATTCCTGCTCTTCTGAAGTGCCTTCACAGCAGCCACCAGGATAACTGCAGGAAATTACTGCAGCCTGCAACTTTCAGCAGGGCTTCATCTAACCCAAACACAGTTTGCTTCTGCTGCCATAACACCATGAGCCCAAAGCCTGCAGGAATTTGGGAACTCTGCCCACTGGGATGACACAGCTCCTCTGACAGTGGCACTGATGTGATGAACTCAACCTCAAAGGAAGAGTGGCAAAAACCAACAGAAAGTGAAACAGAGCTCTCCTATCAGTGGCAGAGGGCCTGAAAAACCTTCAGTCATTTTCCCAGGGCACTGGTTTGGATAAACATTCCTCAGTGTGTGTCAGTGAGACAGGAGCAGGCAGGGATAGTCCCGGGGCTGTAACACAAACACTGAGCCCTGGCATCACTCACCCACCATGGAACACAAACACTGAGCCCTGGCATCACTCACCCACCATGGAACCACTGCCCCGGGGCTGGGGACAGCCCCAAAATAACCCCTGGGATTTCACTGCAGGGAGCAAATCCCTGCTTCCCTCAGAGCTCAGAGATCCCCCTCTGCCTGGAACACTGAGAGGGGCTGGGGGAGAATGTTTGGGGATCCCAGATCTCCACAGCACTGGGGGAGAATGTTTGGGGATCCCAAAACCCCACAGCACTGGGGGAGAATGTTTGGGGATCCCAAAGCCCCACAGCACTGGGGGAGAATGTTTGGGGATCCCAGATCTCCACAGCACTGGGGAAGAATGTTTGGGGATCCCAAATCTCCACAGCACTGGGGGAGAATGGGAATCCCAAAATCCCACAGCACTAGGGGAGAATGTTTGGGGATCCCACAGCACTGGGGAAGAATGTTTGGGGATCCCAAAATCCCACAGCACTGGAAGAATGTTTGGGGATCCCAAAATCCCACAGCACTGGGGGAGAATGTTTGGGGATCCCAAAAATCCCACAGCACTGGGGAAGAACGTTTGGGGATCCCACAGCACTGGGGAAGAATGTTTGGGGATCCCAGATCTCCACAGCACTGGGGGAGAATGTTTGGGGATCCCAAAATCCCATAGCACTGGGGAAGAATGTTTGGGGATCCCAAAGCCCCACAGCACTGGAAGAATGTTTGGGGATCCCAAAGCCCCACAGCACTGGGGGAGAATGTTTGGGGATCCCAAAGCACTGGGGGAGAATGTTTGGGGATCCCAGATCTCCATAGCACTGGGGGAGAATGGGAATCCCAAAATCCCACAGCACTGGGGGAGAATGTTTGGGGATCCCAAAATCCCACAGCACTGGGGGAGAATGTTTGGGGATCCCAAAATCCCACAGCACTGGGGGAGAATGTTTGGGGATCCCACAGCACTGGGGGAGAATGTCTGGGGATCCCAAAGCCCCACAGCACTGGGAAAGAATGTTTGGGATCCCCAAATCTCCACAGCACTGGGTTAGAATGTTTGGGGATCCCAAAAATCCCACAGCACTGGGGAAGAATGGGAATCCCAAAATCCCACAGCACTGGGGGAGAATGTTTGGGGATCCCAAATCTCCACAGCACTGGGGGAGAATGTTTGGGGATCCCAAATCTCCACAGCACTGGGGGAGAATGTTTGGGGACCCCAAATCTCCACAGCACTGGCCCTCATTAAGGAACCTACAGCTCAACCAGCATCTTCAGATTTATTTCTTAACTGAAATCAATAGTAGAAGTTGTATTTTTGATGACTGGAACTGTTCTCCATGTGAGTTCACAGATCCCAGGGTATTCAGAACCAAAGATTTCAGATCATCTTTCAGCATCAGCCAGGCCTGCACACAAATCTGTATTTGTCCTTTGATTCTGACCTGCTGGGTGATTTCAACTAAATAAAAATAGAAGGCAGGAGATCTCTAATGAAAATAAATCCTATTCCTGCAAGTTTCACAGAAGCAGGTGAACCAGGAGGAGGGAGACTTGTGTTTAATGAGTTTTGAGTTTCTCCCAGTACCTTTAGAACAACTGATTCCTGAAGCAAATTTGCCATCGACACATTTGCCAGCAGCAGGTTATCAGTTTACTGGGAGATAATAGAAAACTTGAACTTAATATAGTTAGGAAGGCAACCACTATGAGACCCAAATCCACTGAAAATTGGGTTCAGGGAATTGCTAAGTTGCTAAATAAGACACAAGGCCGTTTTTGCACCTTGGGAAGTGCAGGATATTTGCTGCACATTGCATAAACAGGATTGTCCCAGCACATGCCAGGGAAAGGGAAAAGATGGGGTGAGTTCTTATAACTCAAACTGCTCTGAGAAGATGAATCAGATCAAAGATTGTAAGAGGCTTAGACTGAAACCATCAGTCAGATATTACAGCACTGCTATGAGGAAGGTAATTCATCAAAGCTTCAGCTCTGCTTATGGATTTGAACTCTGCATCAAGGACATTTTAAGTGACCCTGTTTTATCATTCCAGAACTTGCTTTGCTCATTCAGGTACCCAAATGTCTCAGGATCCTCAGTAAATGAACACTGAAATTCAGACTGTTGAATGTGAAGCACAAATGTAAAAAACTATTTTGGGCCAGCAATTTGTGAGTAATTTTTTCTCAATCTATTTCTATTTCAAACACAGCCTGATCAGTCCTTTTAAAAAGATTCTGCCAATCTTTAATTAATCAGGAAGAGCTGCTAATTGTTAATATGATGCAAACTCCAACACTTCAAGTTGCCACTGTGCACACAGATTATAAAAACATTGCTGCTCTGGTCTATTAAAAGATCAGAAAGCACATGATCCTCCCTTCTCAGCACATCATTCCCTACAGAAGGAGTCAAGGACTGAGGTGTGGAAAAAGTTCCCAACGAAGTAAATAATTGTCACCTCTTCTGGTAAGCCTGTTGTCATCACTTATTAATTTTCTTACATTTTTCTCAGGAAATTATTTTTTCTCCAAAGACCTCCTTTTCATTAGGAAAAATAACAATTTGTTTGACTGTCCACAGTGACTTCTGTTGATGATAATGCACTTCAGCCATCCCAGTAAGTGCAATCAGTCAGGATAAAACGATGACTTTGGAACAGCAGAATCTCAAGTTTAAGTTATTTGGGATCTACAATTTCAATGTTGAGAAAGAAAACATCATCTCCCTTCAGCCTCACACCCCAAAGCATTTAAAGGCACAAAAGCTTCTCCCTAATACAATTACAACCCAAGCAGCTGAAACGAAGACGCTGCTTTTTATAGAAAGGATTTAATTTTGATAGACTTGGGTGAAACTGTGACTGTTTCCCACTGCCTGAAAACATCCAGTCAGCTCCTCCTTACAGCTCAGCCTTTGGGATGGGCCCGTGGCTGCTGCATGGCTGGCACAGCTCAGGAGCAGCACAAATTCAGGACTTGGATAAATCCTGCTGTGATTGAGGGGATGCTGCTGCCAAGCACAGCAGCAGAATCAGAGTGTCAAATAAGCTGATTCTGAGTTTCTCTCTCTGCCTTGCAATTTCCCCTCATAATAAGCTAAAAATATAGACAGTAAGATTAGAAAGATCAGGAAAATGAAAAGCTTTGAATGCTGCTTCTTCTGGAAACAGGGAAGATATCAATTAAAAGAATGTTTGGTACTATTTTTATGAGTTTGTACAAATAATTAATGAGATGTTCCACGTGGAAAAACTCAGGTTGGTGTTAAAGCACAAATTTGCACAGCCTGTTCTGAATCTTTCACAGCCTTTTGGGGGCCAGTAGCCAGTAGCAGATATTTGGTTATTTCTAAGGGTCAGGCACAGGGCGCAGCTTCACTCTGCACAAACAAATGGATGTGGAGGACAGACCCCTGCACAAGCAGGAGGTGTTTAAATCACCAGAGTTCTGCTGCTCCACACCAGTGAAATGGTTGCCCCAGCAGAAACTGGCATGGGGCTGAGAGCAGCTGAGATTACAGCTAATGCAGTATATAATTGCCTTTCATGAAAAAACAAAACACCAGCCATCTGAGGCATTTCCAAACATGCTGCTCCAATAAGGATTCCAGGGAGTTAGTCTTTAGACGTGCCAGCAGAGCCAGTAGTCCCCAAGGAATGCCAAAGGATTAAACAAGAGCTGCATTCATTCATGGCTGTCATGTTCAAACATTAGAAATCTTGCATTCAACATACAGAGCTAACATTTGACCCCAGTGTTTTAGAAAGAGAAAGAAAAGCAGCTCTGAAAAATCATATTGGCAAGGCAGAGCTCTCTATTTCTTTTTAAGGAGGATCTATTTTGATACATTCTCAGTCCCTCCCAAAAAAAAACTTTAACAGGGCTAAAAGATAAAGGGAGGAACACCAAATGAATTATGCAATCTGCCCAAGCTGAGTAAATAAAGGCTGTCTTGGCTATCCACAGTCAGAAGATGGCAAACAGATACAACCTGAAAGTCAGACAGGAAATCTTCAGGAGCTCTAGGAAGTTGTAGCAATCAGCAGAGCGAGCCCTGCTCCTTCCTGCAGTGCAATCACAGGGGGAGAGATGCAGCAATTCCCCACGGGATACATCTGGAATGAGCCTACAGGACAGCTGGGGTTCTGCCCTCCCCACAAAGCTGAGAGCTCCTCTTTAAGGGAAACCATACAAATTATGTAAAACTCTTTTTGCCAAATAAAATCTCCCTCTTCATCCCTAAAGATATGGACATTTAAGGTCCCATTTCCAAGCTTTTCTGCTTCAGACAACCCATCCCTCTCCCCTGAGTACACAGAAAGCTTTAGTGCACAGTACAGACAGAAAATCTCCCAGCATGTATACAAGGACTGGGCAGGAAACGAACCTTGAAATCTTCGTCATTTTACAGCAAGAACTAACAACCATGTAAAAGGTGAACTGTTAAACCCTCCTTAGAATAAGAAATGCTGCTGTGGGTGGAGGGGAGGTGTTTACTTTTCCTTCACAGTATCTGCTTTGCAATCTTCCTACTCTTGCAGCAGGTGCACATGGACACACTTCAGGAAAACCACTCTCTGCTGTTGCTAGTTTCAAATTTACATGGCATTCGGAATGCATATTCCTGCTCCTTCAATAAAATACTTTGCAAAGCAGCCAGCATCAAGGCACTTCCTCTTTTGTACCTCTTTTTCTTTCTTCTTCCTACGTGTCAACACAAGTATCACATGCTTTAAAATCCTTCTGCTCAAAGATCTCAAAGCAACCTGTGAACTTCTATAAAACCCTGCCCATTCAGCACAGTGGGTAAATGAAGGGGTGGGGAGGAACAAGTCTTCATTTCACAGTCATATATTTAATCACCAACATATACAATCACAGAGTAAACTTTCCTCCCCATGCTCTATTTTGGAAAATTTCTTTGGTGTTGGCTTTTGTTTGTTTATATCTTGAAAAATTATTTAAAGCACGGAATCAGCACCGAGATGAAAGGAAAAACTAACTGCTGATTTTTTTATGCAGCAGGAGCCACATTACCCTGTGAGTAACACAGCAATTACCCTGTGCCCCATGACAGCTATGGCACAGAAAAGGGAGCACGGCATCGCCCCAGGTCCAGCGCTATAGCGGGAACAGGAGGGGCCTGGAGCAGCGCCTGTGCCCGGGAATCCCGCAGCTCCCAGGTGCCCAGAACATGGCAGCGAACTCTCCTGAGCCACCTGAGGGGCTGCCAGAGCAGCTCACCTGGAAACCAGCAGGTTTTACAACGCGAGGATGGGCAGCGGCCATAAATAACAAATCCAAAAATGCCAAGGTAGATGATTAGTAAAATATCCGTATGTAAATGCTGGAAACTGCAGGTCAGCGCTTACCGAGGAATATAAGGAATACCCTGAGCTCTTCCCTCAGAATCAGCCGCTCAAGCCACCACCAACCCAGCACAGCGCCGCAGCTTCCCAGGGCGAGACTCGAGCGGCGGCTGCGATCCAACCTTCGCGTCCCCGCTCCGCACAAGCACCGCGGGGGCTGAGGGAGCCGAGGCCGTCCCGCTGCTGCTCCGCGCCGGCCCCGCGTCCGCAGCGCCCCGTCCCGCCGGGGCTCGGCCGGGCCCCCGCCGGAGCGGCCGCTGCGGGGCGGCGCGGGCAGCACGTGCGGCGGCCGCTAACAGCCCTCAGCGCCGGGCCCGGCCACGCCGCCGCCCCTCACGGCCCCTCGGCACCGATCCCCGCGCCCTCAGACCCGCCCAGCGCGGCGCCCGGACGGGAAGCGCGGAGGCCCCGAGGCGGGAGGCGGCGGACGCGGCTCCCCCCGCCCTCAGGCGCCGCCGCCGCCCCGCGCGCTCCTCAGGGCGGCCCCCTCAGCCCCGGCCCCGCCGCCTCACCGGCTCCGCCGCCAGCGCAGCTCCCGCCGCCTCCTCCGGCTGCTGCTCCCGCTCCTGTTCCTGCTCCCGCGGCCCCTCTGCAGCGGCGCCGCCCCGGCTCGCAGGAGGCGGAGCGGGGCGGGCACAACGTCTGCGCCCGCCGGGGCGGGGACTGCACCAGCGGCAGCGGCACCGGCGGTGCCCCCGAGCTCCCCGCGCCCCCTCCTCTCTCTTTGTCCGCCCCCCGCTTTGTTCGCCCCGCGGCAGCCGCAGCTCGGGGGAGGGAGGAGCGGCCGTGGCCCGGCTCGGGGTGACCCCGGCGCGCCCGGTGGTCCCGGAGCCGCCGCTGCGGCACAGCCCGGCTGGGTGGGAGGGGGAGAGGGTGGGCACAGACGGGGAGGTGTGAAGCACATCGCTCTAGTGGGTGAATAACTTCACTGTCTGCTGCTTCGCTCCATTTTCCTTTTGTCCTGATGCCCAGAAATTCATCATGCAGAAATTTATTATCCCAAAGTACTGAATATTTTTATTTTCATTGTGTTTGTGAAGCAACACATTGGAAGCTGGCGTTATCCCACTGCTAAAGTTTAAACAGCTGGAGCAGCAGCTCCAATGCCACCATCAACAATTTAATACCGATTTTCAAGGCTGAATCAAACAGCTCTGCTCCACTTCTTCCCCTCTTATAAACAGGCAGAGCTGGCCCATCACCACCCAATTCCTCACAAAGCAAACCTCAGTTTGCAGCCTCATAGCTTGTTGGGTTTCTGCATGATGCCATTCGAACAAAAGGGTGATGAGAAAGCAGTTCCATTGCTGGGGACTGATTGCAATTTGTGTTTCATTTTGGCTTCGTTCTTTGGCACTAATCCAGCACGGTAAAGCACAAAATGGGGTAATGCACTCCCCTGAATAACAGGTTTCAACTACATCAGCATTTAGCAATGTTTGTTAGAATTTCACTTCCTAAAGGTTAAACACAATCTCTTGCCATGGCCTTTATATGGGGAAACAGAATCTGAATCCATGCACAGCCACCCCTCTTTCTCCCTGCAAAATTTGATAAAAGTTTTGCTGAATAAGGACTTCAGGATTTAAACATTGGGTTGTATTCAGAAGTGCAGAGTCGGCAAAGGATTGCTTTAAAAAAAAAATGACCCTGCAGCCCCTAGCTATGGAAATAATCCCACAAAAATTGCAATAAGGGTAGAAACTGGAGAGTTGTACAACTTTACAGAACACTTGCCTAAGAGAGCTGCAGTGGTGAACCTCTGTGCTTCTTTCTGGTGGTGCAGATCTGAGCTTTCTGTACTGATGTGATGCTAACGTGGAATGGATTTTTCTCTATCATTCTCCATCATTATTTTGATGTTTTGTCTCTCAGTTAATTTGCCACCATGTAAGTCCATCTCAAATGCTTGCAGTTGAGTGCACAGCATTAAATTTGTATAAACAATATCAGACTGATGCATCTAGGACACAGCACAGCCACTACAAGACAGCTAAAGATGAAAACTAGAAGTTGCAACTTTGTGCTGTTATTGTACAACTTGTCATCATGTGGGAGCAGCAACAGTGGGGAAATAATGGATAAAATATGTTTAAATCTGTAAATATTTTGATTCACTCCCTTGTAAAGCTATGGTAAAAATGTCCTGGATGAAGGCAGGAATTGAGAATGTCACACAGATCAAGGGAATGTGCCACTGGTTTTTCCAGTAATTTCCTACTGAACAGACTCAGCTTCAAGATCCTGTAGGAAAAAAGAGAGTTTGTTATCAATTCTTTGACCAGAATCAACTTCATACCATGACAATGTAGCTTTGGAGCAGCTGCAACTTCAGTTCATCCCAGCTGGAAATGGCTGACAGCCTCTGGGTACCAGTCTGCACCCACAGGGCACAGCCAATTTGTAGGAATCATTGTAATAAAAGATCCTGGTTCTATAACCCACACTCCTGTACAGGATTAGCCATGACTGAAAGCCAGAATATCTTTGATTCCAGTCCTGGTGGCTGTTTTCTGATCTGCATGATCAGATCAGTCAACAAATAATATATAGGCATTTTCATAATTCCATGAGAACAGGAACTGCTGGGTGCTCCAGGGAAATTCAGGATGCCAACATAACTGCTGCCATCCTGGCCACAAGTACACGGCTCACTTGGAAATCAGAATTCTCAATAATGTGGGAACACCAGTTGCAGTTGTTTCTGCCCTTTTCCAGATCTGTGAAGGCTCCAAGGCTGTTGAAGCTTTCTAAAGAGCTGAAATGTTGTCCTCTGAATGTAAGGATCTCTCGACAGAAGAAATCCATTTTTCTATTTAATGGGATGTATTCACCCAAGTACAAGAATTCTGAGTAAAGATTTTTTTTCCATCTGAATAATCTCTTCAATATGCACATCTGGCAATTCCTATACAGAACTGATGGTCACATCTGCTACAGAAAAGGCAGCTAATTGCTTTTTTTTTTTTTTTAATCTCAAAAGTGCTGCTTCAAAAATCCCAGCACTTGCACTACTATTTTCTGTATTTTCTTTTCTGTAAAGGCTGCAAGAATTCTTTTCACTGCTAATGTACTTACTGCTTCCCTTCCCCAGGTCAGCCAGACTGCCCAGCAGCAGTAAAAGACAAAGCTCTCCAAACCCATGTTCTTTGGTGAGCTACTCAAGACAAGCCTTCATCCAATTTTACATTATTTGTTCTGCTGTACCATGGCTAAAACAATGGAGAGCAGTATTTGAACAAATTAAAAAAGAATCCTTTCTGCATTCTGGTTTAAACAAGATGCTTAAATTAACAGTAATGTTCCTCTTGGTGAGTGTTTCATTTCCCTGATAACTGAGGAACCAGTCTATTAATAAAGATGCAAATCATTCCAGCACTTATGTAAATAGCAATAAAAGCTGAATTCTCACCTACAGCAAAGCAAAGCAGAAGGATTTTGTTCTTATGGAGTGCTGAATTCTAAAGAAGGGGTAAATAAATTTTCATTCATGGGTCACAACTAAACACACACTGCAAAAAATCTTACATAACATCTCTGCTGCTGTAGTGTCTGAAGTCTAGGAAGTGCCCAATTGTCACACAGTAATTACCAGGCTATTAAACCCATCCTGTTTTCTAAAAGCTGCTCCAGGAATCAGGACCAATTCCTCCCTCTGACTCACCCCCTGCCACCCCCCAAAATGCAGCAGTGACTGCCCCGTGCTCAGGAACAGCAGCAACCTTCAATTCAGAGCTTTCCCTTCCCATGGCAGCTCAGCCATGGCACACAAGGAAGGTGCTACGGGCTTCCATGGCAACTGAAGCACTTGCATTGCATTGGAGCTTTTTCCTCCTCTTCATTTCTCTTTTTTTCTTTTTTTTTTTTTTATTTCCCAGCCATGCTGCCTCACAGAGCTTGCAGTGAAATAATTATTTTTAGCAGCTACCACGTCTTTCAGATGTTTCTCTTTTCTTGACGTTTTGAGCGCTGTGAATTGGGTTATAAAATTTTAGAGTCAGGAATTTGGATCTTTTTAAGACACAACTTCCCACCTGACTGATACCCAGAATATTTTGCAGAGATTTGATTTTTTTAGACGTGCATCAGCATTTTAAAATATTTCTGGTGTTCCAAGTGCTGTAAATAAACACGAGGGCTATGCCAACAGGAATCTGTGGGAAAATGTGAGTGATGCCTGCCCATGCTATACCCACCTCATTACAGATTTTATTACTCATTCATTTCAGTAAACTCTAATCTATGTTATTATGCCACACCCATCACCATGGGAATGGCACTTTAAAGGACTCAAAATACTTTGCTATTCAGCTTTTCCTTGGGATTCAAGAGTGTGATCTGATTGCAGTTTCAATATACAAAACCCATTTGAATAGTTACAGCTGACACATTAAAAACCTCCCTAATTACAAACATCCTCAGTGCAATATGCAGCACTTGATAGAACAGTGGATTACAGATAAATAGCTAAGAGCTGCAGATGAATGAATTCCTCATCATGAGAGAAGCAGCAGAGAAAACTGCCCATCCCTCATTAACTGTGTCTTACAGCACAGGTAAATACAGGAGGAGTTTTACTCACTGCTTCAGTTTTCTCACAGCACTATCCACGCTGACTGCCACCTCCAAAGAAAGGACAATTCCAAAGAGAAGATTTAAAAGAACAATTTAAAGATACCCCTGAGTGCTCTCAGAGAATTTTGTATGATTTATCCTTATTTGAAATTAAATTACTAAAATTAAATCCAGAAATCCAACAGTCCCTGCCTGCTTTTCTGAGATCAAAACATATCATAAAAATATTATTTTAAGAAATAAAATAAGCATTACAAGAACATTTATAACATGGCAGTTCGAAAGACAAAAGAATAACAGATGAAATTACTTTAGTCACAACTTGTTTTGCTTATCTGTTGTGACCAATTAATTATGTGGAATATGATTGAGGATAGACCATACAGAGCACTGAAAGGTTCTGAGCACATAAAGATGATTTTTATTTTGTGTGCTCTTCTGCCTTGCTCACAGAAACCACCTGGCACTGCTTTAGCTTGGGCTGCACGTCCTACTCTGTGGGATCTCAGCACCTCAGGACTGAGGTGTCACCGAGAGCACCCTTGGGGGGCTCGGGAGTCCTGGAATGTTCCAGAAGTGCCTGGTGGCTGGACTTTGATCCTACACAGGAGACGACACCTGTATGAGGACAGGAGGGTTTCACCGGGGTGAATGGTGAAGGGATGAGTTAATTAGAGAGTGAAACCCAGGGTTTAGGATTTCTGTACAGGGGGGTTTAGAGAAGTAAGATGGAGGAATTGGGGCGTGTCCTGTCCTTCTTCTTCTTCTTCTTCTCCTCCTCCATCTTCTGTGGTGATGGTGGCACTTTGAGATTGGTTGTTACTAAAAGTGCACTGGGCAATAAGGGTGAAAGGTATTGGGGAAAAATGATAAATATTGTACACGTAACTTTGGGTATAAAGATAGGTGACCGCCCGGAGGGCAGGGAGTGTGCTCATGGCTGGCTGCTGAGCAGAGCTCTGTCGGGCCGAGAGAAAATCTTTTAGATAAACAATTAATAAACACCGAGACCGAGAAAAGAACTGAAGCCTCTTCTGGTCCTTTGAAACGTGGGCTGCCCCAAGGCCACCCCGGGCCTTTCCAGGCCACCCAAACAGCCGAAAACCGGACACTACTCAGGCAGCAGCATTTCCTAAGAGCCATGAAAAGCAGATCTTGAAGGTGTGGTGAGAGAGCTGCGTGTTTCAAACATGAGCTGCACAACACACCCAGAAGGGGAGCACTGGCAATCGGCACCTCCTGCCTGCACCCCTTGCTCACCCACGTGGCAAAGGTGCAGCACACAAAGGCTGCTGGAAACTGTCATTACTGCTTTTAACTCCATGGGAGGAGCAGCAAAAAGTGCCAGAGCTCCATTTGCTTCCCAACAGAGCTTTCTTTAAATGTGTGTAGAAGGTGGAAGCAGCACATAATTTTGTTGTCCACTCCTGTTATAAAAATACTATTTGTCCTATAAATTAGGAAGGAAAATGCCATTCATTTTAGAACATATGATGATAAGTTACCTTGACTTGCTCTCCAAGTGCAGCCAAATAATCTCAACTGGTAAATGCTGCAAAAAGATTTTTCAGCCTCTCAGAATTCACACATAAAGGTGCTTTGGTTTTGCCTTCCTGTAAAGTTTAGGGAGAAACAAAAGAGAAATAAATAAAGGCTTTAACTGCAAAAAACCTGGGGTTCTCATTGAGATTCAAATGCAGAGTGTACCAGTGTCATGTGTGTTAAAGTTCTTTGGCAATATGCACTAACTGCAAAGCTGAGAATTTGAAAGAATTAAGTTCAGTCTCTAACATTATCTTACAGACATTCCCCTTCACGAGTTTTTTGTTAGATACTTGAAAATGCTTTGGTTTGCTGTGCTTTACACTTGGCTAGGGAGACTTTTCCTGCATTTCTGGAAGGACAAATGCTGACACCAATCTAGTGCTCCCTCTCTTGGCAACCGAACAAGGTGCAGCCACTTCAGCCACAGCTCCCTCCCGAGACAAGGAGGAAAGCAAGTGTTAGAAAAATTAATCAGCATGATTGTAACATTTCTAAGCATTCAGATGTGGGCAGCTCTTCAGATTATGAAAACTGAACGGTATGGCAAGGTTCTGTTTAAGGAGCTAAGAGAATTTTAACAGATTCTTGGTTAAGAAAACCTGAAGCTGACAGTTGTGGCCCTTCCTAAAATATTTCACTATACTCACCCTTATTTTGCTCAGCTGGTTTTCTCAACTTTTCTTCAGCAGCTGATTTTCAAAAACCAGCATTTTGCTGCTTCAGGACTCCAATTAAAAGCTCTTTAGCTAAAAGCTCATTTATTAAACCTCTGTAGACAACCACGAACATGTCTGTACAGCAAGTTTACATGAAGGACAATGCTACAAAAGATACAGTGGCAATTAAAACAGACCCACATAAATAATTTATAAAAATACTTGAAATGGTGAAAATAGCATTGTAATCCCCAATTATTTTCTTCCAATTGCCAGGACTTTGATGTGGGAAATCTTGACATCAGACCTTTTTAAAAACATTCAGAATATATTAAACTTATCTACAGGATAATTAGCAAAATGTATAAAGTATAGATTATTGTACAAAGGACAGATATTAAAAAAATCACCAATCCACCTGAAACTCAAGGACAATATAAATCTTAGCCAAAATAATGAACACCAAACCACAAACTCTGCATTTTAGAGTCTTGAGTATTGGCAAATAAAATGGTCTTAACAAATCATCAGTCCTGTTATTCCTTAGTGGGAGCTTGCAATTTGGGAAAATTCTGCATTTGCAGAATTTCAGAATTGGTGATCCTGGTCAAGATGGAAACCTGCACTGACTTCAGCACCAAGGAAGAACAGGGCAGACCTGCATTTGTCAAGATTTTCTCTTTCCCATAAGATGAGGGAGGTTATCTGAGTTTGTAAAACTGCTGGGGAAACAGAAGGGATTTGGATATAACAAAACTAAAGACCAATTAAGATTTAAGTCTTTTTCTTTTGCTGGTTTCTTGGGGAATTTTTTAACAGGCTTCTTATCCGTAGATAGACCCCAGTTGATTCTGCCATGTTTTCAAACTCAAATGGTGTGATGCCTTCAGCAAACTTGCTCATGTCAGGAACAAGTCCAGATTTTTTCACAGCTGATCCAGTGCTTGTGGGCACTTTATTACCAGCTGTGTTTTCCCCCTCGTTGACCTCAGGGGGGGCAGCAGGCAGGGTGTCATCCAGCAGGCCCTCAGAAACTGCAGGATCAGGATTTTCCTTCAAGTCAAGCAAACTGTCCTCTAGGTTGGGACTGGTTAGAGAATGTTCATTTTCTGGGACCTGCTCGCTGATGTCAGAAAGCTCTGTTTCCACTGAGATCACTTTCTCAGGTGACCTGACTTCTGCAACCAGATCTGCTTCATTCCTGGCTGGTGATGAAGTCAGGGAATTGCCAGTTAAAGGTGTGTCCACAGGAATATCAGAGTCACTGTTGGTGCTCTCTGCCTGCTCCAGCGCTGCCCAGATCAACCTCTGCTGCTCCTCCAGCTCCTCCAGGGTCAGGGTGTCCTCATCCATCACTGAGTCCACGATTTTGGGCTGGGGGCTGTCACTGGGGGCTGGGGCAGCCCTGGGTGAGGAGGGCTGGGGGGGGGTCACTGGGGGCGTCCCTTGGGGCACAGGGGGGGGAGTGGACATGGATGGAGATCCAGGGGGCAGAGGAGGCTGGAACTGAAAACTGTTGGGAGTTTGAGATCTCTGTGCTCCTTCCAGATCTACAAAGAGATTAAAAGACAACTTTTAGAACCTGAAATCTGACCAGGACAAGATTCAAAGTGCCAATGTTCTGATTTATTGAAGTTAGCCATATATTGAAGTTGGAGGGCAGACGACCCACCTTGCATTGGTCAGCATCGACTCCACTTTATTGATCAATCAGGCACTTTTTATAACAGTGTTAATTCACTTCATGCATATTGCAAAATCTGAGCTCACAATAGGTCAGAGATAACACACCAACTCCTCCTTATGTTTCCAATACCAAGATTTGGGTTCTCAAAATTATTCTTGCTTTCCCAAAACAGCCAAAGATAGAATATCCACTTGTTATGAGAAAGCTGCCTGAGAACTCTGATGTGCAAGGCTCTCAAGGCCTTCATGTTTGCCACTTTTACCTGTAATTAAAAATAACCTGAGAACCTCTGCTGTTCACAGAAGCAGGCTGTGAGAACCTGCTCCTCACAGCTGCCTTCTAGGCCATCCCTGAAAAAATCTCCAACACTGATTAACTACCAGATTTATGTTTTCTCATCCTTGGTTTTCAGCTGAGACAGAACAAACTTTGTGAGGGTTTTCATATCCATCAAAGTCAGCTTTTTTTTTTGAGATTTTAACTCTGCCAGCCATTCAAGGAAAAAAATTTACTCTTGAAGGTATTAAAAACAAACCCATTCCACACTGAGACACGCTGAAGGATTCCTCATGGCAGATTTCAAAAGGAAAGCCAGAAACTTCTCCAACTGTTCTAACACTTAACACTGAATCCTTCTGAGTTTGCCTCATTTTTAAGAAGCTGTAAGCTTGCAAAATTATGTTATTTCACCCAAATATTTAGGGAATGTTATTTCACCCAAATATTTAGGGATTTGGGGGTCTTTACAGAAGTTTCTTTAGGATGGTCCTGGAGAAAAAAGATCAGAATTTTTAACTGAACATTGCAATTGCTCTGAGCACACCTGAAACTTCCTGCTCGGTATCAGAAGATACAAAAACCCCAGTGACAATCACAGCAAATGCCACTGCAGTGGGACACTGCTGCTTCTGTCAACACTGCCTTTAACCACCACCAAAATACTAAAAATTGAGTTCTCCTTTTAACTCTCACATTTCAATCCACAGCAAGTAATTTTGGAAATAAAAGCTGGAACTAGGAAAAGCAAAAATCAGAGTGACTGTACCAGAGTCCAGGTCCATGTCAGCTGCTGCCACCTCTGCAGTGTCTTCTCTGGCTCGTTTGGAATGACGAGACTTGGGCTGAGGTGCAGCCCTTTTGCTGCTGGATTTGGGACTTGGCTGCAGAGAAATGACCCACAAAACCAAAAAGAATCAGTATTATACTGAACAAATTAACATTGCCAGCTGTGAGAATGAAAGCAATTTTCTAACTATACACACTGGGTCCCCAATGATTGCAAACACTGACATTTGAGGGATGCCATGGCCACCAAAACCAAGCTTCTCATTTATTAGGGGAGTCTGGAACTATAAATTCATGGCAATTTTTTTCCAAACTGCTTACAAATCTTTGCACAACTGGGATCTGCTTCTATTAAGTGAAATAATGGAGATAATTTTAAACATTAAGCCATTTTTTGTTAAAACAGATAAGCCAGATGAGCATTTCACCCTCACTAGTGTCTTTAATAAAAAGTCTGTCCCCTTGTGCAGAAAGAAGATGCAAGCAAGAAATCATCATGACCTACACTAACTAAAAGACAACATTTTTTTTTTAATAACAAGGAAATATATTCACCTCCTGATAATTAGAAAGGTAGTGAGCAAAAACATCTTTCTGTTGAGATGGCTGCATGGGGATGGAACCAAACATCTGCCACTCCTACAGCAAAAAGAGAAACAAAGAGAAAAGAGAAATAATGTTGCATATGGTTGGTTAATAACAGAATTTTAGTTAATAACACTGAATGAAAAAACACATTTGGAGGCCACTAAATGGGCAAATGTAAAGGTACAAATGCACAAGTGCTTCTTTTTAACGCTCAGGCATTCAGAGCAGTGATGGAATTCACTGACAGGAGGTTAAAATGCTTTTGAAGATGGAAGTGCAGCACCCACAGGGGATTTCTTGTGTGCTCTGTGCTTCAGAGGGCACCCACCATGTAGCTCTTTGCTATCACTTGTTTAATTCCAGTTGTTACACAGCTTGGCAGAAGTTGTGCACTGACTGATATAATTTTTCATAATCAAAATTATAATTATGGAAACACAGACAGTGATTTTCATATTCCAAGGGAAAAAAAAGCCATGAATGTGAGAAGTTTTGTGCTTAAAAAACACCAAACTATTGAACTCATAATGGAAATAATGCCCACAGAAGCACTGCCAGATCCCAGGACAAGAATCATGACAAGTATCAGTTGTCACATTCATTACAAATGTAATGAAGGGCTTAAAAAGATGAGACTCTTAAAAGGGAATCTGTCAGATGCAGATACAAAACATTTACTCTTGGTTAAAAGGAGCTTCTGTCCCTCAGCACATTCAGAAGGCAGAGAGCAGCTACTCACATCTGGGATGCCACTGGGAGTGGAGATGTTAAAGCCTGGGTAATTCACCAGCTTGGACACATCATAAGTGACACGTCTGGGCTTGGGAGAGCCCTCATCTTCTGCTTCAACTTCACCTACAACGGAACAGAATTATTACTGATGTTAATTAAGAAAAATCCACAGGATTTAAGAGCAGGAGCTTGGAATGGAAGTATTGATAGAAGGTTCTGAAATGCAGAGAGGCAGAACAGTGACCAAATGCATCAGACACAGGCAGGAAATGTCCCCAGGAAGGTAACTGGGTGTTCCTGCACAGCTGCTCCTCAGGTTCCATTGCCACCCTCAGAAATGGGCATCAGGACTGCTCTGAGATGCAGCATAAATAATGGTCAATAGCAAAAAGCTGCTCAGTTACTGAAGCTGGGTTCCAAGAAATGTTGCTGGTGATTTTGTTCCTGTGTAACAGTAATTTACTGAGGGCTATTGCTTCTTCCAGGAAAAAAGAAAAAGGGAGAGGAAACTGGACAAGAACCATGTCCTAGGTTGACTATATGATGCTTTTATCCCCAGCTGTCTTGTTCTGTTTATGCTGAACAATAAGCTTTGCACCTTTAAGACTTGTCCCAGAGAATGAAGGGGGCAGAACCTTTGGGGATTCTCTCCAAAATTTGCCCTGAACCAGGACACACCTGACAAAAGGAGTATTTTTATATGAATAAAACATGTAAAAATATTTTATTGATTTGTATCTTTTCCAAGAGGAAGATGAAGTTTACAAAACAGTTAATTTATAATCTCCTGAGGAGGATGCAGCCAGCACAGAGCCTCGTGGTAAAGCTGCATCCCAGCCTCAAATTGCTCACCTTTGCCCTCATACAGAGCCAGCCCTGAGTGTTCCATCTCCACATTTCTCACCTTTGCCATTGCACAGAGCCAGCCCTGAGTGCTCCATCCCAGCCCTGAGTGCTCCATCCCAGCCCTGAGTGCTCCATCCCAGCCCCACATTTCTCACCTTTGCCATCGTACAGAGCCAGCCCTGAGTGCTCCAGCCCCACATTTCTCACCTTTGCCATCCCAGCCCTGAGTGCTCCATCCCCACATTTCTCACCTTTTCCATTGCACAGAGCCAGCCCTGAGTGCTCCAGCCCCACATTTCTCACCTTTGCCATCCCAGCCCTGAGTGCTCCATCCCCACATTTTTCACCTTTGCCATCGTACAGAGCCAGCCCTGAGTGCTCCAGCCCCACATTTCTCACCTTTGCCATTGCACAGAGCCAGCCCTGAGTGCTCCATCCCCACATTTCTCACCTTTGCACTCATACAGAGCCAGCCCTGAGTGCTCCATCCCAGCCCTGAGTGCTCCATCCCAGCCCTGGGTGCTCCAGCCCCACATTTCTCACCTTTGCCATCACACAGAGCCAGCCCTGAGTGCTCCAGCCCCACATTTCTCACCTTTGCCATCCCAGCCCTGAGTGCTCCATCCCAGTCCCACATTTCTCACCTTTGCCATCCCAGCCCTGAGTGCTCCATCTTGGCCCTGAGTGCTCCATCCCAGCCCCACATTTCTCACCTTTTCCATCATACAGACCCAGCCCTGAGTGCTCCATCCCAGCCCTGAGTGCTCCAGCCCCACATTTCTCACCTTTGCCATCATACAGAGCTAGCCCTGAGTGCTCCATCCCAGCCCTGGGTGCTCCATCCCAGCCCTGGGTGCTCCATCCCAGCCCTGGGTGCTCCAGCCCCACATTTCTCACCTTTGCCATGGTACAGAGCCAGCACTGAGTGCTCCATCCCAGCCCTGAGTGTTTCACTCCCACATTTCTCATCTTTGCCCTCATATAGAGTCAGCCCTGAGTGCTCCATCCCAGCCCTGAGTGTTTCACTCCCATATTTCTCACCTTTGCCATTGCACAGAGCCAGCCCTGAGTGCTCCAGCCCAGCCCTGAGTGCTCCATCTTGGCCCTGAGTGCTCCAGCCCCACATTTCTCACCTTTTCCATCATACAGACCCAGCCCTGAGCGCTCCAGCTCCACATTTCTCACCTTTGCCATCCCAGCCCTGAGTGCTCCATCCCAGTCCCACATTTCTCACCTTTGCCATCGTACAGAGCCAGCCCTGAGTGCTCCAGCCCAGCCCTAAATGCTCCATCCCCACATTTCTCACCTTTGCCATTGCACAGAGCCAGCCCTGAGTGCTCCATCTCCACATTTCTCACCTTTGCCATTGCACATGCCCTGAGTGCTCCATCCCAGCCCCGAGTGCTCCATCCCAGCCCTGAGTGCTCCATCCCCACATTTCTCACTTTTGCCATCACACAGAGCCAGCCCTAAGTGCTCCATCCCAGCCCTGAGTGCTCCATCCCCACATTTCTCACCTTTGCCCTCATACAGAGCCAGCCCTGAGTGCTCCATCCCAGCCCTGGGTGCTCCATCCCAGCCCTGAGTGCTCCATCCCAGCCCTGAGTGCTCCATCCCAGCCCTGAGTGCTCCATCCCAGCCCTGAGTGCTCCATCCCAGCCCTGAGTGCTCCATCCCAGCCCTGGGTGCTCCATCCCAGCCCTGGGTGCTCCATCCCAGCCCTGGGTGCTCCATCCCAGCCCTGGGTGCTCCATCCCCACATTTCTCACCTTTGCCATCGTACAGAGCCAGCCCTGGGTGCTCCATCCCCACATTTCTCACCTTTGCCATCGTACAGAGCCAGCCCTGGGTGCTCCATCCCCACATTTCTCACCTTTGCCATCCCAGCCCTGAGTGCTCCATCCCAGCCCTGAGTGCTCCATTCCCACATTTCTCACCTTTGCCATGGTACAGAGCCAGCCCCGAGTGCTCCATCCCCACATTTCTCACCTTTGCCATCCCAGCCCTGAGTGCTCCATCCCAGCCCCACATTTCTCACCTTTGCCATGGTACAGAGTCAGCCCTGTGTGCTCCAGCCCCACATTTCTCACCTTTGCCATCCCAGCCCTGAGTGCTCCAGCCCCACATTTCTCACCTTTGCCATCGTACAGGGCCAGCCCCGAGTGCTCCATCTCGGCCTCCTTGAGCCAGCCCGGGGGGTAGCCCAGCTGCCGCATGCGGTAAATGAACGGGGGCAGGCTCCTGTCGGTCACACCCAGGGCATCCTGCAGCACCTCACTGAGCCCAGGAAACAAACAGAAAACAAAATGTCACCCAGAAAAATCCCTCAAGTCGATGACAAAAAGGTTATGAATGTTTTGTGGAGTTTTCAGTGAGTTGTAGGTCAGAGTGTGCTGCATTTCCACCCCAGATATAAATGAAAATCAGCTCTGATATTAAACAGAACTTTTTGCCTTGCTGAGATGCTTAAACATTTTTATTAGAATTAATTTTACACCAAGAATAACACACTTGACCTACTGCTTCTGACTCATGGCCTTGACTGCAGCTATCAACAGCAAGGGTCGACCCTGACACTGAACTTACTGGTGATTTTTTTGGGGACTGCCACACAATACCATGATTTCTCTGAACATTTTGAACAGAGAGGAAGGGACACACATCTCAAAATTTGCAGACTTTGGAATACATTTTTAGTAGGAACATAATACAATTTGAAAAGTCAAAGAGTAATATTTATCACCCTGCATTAGAGAAAGGGCAGGACTGCCAAGACAGCAGTGAGTTTTCATTTGAAAGACAGCTCTACAATTTATTTAAATTCTATTTAGCAAATTCTAACATAATAGTTAAGAGCAGCAGGTGGACTAAATAAACTCTAGCAATGAAAATCTGGCACTCCAAAGGCAGAAGAGGTATTCCAGAAAAGCAAATGGAAAGAAAGAGATACCTAATTACTCCTGGCTTAAATTTTCCAAACCTCTCTTCTACTTCTTCTGCATGGTAACGCTGCTGAAAATTCTGATTGCTCGAATCCCCACAAGCTTCCAAAAACTCCTTTCTCTTCTCGTTTATACGAGCTGCATTTCGTGGCTTAAAGATAACACAATGGGCAAGTTTAAAGTTGGACAACTCACAGTGGATGAGTCCTTCACCCCACACAAAGCCTGGAGAGCAGCAGTCTGTGCAACCCTGGGGACTTTACCTTTGGGCACTCCTTCATTTGATGGTCTTCAGAACCACAATTGAAACAATGAGGTTTGGGCCTGCTTGAAAAATGGACAAATAATTAAACCTGAAAACAGCTCTGTAATGTTAAATACACCTAATTGTTTTCATTCTCGACAGATTTGAAGGTTTAGACTTGAGAAAGATAAAATCAATGATGTCATCTGCTTCTTTTAAACTTATATCAGTCCTTAAATAGAGAATATTGCTGATTTCACAGTGGTAGGGAGAACGTGGGAAATGAGGAAAGGGCAGAGGGAAATAGGAAATGGCATCACCAGAGGTCTGATCCCTTCCACAATACTGGGAATCAGCAGAAACAAACAGCAGAGCAAAACTATTTCTTTGGAAAGCCCTGGCCCACAGTTTCAAGTAATTCATTTTGTGAAACTGCACTGAAAACTGGACTGGAACTGCAGCTGGCTTCAACTTAAATCTCCCTTGTAAATTCACACCACAGCAGGAAACATTTGCAATATTACTGGGGTGAAATACCAAGATTTTAGAGGAAGATTTCTTTTCCGAGCATTCAGTTTTACTGAATTAGGATGGGAACCAGAAGTGGAGACAAAAAGTGTGGCACAAGTCCAAGGTAACTCCAGCTGGAAACTGAATTTCCTTCACTTCTGACCTCCCAGAAAAACTACACCATCAACTCTCAGATCAGTCTGTCTTAAAAATCTATCAAATAAATCAGAAATTGTTCTACAGAACAGTAACCATGACCAGGGCAAGGATGACAAACCAAGCACTAAAGAGACAAGAAACAGAAGAACTAAGTATAAAAATTCAGAAAGTTTTCACACACTGATTTTAGGCCCTTCCTAAAGAAACCCAATAAAAAGACTGACTGCAATGCTCAGCTCTGGCTTATTTAATTTAAATTTAAATATTGCTCAAGGATATCCAAGGGTTTATTAACTGGGCAAGAATCACAGAGTGCATCTGAATTTTTCAGCTCAAAACTTTACATTTAAGAATAATACAAACCTTTTGGGTTTTACTTGTATTTCTTGTCCATCTAGGGAGAGAATCTGGCTGAAAACTTGCTGGTATCTTTAGATTTCAATAAGGAACTGCTACTGGATGAAGCAAAATTTCAATTTTGTTTAAAATACCAATGAACACTCAACAGTGCTTTGAACAGAACACTGACTCATCTGCATTAAATTACAAATGGGTCCTTGACATGAAGTCCTGGGTATAAACTATAAAATGGTATTTATTATAAACTATTTGCTAAGATGAGCTTATGCTGTCTCCTCCTACAAATTTCTATCCAATACTTGCTAAAACTACAACCCTCTTGTTTACAGGTAGAAATTTCCAGATAATAATTCTGAAATGTTTCACAGTAATCTTATTAAACCACATTTTGACAGAGTTTCAAACTGACAGGTTCACTGAGAGCAGGACCTGGGTGCTTTAGAAGCCAGTGCCTGATGAACCATCTCACTCAGAATCACTTCAGCCACACTTAAATTGGCATTTAAGGAGAAATTTCCATTAGGAATCTAATTCCTTCATCTCAGAGGTTGGGAGATTGAATTTGCAATTTATACTCGTATATAAATAATTTTCTAACACTGACATGACCTTGATTACAAACTGGATATTGCAGAAATGAACTCTGAAACTGCTTCCTGTCCTGGGTCTTTCCAGCAACACTGGGAGCCAGGGGGGATGATGTTCCTTGAGAAATTTCTTGTCCAATTTCTTTTGTTATCAAAGACATCAATACTAAAAACATTTCAACATTTCCCAGCTTCTTCAGCATTTCCCTCAATTCCACTTTTCCAACATTGGCTTTAAAAAGCCAAACATTTGCTTTAATAAGGAACCAACTTTAAATGGATGCATGTTAAGAGCATACCTTAATTAAATTTTGATAAAAGACTTCCCCTCTAGCTCCCACATTTGGAAAAAAGCATTTCACAGCAGGCTGGAGTTTCCCAAAGCATTTTCTTCTCCCAAAGAACGGATTTTATGGAGGGATAATTCTCATTCAATCTGCAATGAGCTGTTACTCCAAACCTGATTAGGGACTGGCCAAGGAAATCCCTAAATTCACAAGATGTATTTATGGGAATAAAGCATTCACTCTCAGGATAGCAATCAGCAAATCAATGATACCAAAATCCTTATTTGTTTTAAATTAAAAAGCCATTAATGACCCATTAAATCATCCCATCTATAATGCCTGGCATGGCTTTGCTAGAAACACACAAAATCCACTGAAGAGAACTGGAGTTCAATTTACCCACTGGAATTCTTTGGATTTGACACATGGCAAAAAGAAAGGTGTTTTAGCAAACAGGATACTTAGGTATTTCCCATCCTTCTGTCAGCTGTGGATTCTCATTTAAAATAGGCTGTCCCAGTTTATCGAGACAAAAATTGGTAAAATACAGAACACTTCCTACAACCTGCAGAAAAAAAGTCAGAGAATTGTCAGAAATGTGTCAGTATTTGGGTGAGATTGGTAGCATTTCTATAAATTTACACCGCTTGAAACACTTCCAGGTTTTTACTCCCCCATTCTGTAAGAATTTACAATTAATACAAGCCCAAATGTGTACAAATAATTTTTTTTTTGCACTGGTGTAGCCCAAACAGGCTGAATTTAAATTAAATTTATCAGTGTAATAACAGCAGCTAGGAGACCTTATTTGAATGGCAGTGTACATTGAATGTGGAGAATGAAGAGCACAGGCAAAAACTTACACTAAAAGCTTCTTTCACTTTTTTAGCAGAACTTGAGCTGGTTCCTTTACAGTCCTCTTCCAGAACAACACTGGAGGGCTGACAGGAAAAGCAAAAATAAAAATAATTCATTTAAATCCACCTGAATTAGTGATGTAAAAGGCACAGAATTGGGGTTCAGCTTCTGTGCATGGAGGATGGAGATGTCCATGTCAGGCCTGGAGCTCCCCACAGCCCAGAGAATGACACAGATCCTTCCCAAGGCTTTCTTGATGAGAAATACACTGCAAAATTACTTTTTCATTCTCACCAAAAAAGGGAAAGATACAGAGAAATGTGCCATTCCACCCTTTCACTCAAAGTGAACGTTAAGAATCAAAATTTTAAACCAAGAGAAGTGTAAATGTTCAGATTCTGTTGTTCATCTGTTTTCTTATACATACCTGGGCCAAACACTATCAGAAGATGATACATTAAGCTTTCCTCTTAATTATTTAAACCAATTCTCTTTCACCGAAATTTCACTAGGGAATTTTCAAGAAGCATTTTCATGGGCAGAAAGATTCTTTCCTTTCTCTCTATTTTTTGGAACAAAGTTATAAAACATTTGTGACATCTACTTAATCTGATTTTTGTCACTGTTATTATTTCAATAATATTTCAATATTTTCATTACAGAGATGGAGAAGCAGCATTCTGTAACAATGTGAGTTTTAAAGTACCTGTGGCTTAGCATTCAAGTGTGATTTTTCTTGTTCACTTTTCTTCTGCTCTTCATATTTTTGAACTAAACTACAAATAAAATCTTCAATTTCTTGATGATACCGCCTGGGATGAGGTAGAGAGAGATGAGACATGAGCAAGGCTGAAACAAGGGGCAGACATCTCTTTTCTTAAGCACTTATTTAGTAAATAACTCAGAAAATGGGAAAATTCAATTCTTTTCTGCCCCCCTCTCAACCCCCACCAACACAAATGCAATCTGATATTCGAGAGCACCTGAGTGTGGCAAAAAAACAACTCAGAGGTAGGGAAAGATGAAATTCTATTTTACCCACAGCACTGCTGAAATTCAAGCTGCTCTTCAGACTCACTCCCAGTTCCTGGAAGTTCCCTCTCATTTCTTGGTAAAAGCAGATATTGCTAATGGACAGAACTCTTGTTATCCTGCCCATTATCCTTCCTGCACTCCAAGCTTTCAATATGTTATTGAATAAAAGCTACAGCTACGATTTGGGCACAGCACTGTTAGATCCAAACAAACAAAAAAATTCCCCATTTCCTGTCAGGGTTGTTTTTTCATACTTACTTAGTAATGACATTGTTCATAAATAAAATCTGCAACAGAGGTCCATCAACTTTGGGGTTTTCCACTGAGATGCCACTGGAACAGCACAGAACACAGACAGTGGGTACAGTAAATATTGCCCACAGTTTTATCACAGCTCAGGCTGGGCCCCACAGAGGGAGGAAGGTCTGGTCAACACAGAATCTGTATTTTTTAAAAGTCCCTATCCTCTAAAACAGAAATTATGCTTTTGAGCAAAGGTTGGTGTGAGGTGGAAGGAGAACAAAACATCCCCCACACTACAGAAATATTTAATTCTGTATGAACAGAATTCTCTTCCTGCTATTAAACTTATACAATCTTCTCACTAAGATTCATTCACCCATTTGAATGTGATTTTTCCTCACTGCTGAACTTATATACTAAAACTGCTTCCCTGAAGACCAAGTGAGTTTCATTAAACAGATAAACACAAATAAATAAAAGTTACAGCAACACCAACTGAGTTCCTGCTATTCAGGAACTGGAATGGCACTTTAGAAGCCCAGACCTGAGCAAGGTTTGGGACATGGAAACCAGCTGTGGCAGATTGTTAACACAGACAGCTTTTATCTAGATAAACTCTATTTATATATACAAATAAATATATTCTCTCTACATAATTCATGCACTGTTTCAAGTCAGCATTAACATACCTAGGACGAGTCAGAATTCTCAGCTTCCTTTTAAGTTCCTGATGTAACTTATTGTTAAGGACTATGGTTTCCTTTGGAAGACACAAACCCACACCCAAAGCAAGCAAGAAAACACCAAGCAAGAATTTCACAGAACAATAAATAGGTTTTTGGTCCTTCCCTTTCACTGCACAGGGGATTATTTAAAAATCCACCTGTTGCTGGAGAAAGACAATAAATTGGAAAAAAGAAAAAAACCACAAATGAAAAGAGGACTAGCTGTGACAATCCAAATAGTGCCATTCATTGCATGCAATGATTATATTAACAGACTAATAATATTTTATTTTAAAATGAAATTATGAATGAGATCATCACCAAAATAAAGGTAATGGTAGTACACGTGTACTTGTAAATGGGCACTAAATCATGACACATTTCAGATTCCACTCTGCTGCAGCGGCAGACCCAAAAACCCTTTAGAGAACCTGTCACAATTCAGCTATTTGTAATTATTTATAGCCGAATTAAAAGGTAGAACGCAGGGATTCAGTGAGAGCCGTTTCAACAGCCAGCCCCGCATCCCGGGGCGGGCGCGGCCGCTCTGGGATAAAAGTTTCTATGGAGAGAGAACGTGCTCTGAGGGAGCCCGGGAGCACCAGGAGCCGCCTCCCCGCCCAGCTCAGCCCTCTCCCCCTGTGCCCCGGCGGAGACCGAGGGTTCGCTCCCACAGAGCCCGGGGAGCAGCCGGAGCCCCCTGAGGGCCGGGACGGGCTGGCCCGGAAGGGAACCGGCAGCGGCGGCGCGCCCGCCTTCCCCCGCCCCGCCGCGGGCCCTGCGCTCCCGCCAGGATATTCTCCGCCCGCAGCCGCTGCACCGTCTCGTCGCGGTCGCGCAGCCGCTCGTAGAGCTCCAGCAGCGGGTCCGGCTCCGGCTCCTCCAGGGCGGGCGGCGAGGGCGGCCCGGGCTCGCCCTCCAGCTGCCCGAAGAGCTCGCGGTCCCCGAAGTCCACCTCCGCCGCCATCTTGGCCGCCGCAGGAAGGGCGGGGCGGGGGGCAAAGGGCGGTGGGAAACGCGGGACAGGCGGGACTATGAATGTCGCGGACTACAACTCCCAGCGTGCACCGGGGGGCGGACCGCAGAGTCAGAGGGCTGAGAGGCGCGGTGCACGCTGGGAGGTGTAGGCGATGAGGTGCTGAGGCGGCACCGCAGCGCTTGTCGTACTCACAATGGAGGACGCGTTCCTGCCTCCAGAACCGGCACCGCTCCCGATTTTGGAGTTTTCCTTCCTATTCTGAGAACCGGTGAGCGGTGGAGAGAGCAGCGTGCAGGGCAAAAGTATTTGAAACAGGGCATCTGCAGCAAGGCCCCTCACTGCAGTATTTTAGGCAAATCCTACTTCAAAAGAACCAAAGCAAAACCTCCTTCACTTTTCCCTTCTCTTAAATTATTTATGGGAGTTCGGCCCAAAGGACAAATTACTATATGACCTTAGAGAAAAAAAATGTCTTTATTATTAACCAGTTTTTTTGCACTGGATTATGTGCCTATTGGCCCAGACCGCTAAATAACATCTACACAATGTTTCTTTCATGTTTCAAGAATTGAAAATAACTGTACAAGGTTAAAGTACAAAAGTACACAAGACAGTGGACACGAAATATCCATGTATGAGCTCTTCCCATCTGCTGCTTGGTTTGAAAAGTAGAACTTTAACTAAAAAATACTGTCCTCCTCTAGTTCTGTCAAGTTTAATGGAAGTGGGTATAACCTGATTACAACACTAACACCAGTATCACTAATCTGATATTTACAAAAAAAATTGTATTTTTCAATAAATTAAAGTCAATGCAACACCCATGCAAGCTAGAATGCTAGCTTTTTGGTGAACAAGGACCCAACATGTGAACAAGAACCTTCCACAGTCTCAAACTTCAAAACAGCCTTTTTTGTTTGTTTGTTTGTTTTTCATTTTTCAAACTGCATCCATTCCTCGCATGGAAGATGTGAACCCCAATCCCATTCCTCTTTGTGTGTGAGTCTGTGATCTGGCCATTTCATACTGTGCATCCAGATTTCTGAACACCTCCTCCTGCTGCTTCAGGGTTTTGTAACTCTCCTCATCCACGGAGCTGCAGCCAGCTTCATCCTCGCTCTGGAAACACAACACAAACATCAGCTCTGGCAGCTGAGGCTCACAAATTCTTATAAAAGTAACAATTCAAGCATTTGGGTTTTTTGCTGCAACATTCTAGTGCAGATCTTCTCTGTCAAGAAACACGCAGGCCTTCACTCAGTTGATTTTTTAATTATATTGAAATACTTAAAAGCTCTTAACTACATCAGGTTAACTTAAAATCTTTACTGGATAAGGTACACTAAAAATAGAAAGTGAAATCATTATCTTGCAATTAATCAACTTAATTACATATTCAGAATTCTTTACCTTAATGCCCATCAGTTTTCTGAATTTAACATTTTGGTCCTTGTTTCCAAAATTGAGTTTTTCCCATATTTCTGCAGACTGTGATTTGTCCTGTTCAGATTTAAAAAATAAAAAGTGTCACATTTTTACATAAGATTCCATTAATAGCACAATAGAGCAATGCAGGAGACAAATCCATTCTGTACCACAGCTGGAAGTAAAAGGTTTCCAAGCCTGACATTCCTCCTGCAGCATCCTCACAGGAGCTCCTTGTGAGGGAAGCTTTTCTAACCATAATGTTCAAAACACAGCAATGTTCCTTCCTTTGGCATTTCCAAAGGTCTGGAAGCTTGGTTGGAATTCAGAATTCTGGTAAAATGAATTTGTTTATTGCAGTTGATCAATATCCAGCACAATTCAGGAAGAAGTGCCCAGAGAGCCCTCAGGGTTCTCCTGCCCTCCCTTTTGTCTCCCAGCATTGCCATGGAAACTGGTTTGTTTGTCACATCTTAGGAACAGTCTGTAAAGGTAAGGGAGCTGCTTGTGTAACTGCTGCAAGATGGAAACAGCCTAACAAACACCTCTTTTCCAGACGAACAAAATACAAAAATACAAATAATAAAGTGGACATTTTTTTCCACAGTATCAGCAGGTAAAAGCTCAACTAAAACCCAGCAACTTTCTGAAAAAGCAACTGCCACAGGTGCCTTTCTTACTTCACTAATTGCAAAGGGATTTGACAGAGCACAAAAGCCTGAAGGCTTATTTGTATTTATGATTTTTCTTAGGTTAATATTGCATTACTGTGCTCCTGAGATGTTACCAGCAAGGTCAACAGCCTTGCCTTTGAAATTTGCAATTGGAGAGGACACAATGTGAGAAATCTCTACAGTCCCAGAAAAGGGGGGTTACACATTCCAGACCTCAGCAATCCCTCCCCAGTAAAGGGAGACCACCTGGGTTTGATGTTTAGTTACAAGCTGTAGGTAAACTCACAAAAATAACACTATGATCCAACTACACCTCTGAAGCTTTATGACATTCAGGGTTTCCTTGAGTCTTGTGTCACAACCATTTATCACTGAAAAACCAATTATCTTAGTCCTTTCATTCCTAAATCACAGAGTATTCTGAGTTGGAAGGGACCCAAAAGGATCAAAGTCCAACTCCTAGTTTTACTTAAGTTTTATTTCAGGCTGATGTTTAAACTTGCTAAGAGAAGAGATATGAAAGCTGGAAGTAACACTCATTAGCATTCTTAAACTGAGTGCAAGATATTCCCAAACAAGTGTTCCCAAACACTTTTCCCAGATTTACCATAACCAGCAAGCTGAGATGCACAAAGGTGTTTCTATAATTTTTTAATTTAAATGTTATTATCACTCATTTGGGGCAACAGCTAACTGGGGATAATGGCTAACTTGCCAACAGCCACTTCCCATGGCATTCAGATATTCTCCTTCTTCTGTCTGGAACCTGGGCAGCATCTACAAACATCATGAAATGCAGACTGAAGTGAAAAGGTAAGAAAAGCCAACATTACCCCTTCCTTTTTGCCTTGCCAAAGCATCTTCCGCTTCTTCTCTTGCTCAGCAAACTTCATGGGGTTCACTGCTGCAGGGTTGTAATAGCTGGGCACAGCTATGCCAGTCTCTGCCAGTGCCTTGGCCTGGAGTGCTGCCATCTGAGCTGCCATGGCAATCTGGGGGGTCACCTGTGTCCCCGAGGCCAGCAGAGCGGCCACGTTGATGACGGAGCCTCCCGTGGCTGCGGCCGCTGAGCAACAAAGGGAACAAAGGGAGAACTTTGGATTTTGGGGAAAAAAACCCAACACAAACAAAAGCCAACCACCAACCTGCCCCAGAAACAAACAAAAAAGCCAAACCACCCAAATACTTCCCTTCAGTAGAAGTTGGAAGTGCACAGGTAACAAGTGAGATGTGATTTTTCAACTAAGAAATGTATCTCCAGGAGTTTTAGTAAACCAGAAACTCCAAGTGAAACTAAAGCACTTTGTGGTTCTAAACACCCCTGAGCAAAGAGCAGCCCAGTGGCCATCATGAAATCACTTAATAGCCAAACACACAACATTTTTCTTGCACACTCAGTAAGCAATAAGAAATCCCAATCGTTTTTGCTGGGGTTTTGTTTCTTATTTTTAGTTTTGTTTTTTAAAAATATTTTCTAGTTCTTGTTGTTTTTCTTATTAACAATTCCATTAAGACAACCTGTCTATATGTTGGGTAAGACTGCAACACTCCTGTAAGCCCATCTATCCTCCATTCATGCTACTGCTCAGAATTCATCTCATACACAAACACTACCTGCAGCCATTTCCTGTTGCTTCTGTTTTTCAACCATTTCCTTCTCTCTCTGTTCTTGTAATTTCTTTGCTCTTTCCAGCCTAGAGATACACAAAAATAAAAATATTTACACATGAAAAATCAACATTAGGAGCTTATTCATGTCACATATCATGAAAAGCACCCCAATTTCTGACCTTCTGGCTAAGGCCTCCTGTGCATCCATGGCTGTGTTTCGGCCCCGGAAGGGCGGCGGGCTCGGGCTCCGGCTGTGGCTCCTGCTGAACCTTCGGGGCTTTTCAATTCTCTTCTTTCGCTCTCTGTAACCAAATTTAACAGTTGCTAAAACAATGAAGGTACAAATGCAGCTTAATATTTTATGAAGTATTTAATCACAATATTGAAAATTTGGTTGATGATTCATTTGGAGCTCTCAAGAAAAGCTTTCAGACAGTTTATACTGCAAGAGTCGCCTTGTAAGAACACTGAGATGTTCTTACACAGAGGTGAAAGTGAAGATTTCCAGCTATAACAGAATGTACAATTCTGGGTATTCATTTACCCTCTCATACTCAGTGTTCAGAACAAATAGATGTGCTCTAGAGATTCTAAATCCTAAGGAAAATCATCTAATTTCTGGTCAAAATTGCAAGAGAATTTGAATGAATCAAGCTAGAAGAATGTTTTAAAACCATAAGAGACCTCAAAGCACTGTAATTATGTTAATAAGAAGCATTTTGAAGAGGGCCCATTTACAAAGTGGAGTAGCACTTCAGGAAATTACTACAACTCTCCCCTCTGTATCCTCTTCCCTAAATGTGCTTTGAGGGACTCTACTAAGCTGAAATGTGATTTGTCTTGGGTTTCTCTAGGGAAGAGAACTCTGAAGCATGAATTACCTGGAGCCTGAGCATCTGAGAAGAACACAGTTAAAATGTATTTTTAATTAAAATACCAAACATTCAGTTCAAGTCTTCTTCACTAACCTTCTCTCCATCTCCTTCCAGGCAGGAGACATTCTTAGGACATCTCTATCTAATCCCATCTAAACAATAGCCACCCAAAACACATATAAAAAGTGCTATGAGCAGCAGTTCTGTGCCAGGACCATCAATATCTGCAGTACAGGAGATAAGGGTTTATCCCAGTTTAAGCCTCTGACACTGGTGCTTCAAACCAAGAAGTCACAGACACTGGAAGTGCTCCACAAGGGTTAATTTAAAGGAGATATCACTCCTATCACTCACACTTCTCCCAGATTTGCCATAATCATAAGTTGAGATGCACAAAGGTGTTTCTGTAATTTTTTAACTTAAATGTTATTATTCTCATTCTCATATTACACTCATTTGGGACAACAGCTATGGGATAATGGCTAACTTGACAACAGCCCCTTTCCATGGCACGCAGATATTCTCTTTCTTCTGTACCAGGGCAGCATCTACAAACATGATGAAATGCAGACTGAAGTTACAAAAGGATCCTTGTTCACACGACAAATCTGGTAGAATACAAAGGAGGCAAGACTTATCTTTTCAGAGAAGATGGCAAGATGCAGATTCAGGCACTGGGCAGTGACAGATCTGCATTCCTGAGATAAGATGTAATGCCTGTTTCAAAGATACCTTCATTTTTGCCGTGCTGACTATGGTTGTTTGGTCTTGTCTTTGGTCTGTGATGCTTTATTGCACTGGTAAATATCAAGGAAATAAATATTTGAGCTTTTGTATTGAAGTATTTCCATTTGAAACAAGCAGCTGCTGTCACCTTTTCCACCTAGCACTTAATCAGAGCCAAACCACTGCAGAACTGCCAGGAGGTTTTATGCACTCACAAACCAAAAGACTGCTTTAAATGCCCATGAGAACAAATCCCCTGAAAATCTGAGCCTGAGATTATGCAAAGAACCATCAAGAGAAGGTCAAGCTCTGCTCTTTACAAATGCTTCTGTCACAGCCTGCTCACTGTAACACAACAAAACCTGCATGTCAGGAATGATGAATTCCCTTCACAGGTGAGTTTTAGCAGGCAGATTTCCACATCACCTTGTTCTGGCTTGTGCAGAGTTTGCCTTAGGGACTGCCCCATAAGTCACTTTCTTTTCCAGACTTCAAGCTCTGAACTTGATGAAGTGTTCTAGCTCCAAATAAAAAAGACTTATGTCTCATTTACTTCCATCCTCCAGGATTTGTGAGATACAAATATAACTTAAAACAAAAGGATTCCTGCAGTATGTCCTCCAGCACCCCAAGGCCTGTTTCCAGCTGCAGAAATTCCTAAGCTCTAACTATCCCTTACTTTTTCTTCCCACATCTGATGTTCTGTTTCAGGCAACTTGAATTCCACTGCAAAAGCCAAAATCTATTCTGGGACATGAAGTTTTCATGGAGCCAATACACACAATGTTCAAAGTGACTTTTAAACAGAGCACATCATCTACAATAACTGGAAAAAACGGGGAGCTGAAGCCTTGCACAACATGCTGAATGCAGCTTAAACACCATCCATTGAACACAAGTAACTGCACCAACTGCAGACCCAGCTCTACTCACCCCAGCTCAATGTTTGGTAGCAAGTGCATGTCAAAAACATGACACAAACCAGGGAATTCAACTACTTCTTCAGAAAGGTAAATCTTCTGAACACTTTCACAAGGGATGCTGCAGCATTACACCAGTGTGATGGTTAAGACTCCAATGTTCCACTGTAATTCTGAGTAGTCATAACCAGTCATAGAACAATTAAAAATATTCTGGTGAAAACACTATTGAGAGAACTGGAACAGTCAACACTTTCTAGCAGCTCTGCAGGGACACTGATTTTCATTTAAACTACTTTCAACAAAATATCTGTAGCACTCATTAAGTTTATTTCAGCTTCACCATTGAGAAAATCCTACAGGGCATTAAGAATGCAAAGGTGATACAGAGACTACACCAAAATAGTGAATGCATTATCAGTATTGAAAACCATTAACTTCTACACAGAGATGAAAAAGGCAACTCCAGGATATCCCAGGTGAGGTACAGAAACTCAACTCTGTCAAACAGACCCAGACCAAGCCAGTAAGTGTCTGGATCAAGTGCTTCTAGAATTCAGGGAAGAAATCAAAGCACTCAGGGAGAAAAATTAATGTGATAAAAATTCTCAAGCTGCACTTGCAAAGAGGAGCTGGTAATCACTAACATTGAAGAGTACATTACATCAGAAAAAATCCATCTGAACCAAAATTTCTCTTAGCACCACACCAATTGCAACTTCACAAAAAAATTCAGTTGACTTTGTAGAGCTGATCAGAATTAGCTTCTGATCTGTGTATCTGCTCTAACAGCCAATGATTCCCAGATAAACTTTCCTTTTATCATATGCACACAAACTGAAGGGATAAATACAGCAGTATGCCAAGGACACTACTATTGTATCAAACACAGGAAAGGGTCACCTGTATCTTATTCTTCACCTCTTCCCACTTCAGTACTATTGCTAACAAGAAGTCACACTATGAAAAGCCAAGAGCTTGAGACACTTCAGCTGCCCAGGAAAAATGTTTCTGTAAGACCAAGCAAAGTGCCCAGTCCTGAACCTGCTCCCAGTACTGATGAGAAAAAGCCAAACACATTTAAGTGCACTGAACAGACGTAACCTGGTGAACCCATCCCCTCAGCCCACCACAACATCCAACCAAACATCACCAGGTGTATGGAAGGTAACACTTACCTGCTTCTGCTCCTTGTCCTGCTTTTACTTCTGCTCCTGTGTCTGTGTCTGGACCTTGATCTAGAGCGGGATCGGATCCGGCGCTTTCTCTCTCTGCTGCGGGATCGGGATTTTTTCCTATCGCGGCTTCTGCTCCGATGGCGTCTGAAACACACGCCCACAACTCTCACACGGGTTCCCGTGTCCAAATGCAGTCTGTACTTTGGGACTCACACATGGGATCACCACCACAGGGCAAAATGCATCAGGCAGGCTGGGGAGACTGCACACTACACATGGAAATGCTCATGCCCAGAACAGGTTAAGCTGTAGGTCTGAAGGATGAAATGGGAAAGGAACCCAAGCCCACTGCCAGCCACAACTGAGCTGCAGTTTCTGTAAATATCCACACTCATCAGCACTGCTGTTTTTAGTTGTTCATTAAAGTGTACACCTCAAAACAAACACAAGCCAAACTAATCTGATGCAGGAGTCTTAAATCCAAGGCAACACAACCCTGCTCCTCTCCATGGTACTGCAGACCTTTGTGAAGAGGTGCCCAATGGCAGCCTGTGAGTCACCTGCAGTTCCTCAGCCTGTCACGAGCCAAAGCTTGTTCCTGCTACTCTGTCTGCTGCACATCCCTCAGCTACACAGGGAGAAGCTCTGCTGGCAGCAGCCTGCCTGTCCCAGGAATTTTCCTACCCTCAGAACGTGCTGGGTGGGCTACCAGACCAGCAGGATTGGCCAGCAGTCCCTCTGAGGAAGCTCTTGATTTAGGAGGTAAAGAGCCATGTCACTGTAAGGTGTATTTGCTTTCCTGTCACTGACAATAAGGTACATTTAATAATCTGTTTAGTATTTTCTATACCAATTTAAGTGTAAAACACATTCCTACAAAAGGTCTTAGTGCAATTTTGTACTTTTATTTCAAAGTAATCTGCAAAAGAACTTCTCTACAAATGCACTACTGAGTGAAAACTGAAACATGCAACATGAACTGATGCCTTACACGAAGTCAGGAATGGAACTCTACAATAATTCCAAAGATGGTTTTTGGAAATGCACTCACACAACAATCCCATGCACCAACTCACCTTTCCCGAGACCTGGATCTGGAATGGCTCCTCCCTCTGGATGACTTTCTCTCTTTGCGTTTATGCCTCTCCTCACCATTTTCAGATGAATTTAGGCTGTCTCTTCCCTTGTCAGAAGAATGCTCTTTGTCATTGTGATCTTCAGATTTGTGCTTCTTGGAGGACTTCTCTTTGGATTCATGTCTTCTTGCCTGTTTTAAGAAGAAGTTGGTTCTTTCAGGAAAATAGTGCAACAAAGAGAGTTAGTATGGGTATCAGAAGATAAAAATGCTAAGTTGTGATGCAACATTAGTAACCTTAGGAGAGTGACTCAATCATGAGCCACGGCTGCTTTACCTAATGCCACCAACTACCCAAAGCTGTAAATGCACACTATCATCTTCCCCCTTTTCCCTCCTCCCACTGTCTAGAAAAGATTTTTAAGGTATCCATCCAGGTATCTTTACAGTGCTTCCATATGAGACTCACAGCATTGTAACAAAAAATCTGTCATTTCATTACTGCCTCCATTCCAAGCACTTAAGGACCTATCTTAAAGAACCTGATAATTTATGAATATGCATATATATAAACACAGTTGCAGTGATTATTTACTATTTGCCTGAGCTTTCCATGTAGAAAGTTACTAAAATCCACACGTAGTTCCAGACAAACTATTTTGCTTTTAGAACCAAAAAAACCTTCAAGTCATCATTAGGTAATTATTTTCTAGAGCAAAACTTTCTTCAGAAACTTCCAACAATTTTTACAAAGCAAAGTGATAATTTACATGGCTGACATCCCATTTTTAGTATTTCAAATGAACATGCACCACTCAGACTTCCCACAGTAGTTTTAAATTACAGATTTGCTGCTCCACTATACCGCAATTCCTTCCTGCAGTGCCTCTTAAAAAAAAAAAAAAAAAAGATTCCTTTTTATAGCTGCAATGCCAAAAATATTTAGCAAGGTCAGGTCTGATCTTTGCCAGTGCTTTCCTCAGAGACTAAGTCGTGACATCAACACCCTTTCTTAATACATGCAGTGTGTTTTGAAACCTTTCTGGCACAAAAGCATAGCCCACTTGAGTCTTATGTTTAAATAATGCTCTGCTCAAATCACAAACTAAGCACGATACATTCACTTTAGATAAATCCCAATTATTCAGAAGTTGTTTGTTTGGTTTTCTTGCTTATCTAAATATGTTAACTATTCATAACATCTTTTCTTCCATCAGAACTCTCTCTCAAATGAGTCTGGAGAAGATGCTGTAATTGCTTTTTACCCAAGCCTAATTCTTTATTCATATGTATCCATTTCTAAATACACTCGATTATTGTTCATCAAGTAAGCAAGAATATTACATAATTTTCCTGTTTTCTCAGTATTTTATTCTTAGCTCCTTTAATAATCAGTTCTTACATCTGAGTTTACCTGTACACTAATTTTAAGTATATATTTATTTACGTAGTTGTTCTCACATACTAAGTAGAATTACTGATATTCAGCATTTAGTCTACAGACAGAGCTTAATCTTGCAAAAGAATGACAACAGTACATCTACTGTGGGAGATCATTTCTCATTTGTTCACTCTGAAAAACTTAAAAGCTGCTACATAAATTGTGTAAGATTAGATCCAACAGCCTGGCAAAGCACTGGACAGCATTTTAAACACCTTTTTTTTAATAATTAAAAAGAGTCTTAGAATTTGTTTTTTAATCACATTTTCCAGACACACACTTAGTAATAAAACCACCATTATATCCCATAACGGATTTAAGATATTTTTAAGGGAAATATGAGTTTGAATGACTAATAGTTACCTTATCATGAAGTAGGCTTATAATTTTGCTATCTGAGTCTGCAGCGTCTTCAGTTCAGTCTCTTCGCGCATTAGCACGCTGAGTATGATTTATTATAGAAATGTTATCATGTGAGCTAGACAATAGATTATTCAATTTCACAAAAACTCGCCTAGATTTTTCTTTCCTCCTTTTTTTTTTTTTTTTTTTTTTTTTTAACAGAGCTTCCATTGGAATGGGGGAAGGAGAAGTTCCTGACCCGGGTTTGAGGTTATAAAGTGCCTTATCTGTTCCAGCCTGGTGCCCCACATGGCTTAAGCTTCTTTATGACTATTTTGATGCTCCTGCTTTGCTTGTTTCAGCTCTTCTCTGGTGTGCGAGCCAGTTATTTTTAAGGCATTATTGATGCTGTCTCTTCTCACTCCCCTATATATTCACACACACACTTATTCATTTATTTTAAGAGACAGCCCTCTGAAATTTTTGCTGCTACTGTGGCATTTCCAGCTGACTCAGCTTGTTTGTCAAGCCATGACAGCCTTTACAATTAAAGGATGCAATAAACAGAGCTCAGTCCGATGGCAAATTACTTTTAATACACCTAAGCAGACAGGTATGTATTATTCAAAGTCCTGAACACTGACCAGGAACAAGGCCACCCAAGGCTTTTGGATAATGGAAGCTCTGTAAAAGTGTTCAAGAACACCATTCTACTTCTCCACATGAACTCTCTCTTTTGGATGTTTCCACAAAAATTAAAAAAAAAAAAAGAAAAAAAAAGAAAGAAATTAAGTTACTAGTTTCTGAAAGCATTTTCTATAAAACTATTACCTTGTCAACATGATGGCTGCAATCATGCTTCACTATGAAAGGCTCTCCATATCCATTTTTAAGCTTAAAGTTCTCAATTTCTTGTACTTACCATAAAGTCATTTATATAAGCTTACACATATGTGCATTACTACAAGATACTTTTTAAGATGTACAATTACCTAAACGCTACAAAGGGTTAATTACCTCTTTGCTTCTGCTCCGGCTTCTGTGCTTTCTTCCTTCAGTATCTGCAGAAGAAAACATTTACTGTCATTTACCAAGATAAAGAGGAGATCACCTGGCTATAATCTTTCTAGCTCCTTTCAGTTATTCCACCCCTTGAAGGGATGGATTTATAAAGATTTAAAAGACAAACAGCACTATTTGAGTATCTAGGGCAGAAAGCAAACTCTGGCTGTTAGTCCCAGTGCTTTGCATTTATTTAAGCTCTGACAGTGAAAAACTAACCCACATCACACTGCAATCATGTTCTTCTGCCAAGTAACCTTATTGTTACAACTTTGCAAAAGTGTTCCAGCCTATGCTTATCTAATCAAACTGAAACAAAATGGGACAGTTTCCTGTTTGGTGTGCTCTGACGTGCCCTCCCTCCCTGATCCCCTCAACACTGATAACACCTTTTCCCTCAACAGTTTCAATATTTAGGATACACCCCAAAAGTTAGGAGATCCATTTTTTCCCCAATTCTAACAAGTTACTAAGGCTAAGTCTGTCTGTTTTCCCAAAACTGTTTCTGAGAGAATTGAGCTGCCCAAGAATCTGCCCCCATCGAGGCCGTACCTGATTTCCGCCTCCTCTCCCTGGAGCGTGAGCGTGATCTCGAGTAGTGATGCTTTGATGTTCTGGGGGAACTGGAGGCATCTGATTGTTCCTTTTTCTTCTCTCTTTCTGGAGAGGACTTTTCTGGGACTACTCCATCTCGTTCTGTATCACTACCCTATAGACAAGGACAGCATTGACAAGAAACAGAACCTTAGGACTGAAAACCAAGACAAAAAAGAGACATCTAATTTTATTTTTTTGTTAAGCCAATGTTGTGTTCACCCCATGCTTAGGCAATAGCTTTATAGACTTGTAGTGAACTGTGCAACTGCATACAGATTGATTTGTCAAGATTTTAATAAAGAGAACTGATATAAAGCTCACATTTTATTCTCTCACTACAATAAACTGTACTTTACTTTTCCCATGTACTTCTGGGAGTATCAGTAACACCAAACTCTGAGGCAGAGTTTTCTCTAAATGGTGTCTGGAGGTCAATCACTTTTTAGCATTTCCATGACCAGGATTACTTAAGGTCAGTGCTGTCCCAACAGATCTGAGTGACAAGTTTGGGCATTACTGAGGCACAGCACAAAATCCCAGAGTTCTGAAGCACAGAATGAACTCTGAAGGGAAATGCAGGAAGGGGCATTAGGGTTAGACAGCTCACTCTGGAATGAGGAAACACCTCAACAGCATCTCTGCAAAAAGATTTATTTGTAGGAGACCACACACAGGTCACTGACACCTGCTCCAAGATCACATTTTTACCAGATAATGAAAACCAAGATGTTCCCTCCACTCCTTCTAAACCTTGATCTAGGATTAAATCCAAAACCTGATTTTGTGACATCTCTGTGACTCAATGAGTGAGGGGTAAAGGAGCACAGGGGGTGCACAGTGCCCTGAAAGGAACAGAGGGAGCAGCACACACAGAGGGTGAACGGGCTCCCAGGAATGATCTCCCAGCCCCACTGCTCCTGCTCTGATCTCCTCTGAACCAGCCATAACCAAACCTCCTGGACATGGTGGGGCTGCAGCAGATGTCACCAAGGACATCATCTGGCCCAGAACTGCTATCCAGAGAGACAATTTATATAGCAGAGGACTTCAACTTGCAGCTTCCCACCAGCTGCAATGGTGGAATGGTTTGCCAATGGTTTGCCCTCTCAAACGCTCATTTATATCCATTGCTTTGAAAATAAAGCAGCTACTTTGTCTTAAATCACCACAGATATTACAAACTGTCACCAATACACTGTGTGCCAACAGCACACTTTCTTCATGACACCCTACAGGTAAATATTTGGATTTATATTTCAGCTACTACTGTTTACATTGTGAAGTTACTTGAGAAGAACGAGAATATCAGCTCTGAGTGTAAATCAGGTGGGATTTCAAACACACTATCCAAGTGAACCTGAGCCCACTGCCACGATTTCCAAGGCTACCAATGCCATTATTTACACAGTGCTGCTCCTTAGTGCCCTTGGGCTCTGCACCTCCGGGAAATCAGCGCTACAGAAAACAAACACAGCAATTAAAAACCTGACAGAATTCACTGAGATTATTCTCAGCTCTCAGACTGGCACCAGGCTCAGTGTTACCCTGAATAAGTCCCTCACCTACACTTCAGAGGAACCTCTAAATGCAGTAGTAGCATCTTAAAGTGCAAAAACAAAGTAATAATAATTAAAGTCCTTTGACAGAAAAATGTACCTTCCTCTTAACAGTGTAAGTTATATAACAAAAAAATTAAAAATCGTTATATAAGAATTAATTTTCTCCAGAAGTTTAAAGTCCCCCTGGCTCTGTTTCACCACTTATCAAACTTTCAAAACAAGAACTTTAATTACCAGATTAGACACCGCAAAATGCTTAACGTGAGCTTTAAAAAGTTTGCTCACTTTCCAGCCCTGCTTGTTTGTTGTTGTTTTTTTTTTTTTGTTTGTTTGTTTTGGGGATTTTTTTCCACTCAAAACTATTTAACAACTTTTGAAAAAATTGACCACTTTAGGTTAACTCTTCGGTAACTCTTACTGATTCCTCAACACAATTAGAAGCGAAATATCTTTGTACACCACCAGATCACAAAATTTTTTCAGAGAAAATAAAACCACTCTTAAACGCTGCCTGAACATGAAGCATAGTGGTAACTACAGCAGAGGCGTTTCCCATCGATATTAACCATTAAAAGCAGGATAGGAGCGAATTAATTGAATGCAAAAAAGCCTGTGACCAAATACAAAGAAAAAGTGCAGCGAAAAGTAGAGAAAGGAAAATTCAGCATGGTCCAGACACCGGGTCGCTCCCCTCACAGGGAAGCTTGGCCCCACAGTCCCCACGAGAAACGCCAGTACAACCACAGCACTGCTCCACACAGCCATGGATCCACCAGGGCTCAGTCCCAGCGAGTCTTCTCCTCTCCCCAAGCCCCGAGGAACGAAGCAGAAACTTCTGGAGCCGGGGATGGAAGCGACCGGAGCAGCGCGGCCGCCCCTCCCCGAGCCCATCATGGCGCCGCAGCCCAAGGCGCGGCGGGCGCCATTTTGTGCCTCCGCGCACACGGCTCCCGACCGGGCCCTCTCCGGCTCTGCCCCCCACAGCCCCTTCCCCGCCACCCTGGCCCCAAAACCCGGCAGCGACCGCCGCTCACCGCCATGATCGAGCGCCCGGACCGCCGCCCCTCAGCAACGTCCTCGCAGGGCTCGACCTCGCTCGGCTGCGCGGCCACAGCGATCGCGCGGCCCCGCCCGCCCTCAGCGCGGCTGCCCGGATGTGGCGCTGGGGGGAGCGCGGGGGAGCGCGGGGCGTTATGGGCCGGGAAGGCGCCTTCGCCTTCGAGGAGGTTTGGCCGCAGCCGCGACCCGTTGAGCCTGTCCCGGCTCCCGCCAAATTGAAACCGGGGAGAGGACGAGGGGGCGCGGTCAGGGGAGCCCCGAGGGGACGGGAGTGTCAGCAGTGAGGAGATCGGGGTACCTGAGGGGACAGGAGTGTCACCGGTGAGGGGATCGGGGTACCTGAGGGGACAGGAGTGTCAGCGGTGAGGAGATCGGGGCACCTGAGGGGAGAGGAGTGTCACCGGTGAGGGGATCGGGGTACCTGAGGGCACGGGAGTATCACCGGTGAGGGGATCGGGGGCACGGGAGTGTCACTGGTGAGGGGAGCGGGATACCAGAGGGGACGGGAGTATCACCGGTGAGGGGTCCCTCTGGAAATAGCGATGTCACCGGTCACAGTGAGGGACTGGGGTCCCTGTGGGCAGGGCTTTGTCACCCCTGTCAAGGGCAGGGGTTCCCTGAGGGCAGAGGATGGAGGTCCCTGTGAGCTGGGGTTTGTCACCCAGAGAGGATGAGGGTCCCTGAGGGAAGGGACACTTACAGCATGGTGGAGAGCACTGGCAGTGAATTCAGTTGGTGAAATCTCCCCAAGCTGCCTTCAGCCAGGCCGGGATCCACACTGCTCATTTGGCTTTAAACAAACTCCTTGTCCTCACGAGTCTTCTTGTACACAGTGCCTCCAGACAGTACTAATAAATACTAATGAAAATAATAAAACCTGTAGCTACAGGTTAGAGCTGTCTGCTCTACAAGGTGTTCCTGCAATGTTTATCCCAGGCAGAGATGTGGAACGAGATCGAGCTCCTGCTGAACGAGGACACCGGGCAGCTCCCGGTGGGGCTGGGCCAGGAGTGTGGCACTGCCCTGTACCAGGTGGATTCTCTGCTGCAAATCACATCTTCAGAGAAGGTACAGCCCATCAAAGCCATGCTTTTGTCTTTATTAATGTGTCTTTTTTGTTTAATAATTACCTGGGCTCCTCTGCCATGTTTTCTGGAGTGTTCCTGTGTGAAAGAACCTTTCCCTTGCCAGGTCTCTGTGAACCCCCAGCTCCATGCATGCAGCTCCAGGGATGGCAGCATTGTTGCTGTGGACAGATCTGTGGCACTTCTGGACAGCACTGGGCTCTCTCTTCTCATGGACATCCAGTTTGGTGAGTTCTTTCCTTTGGAATTCCACTTGGCAAGTGAAAACTGGCTTTTAAAATACCTTGTTTGTACAGGAAAACATAGCAAGTGTCTGGTTAGTCTGTAAAGGGAAGCATTATAGCAAGTACCTAAGTAATAAAAAGTGATTTTGGCTTCTGAAGACAATTATTTCAGTACAATTTCATTAGAAGCCTTTCTAAGTTCTCACTGGATACCAAAACCACTCCCTGTAGGCCTCTTCCTATATTTCATTTAGTCAGAATAACTTGTTTTGAAGAAATCTGGGACACTGTGTTGTCCAATTCTTGTGTTAATATTTATTCATAAAACCCAGATCTTGATATCTGACATTTTGCCATGAACCTTTTCAGACTCTAACGTGGATGTTGTGGGTATGTGCCATGCCAAGCAATTCCTTGTGGTTGGTGAGAGAAGTGGCAGTTTACATCTCATCCACATCCCATCCAAACAAACCTTGCTAACAAAGGTACAGTCACTTTCCTATTTAATTTTGCTCTGAACATTTTGTTCTCAGACTTTCTTGAGGGTTTTAAAATCATTTTTCCAAATACCAAAATATAAACATCCTTGCCTTTTTGACCACATATTCCAACTAAACAGCTGAAATGGGCACTTCTGTTGCCATGAGTGATGAATAAGGAAAATCTATTTAGGAATGGCATGCAGAAACAAGAACCTTCATTAAAAAAGTTTAAAGTTTGAACTGATGATCAATATTTCAATATTTTTAATGAAATACAGAATAATAGTCTTTATGCTGTTCCTATTTTAGATTTTGGCTGAACAATCTACAAGTGAAAAGACTTACTTAAATCTCTTTTTTGTTAAAGATAATGCAGATGCAGGTAAGAACTGAATGATTATTTTCTCCCCCTTTGTCTGAATTTTTGTGATTTTGTTCCCCTTTAATAGCTCTCAGGGAAAGAGATTACAAAATAAGTAATACAGAAAATAAAGAAAAATTAGTTTTATGTGCACAATGCAAAGCAAAGTTGTAGAAGTTTCTTTATCTCATCAATTATTTTACGAATGCCATAGGAAACAAATATTCAGAATTCAATACCTTTTTCTTTTGAGACTGTGCTAAACATATGAAAATGCTTAAAAAAAGAAGAATTCCTTCTGTCTTCTGTCAGAGTTCAGTGCCTCTGTTCTATAAGCTCCCAGCCCTGTTCTGTCACAATATATTATGTTATGTTATGTTATGTTATGTTATGTTATGTTATGTTATGTTATGTTATGTTATGTTATGTTATGTTATGTTATGTTATGTTATGTTATGTTATGTTATGTTATAATGTTCTGCTCCTAGCTGGAAATGACAAAATTCTTGTTTAAAATAGCCTAATCTATTGGTCAGATGATTTTTTTGGGGTCAGTTATTTCACTGTCCTGTTTACAAGCAAGTCTTCCCTTTACTTGCTCTTGAATACTTCAGTTTGAAATATTTCTGTGGGGTTTTTTAGGTGTTTATCACATGTTCATTCTCACAAGCAATGGATGCTTCTGCATTATGTGTGTCCCTCTTGGAAAAACACAGGAAGGTAGGATGAGCTACAGACCCCTTGGGATTTCATTGGAACAGGGAAACCTGTATTCAAAAACTTCCTTTGTGCCTTTTTGAAAAGTTTATTTAACGCTGATTTTATTTTTTTCCTTATTTAGCAATGGAGAAGATGGATTTGACTACAGCAAAGCAAGTAAGAAACACCTGCAAAACTGGTTAAATTGTTAAAAGTGCAGGGTTTGTCACCAAAGTTTGCTCTGTAAATTCCATTGAGTATTTACCAGTCCATCATTCCCCCTCACAGCTGGGATTGTTACTTTTTCTGTACACTTAGAAATGAGCAGAGATTTTTATCCACTGGTTCTATAAACAAATCTTTTTTCTTTCCCCTTTGTGGCCATCCCTGCTCTGCCACCCACAAGTTACAAGGACAGATAAAGACAACTTTCATTGCCACAGGAGAGCACCACAGCCTGGGCTGTCAGGACTTTGTCATCAGCAGCTCAGGCAACAAAATCCATCTGATCTTTGGGGTAAGCACTAAGATTATGATCAAAACAATTTTCATGTGATCAGTGATGGCTTTTTTGGATTTGCAACAAAATTTGTCTCTCTTTTTCAAGCAGCTTATCAGCTTTTTATTTCCTTCACTGTCAATTTAAAGGTTGTCACTTGTGCAGCCTGTCCGTGGTTTTTCTCATAAAGAAATAACTGCTGTCATTTCCAAAATGACTTTGTTGTGATGGATGAGGGGAAAATATTTTCACCCTGAGTTTCTGAGCTTTGAAATCACTGGTTCCTGGTCTGTCCAGGCTGGATTGTTTATGGATCCTATCCTTGAGCTCACAGACAAAACCAAAGCTGGCAAGACTCTTCCAATCAGCTTCTCATTCAACAAGGCCTGCTAAAATAACCAGGTCTAATTCAACAAAGCTTTTAAGCATTCATTAAATACAGTAACTAATAAAGAAATTAAAATATAGACTTGCTTTGAAATGTAATTTGCAAACTTGCAAACAAGTTCTCGGAGTTGATTTTCTGAAGCCTGTAGAATTCAATGGGATTTTCCTCAGTAGGCCCAGAGTAATTTCATCCAGCTTTTATGTTCTATGAGAAAGAAAAGTGGATATTTTGAAATACTGTTTTTCAAAGGGCCAAAAACTGCTGAGTGTAACAATCACTGTAACAAAGGCTGGTCTTGAAAGGAGAGGGGAAAAATGTTAAATTAAAAATAAAGAAATCAATGTTTTTTTCCGAACATCAGTAGAGGACTAAAGTTAAATTTAGTTTTGCAGCTCTCCAAGTTCAAGATCAATGGCAGAAGGAGACATGTCAGTGCTCAAACATCTCCTGTCTAACCCTATTTTACTTTTCCTCTCCTTACAGGGTAAAGGTGATTTTGTGCTCTCCAAATGGGAGGTGGATCCCACCAATGCCTTGGTCTCTGCTCAAAGTTTTGCTGATTCAGGTCTGATCCAAGGTAAAGAAAGTTTTATCTTTTTATAAACAAGTGTAGATTTCATATTGAATTGCAGAATGTACTAATTTTTGGTTATTTCATTGTTTTTAATAATTTAATTTCATTAAATTTCATTTTCATTGATTCAGTTAATTTCATTGTTTTTAATAAATTCACATCTACCCAACAGAACAATTTTGTAAAGGTACAGCCAAAATGTGGCTTCAAAATTGCAGTTTAACTTAGTGACATAAATCACAATTCACTTTAAGCTAAACATTACACAGTCCTAGGAAGTTCCATGAGGTTGAACCATGAGATTTCCAATACTTGGTTATGTGTTTGAATATATTTTTGCTTCTGATACATATCTCAAGAAAAATAATGAATTTATATGAGTATTCATAATTTTTAGGTGCTGCAAAACTTCAAGTCCTTGACAATCAGCTGTTTGTTTTGGATACAGAGGTATGGGTAATGATTTGCTTTAATCTTCACTTTACAATGTTCTTGAACCAGCTTGTAAACATATTTTTTAAGGTTTAAAGTGAAATTTCTGTAAAATGAAGGTGCTTATATTCATTTATATCAAGAGCATCTTGATCTTCCTGTGTTTCTTTTTAATTCTACTCCTATTCATTATTTAAGCCAAGAAATGTAATATTTTGCTCAAAAACTGTCTTCTATGAGGAAAATACAAACCCATGTCTGATTTTTTTTTTTTAATCTAGAACATCTTAAGCACATGGGATATTTATTCTCTCACTCTAATTTGGGATTGGCCTTTAATACATATTGAAGAATTTCTTCTCACTACTGAGTCAGATTCCTCCCAAGTCACATGGTAAGTGAAGAGTTACAGCACCAGCCCTGAGAAGTGAGAAGTTGTCTGGTGCTGTGATTTTTATGAAATATCTCATTATTTTGGCCCAGATGCTGGTGCAAAACAGCTTGTCCTTGTTAGAAATTCCTTTTCTTAAAAATTAAGATTAAACAGAATGTGTGAAAAAGTGTAACAATTGTTCTGAAGTGGGAGAAAGTGCTAGAAACTATTCAGCTATATATTCAAATATAAAGGGATTTCTAAATGTATTTGTTGTCATGGAATGCAAAATTTTCTGAAACATGGAAACAAAAATATTTCAATTTTAACCTCAGATTCCTACAGCAAATTTTGCTTTTTTTATCTCTTTCTCATTTATTAGGCAAGGGCTTGCCAATGTGAAACTGATTGTCATGACAACGCCAGATGCCAAACAGGTAAAATCTCCTATTCTGTGTTCTGCTCCTTAATTGTTTGCAATTGCTCATAGGAAAAATAAAGGGGGAGAGGGATGGAGGTGGCAGAATATTTGGGGCACAGAGGATTCTGGGGAGCTGAAATCCACACTGAAATGTGGCCATTTACATCTCAGGGTGTAGCAAGTGAGGGCTCTTGGGATTCCTGTGGGGGTGCCCAGGCCAAGCTGGCCCTGGTTGGGGTTTTTATGGAGGGTTTGGGGTTTATTTGTTTGGTTTATTAAGGTGGGCAGACAAGGAAGAGCAGCAAAATGTGTGTGTTATTATCTTACATCCCTACCCAGATTTCTTTAGAACAATCTCTGCTGCCTTCAGCATCTACCCCCAGCTACAGTCAGTGCAGGCAACTGAAATAAAATACCAGGATGAACATTATGCAATTCTAAAAATTAGATTAAACCTGTTGAATTATACATAATAGGCCTAGAGAAAGAGAGAGGGGGAGGCAACCTCTGAACCTTCATTAAATTTCCTCAAACTGAAGACCTGCATTTCATAAAAAGTCCTACTGTATTTCCATAAGAATTCAGAAATGGTTCTGCAAATATCACTCTCACACCAGTGTAAGGGAAAAAAAGCAATTCTGACTTCTTTGTTTTCTCCCTTTTGTTTTTTAATAGATGAGAAGCCTGATGGTTTTTGCATTGCCCACTATGCAGCAGCTCTACTCTCTGGAAGTGTCTCCTGTTTCTTCCCTTGTTCAAAGTGGGATTTGCACTGTAGGTTTGGATGATTTTGTTTTTGTTCTTTGAAGCAATGTAGTTGTCTTAATATGTGTAAATATTAAAGAGGGTAGTGAGTTATTCTTGTTAGGTTAGAAGCAATTTCTGCTATAAACTATGCAGGAACCATACAAAGAAAGATTAAGTGATGTCCCCAAAGGACAGAGAAAAATATCCTTTTATGAAACAAACTGAACAATTTCAATTTAGTCTGAGGTCTCCTGCACTATTCAATAGCACTGCCAGTGGTTCCTGCTGCTGTTACAGCTAAAAAGTGAGGGAAGTTTTTTAAAGTCCTCTTAGCATAGGAAAATGCTCTGGATTTATTTGGAATTCAGTTCATTTTACCTGATGGTTTCTGTCATTGCTCACTACAGGATACAATACACTTCTTGGAAGGAATTCATGAAAAGCATCAGATGTAAGATAATATTTTGTTTGTAACTGTCTCATTGTTATATAAAAGTGGCAAATTACTTCCACATAGAGTTGATAAATTCACAGAATTCCCTCTCATCCTCAGGCCCTCTGAAGACCCAGTTTCTATCGTTGTGATGAGAAGTTTAACTGAAGCCTTGCCAGAAAATAGGTACTGCTTTCTGTGAAAAACCATTGTAGGATTATCAATTTTTTAATCTGGACATACATTGAAGTGGTTTATTTTATTTCCTCCCCAGACTAAGTCGTTTACTGCACAAACACAAATTCACTGAAGCAGAGAATTTTGCTATTCAGTTTGGACTGGATGTTGAGGTGAGTTGTTCACTCATGAGAAACACATCAGAGATTAATCAGTATAACTGAAATTATGAGAAGGTCTTTGCTCTATAGTCCAATAGAAAGCATTAAAAATATTACAGATATTACCAAGGCAGTAGGATGTTACCTTTTAAAACAGCTCACCATATTTGTATTATCTTTTAAACAGCTTGTATACAAAGTAAAGGCCAACACTATTTTAGAGAAACTGGCTTCAGCTTCTCTTGGGAGTTATGGCCAGGAAGCCTTGCTGGATCTTGGCAATGAAGCCAAAGAAAATTTGCAAAAAATTCAGGTTTGTTTGTATTTCTACCCTCTCTGCCTACTAAAACAATTCAAATTATAAAGGATCTTGGAATTAATTTCAGTTGTTTCCTTATGCCAACAGGACAGCCAGTTTGTTGTGAATTACTGCATCAATGCTCCGTGGCCACTGTATGAAACCACACGAGAAATGCTGAATTATGCTAAAGTCAGGGTAAGGGCTTTATTTCTTTCTATTTCTTCTACTTTTCAACTTCTATTCCACCCTTCTGTACAACATGAGAGGGGCACAAAGCAGTTACAGTCATTCCAAAAGGCAAAAGTAAAGGCATTATAAATCCTGTGTAACCAAACAAATCCTTTGTAACCAGCCATGAAAAAGCAGCAAGTCTTGTTCCAATCTCGTTCTTGGTATTGCCCAAGGGCAAGAAAGAGCTCACAGATTTTTTTTTTTTGTATCACAAAGCAGGGTTTAGTTTTGAGTAGCAGTTTTTTAAAATACCTTTAAAATATTAATTTTCAAACTAAAGCTCAAAGTAGGTCACCTTTTTTGAATTAGATCAGATATATTCTAAATACTGAATTTTTTTAAGAAAAAAAATGAATTTTTGGAGGGAAAAATGGGGGAAAATTGCTGGAAAATGGGAATCAAATGGGGGGGAAATTGGGGAGAAAAAGGGAAAAATTGGGGAAAAATAGGAATAAAATAAGAGGAAAATTGGAATAAAATTGGGAGGAAAATGGGAATAAAAATTGGGAAAAAATAGGGGAGAATTGGGGGAAATAGGAATAAAATGGGAGAAAAAGGGGAAAAAATTCCCTTATATGGACTTTTCCCCACCCACAATTTACTCATTTGGGTGTACCTACGCCCACATTTCCTTATTTGGGATTGATCCATGCCCACATTTCCTTATTTGGTCTTATCCCTGCCCACATTGCCTTATTTGAGCTTAGCCCTGCCCACATCTCCTTATTTGGGATTTAACCATGCCCACATTTCCTTATTTGAGCTTAGCCCTGCCCACATTGCCTTATTTGAGCTTAGCCCTGCCCACATTTCCTTATTTGGGATTGATCCCTGCCCACATTTCCTTATTTGGTTTTAGCCATGCCCACATTTCCTTATTTGAGCTTAGCACTGCCCACACTTCCTTATTTGTATTTAGCCATGCCCACATTTCCTTATTTGGTCTTAGCCCTGCCCACATTTCCTTATTTGGGTGCAGCCCTGCCCACATTTCCTTATTTGGTCTTAGCCCTGCCCACATTTCCTTATTTGGGATTTAGCCCTGCCCACATTTCCTTATTTGGTTTTAGCCCTGCCCACATTTCCTTATTTGGTCTTAGCCCTGCCCACATTTCCTTATTTGGGTGCAGCCCTGCCCACATTTCCTTATTTGAGCTTAGCCCTGCCCACATCTCCTTATTTGGGATTAGCCCTGCCCACATTTCCTTATTTGAGCTTAGCACTGCCCACACTTCCTTATTTGTATTTAGCCATGCCCACATTTCCTTATTTGTATTTAGCCATGCCCACATTTCCTTATTTGGGATTTAGCCCTGCCCACATTTCCTTATTTGGGATTTATCCACGCCCACATTTCCTTATTTGGGATTTAGCCCAATTGAATTAGGTTCAATCTAACACTGTAAAATCTCAATTCCCAGGAGTCCTGACCTGTTGCTCATGTCTTTGTGCACTCACAGTCCTGCCTGGCATGCTCTGAGTTGTCAGCCAACCCCTTTCATGTCCTTTTTTCAGATTTTGAAGAAAGAGAACAGAACCAATGCTCCACCATCTGATGGGGCTCCAGTGTCCATAGCTGAGGTGAGGACAAATTTTTTGGATCTACAGTATCATATAAACAATTGTACTCTAGAGTTGTACAAACTGTAAATCTAAATTACTACTGTAAACTACTGCTGAATTTTAAAAAATCTACACAAAATGATATTTTATAGTATGAAAGAGAACCACAGTAATGACAGATTCAGAAATAAGCCATTCCTTCAGTCACAGAAAGATGACTGAAGATGCTCCATAGATTGTAGGCAGAACCTTTCTTAAAGTACTTTTTGGAGTTTCATTTTGGTTTTTGTTTAGTTCTGTTGTAAATTGGCCTCATCTGCCTCCAAGGAGAATCAGTGCTCCAATCATGTCATGTAATATGTTCAGCCAGACATTAACCTTAAATCTCCTCTGCATTCAGGTGTTGAGAGCTCAGGCAAGGCTTACAACATTCTATGAAGCTTTTGGACTAGAGAAATTCAGGTTGGTTTAAGATTTAAAATAAATTTCATTGTGATTGTTTAGACTGTACCACTGAAATGAAGGTTATTTTTGTTTTTTAATATGAGTTCATTAAACTTCAAGCTCTTAAGTTTCCCATCCTGTGCTCTGGAGATGGGAGAATGCAGAGGTTGAGTCATCCTATGTATTGAAAACATAAATTATCTATTGCACATCCACTTAAATAGTTGGGGTTTTTAATTCAAGATGTGTGGGAGGGATTGTGATTTTAAACAAACACAAAGCACCTCTCCTGTTGTTTCTTACAACATCAAGCATGAAGTAGAAAGCTTTTGAAGTTCTCTCCCCAATTTCTTTGTAAATGACATTTAACAAAGCTTCTCTTCCCCCTCACTTTTAGTGGCGTTGCTTGGACAGAGTTCCTGAACAATGAGGACATGTTCAAGATTATTGTTTTCCAGCTGGAGGAAGGGAATTTGCCTTGTGCACAGTACCTCTGGCTTAGGCATCAGGTGAGGTGGCACAGAATCTCTGGAGTTTATGGAGGGGGTTAAATCTCTTCCATTTTCCAGCCTGATTTCACTGGTGCTGTTACAAAGCAGCTCCTCAGAAAGCAAAGGTGCATGGCAGCCTCTCATCCATTCCCACAGTGATTACCTGCTCACCTGGCTGCTTAGCAGGCTGAATTTCTTATTGATTTAGGAACAAACTGGTATTTCTGGTGTCAGAATTCATATTTCTAAGTCATGGCCATTTGATTTATCCTGCAGTGCTTGGAATCTTCCACTCCCTTTCTTGCAAGCACAGCTCTGAGATTTAAGTGGATGTTTTCTGCCTACCTTAAAATCCTTTAAAAATAATCACAGACTCCTCACTCTGAATGACACATTTCAGGTAGTGTGTGTGTGCTGTTATTTTATTTTTTAGTGCAGGACCTTCAGTTCCATGTCTGTTGTTTTCTCACTAAGACAGAGCTATAGAATGAGTGTGAAAGTAACAGAACAGTGTCATTTGTAAAGAAATTCCTTCAATTAGGTCTTTTTTTAACAGCACCAAACTCTAGTTTTACTGAACACAGCCTAATTTAATTTCTGCCTATGACTACTGAGATTTTTCTCTTTGTTTTTGTGAAATTTACTGGCTCTTCCTATTAGTGAAACAGCTTTACAGAGTAGCAGATGAACATTTCCCCCATGGATCTGTAATTGTTCTGGTTTCATATTTTAGGCTGATTTTGAAAGCAGCTTTGATGAGAAAATGCTGAAGGATTTGCTCAATGCCATCCATTTCACTGCTCCTTTGAAGGAACTTTGTGTGTGGCTTAAAAATTTTGTGATCCCCTTCTCAAGAAGGGCTGTGCCAGATGGACAGGTGAGTGACTTAAGAACTGTAAAAATTGTCATTTTCTCACACTAAGATGATTTTACTGTCAATCCTCCAGACTTCTGAATGTCAGGAACGTGTTCCTCTGTCTTTCAAATGGATTCTTTTCCCTAGCATTTATATTTGAAATTATTTCTTTAGAAAGAAGCTTCTAATGGCAAATTTAATAGATGGCATAACTCTATTATAATTGGTTTTTCTTTCCAGAAAATATTAGCAAAATGGCTGGAACAAGCTGCTCGAAACCTTGAATTAACTGACAAGGTAAAACACTGCAGAAACCTGGCATATCCTGTATTTCTAAATGTATCATATGGTTTGCTGATATCAATTCTTTTGGACAGGCAAACTGGCCTGAAAATGGACTCCAAGTGGCTGAGATTTTTTTTACAAGTAAGAATCAAGGTGAACTGGGAGTGACAGCTTTTGGCAAGTGGACTCCTTTGGTAAGAAACTTAACAAATACAAGAATTTGCTACTGAGAAACCTCAAACAGATGCTGTGGGCTGGAGCTGGAGTGGATGATCATTAGATCACTGGTGGGTTTGGGGAAGACAGACTCAATTCCATGAAAGGAAAGAATTCCAATTTTCATATTTTTAAAGATTTAAAGCAGATGGCAGCCTCTCAATGGCCATGTCTCCTAACATTTCACTTCTCAACACTGTTTCAGAGGTGTGGTGACTGTGAAGAGATACAGAGGTTAAAGAAGCTGGTAAATGATTTACAAGAGTTGAGAAATCTGTACAGAAAATACAACTGCAGGCTGGCATTCTGTGATTTTGAAAAGGTAACACTGCAGACACTTGAAAAAGTGCTTTTCAGGTTGTTCTGAAAAGGAGAAGAATCTTATAACATGTAATTTAAAATCAGACAAAAGAAATCCTGATGGGTATTGGTTCAATTTCCAGCCATAAGCTGCTGAGACTATTTGAGAAGTTGTGCTAGAAATTTTCTTTCAATTCAGGTTATAAATACAACCTAAGGCACTGAGAGGCTGTGGCTCAGACTCTGTGGTTTGCAGGTTATTACAGATCACCCACTGTGGAACAAGGACTGGCAACAGAGAGACTGAAAGCACAACTGAGCAAGAAAAGCTTTGTGGATGAAAGGGGTTATTTGAGCTAGAAAGGGATTCTTTAAAGATTCTAAAGAGGGAAATCTTTATTTCAGTGGCCTCTGGATGTTGGATTATGTACCAGAGATGAAAATGGCCTTGCACTGACATTTGTGATGTTCTAACTTGGCCTTTTCCTGCTTGCTGCCCAGGAAAATGCAACCACTATTGTGTTTCGCATGCTCGATAAAATTTTGGCACCAGAGCTCGTCCCATCAATTTTGGAGAAGTTTATAAAACCCTACCTGTGTGAACACAACCTGCAGAAAGATGAGCTTCTTCTACAGTATGTTAAGGTATCCCTATTTTTTTTCTTTTGAAGAAAGCTATTTCAACATCAGAAAGCAGAAACCAAATCTGATGAATGTTTAAATTTACAACTGAATTTTAGGCCCAGCTTTTAGATTAATCCTATTCCTGTCAATGAACTTAATGATAATTACTATTTCAGTTATGAAACAATCCCTTAATGCCCAGAAAACCTCACACTTTTGCTCATATTATGAGATACTCCTGTCTTTTCTGATTCCAAGTGTTCTGATCACCTTTATGAAAACACAGGATTTGCTGGAGCGCTGTCGGACACGATCCAGTTCAGTGTTTGAGACTGCCTGGGAGGCCAAGGCTGTGGCTGTCATTGGCTGCATCTCTGACACTGAGGTGAGTATGTTTCATGAAAGGCATCAAGGCACTCCAGCACATCAGTTCACAGCAAAATATGATTTTTACACAATGCTCTGAGTAGATTTTTAATGAGTGAGAAAATGGTACGTGATGATGTTATCTACTTATTCTATTTTAGCCATCTCCCCTGGGATATTTTTTGAGGATATTATTGTAGTTGTGATGTCATCACATGGAAAATATTTTAATATATATAGAATATATATTAAATTTTACCAATTTTAATATATATGGAACCACAGTGTCATAAATGACTGCAAGCATTTTCTAATTGAACTTGACAATCATATGATGCCTTTCTTTATGCAAGCGAAGATTGGGCAAGGAAATAAAATACTTGCCCAAAGGGATCAGTCACACATGAACAATACTTCAAGGGACTACTTTGAAACTTATTTTGCAAAGTGGAAATAAGTTCTTTTGTGTTTGTGTCCCTTCTGCAGCTGAAGTTTGATGCAGTGCTGCAGGTGATGCAGGGAGCTGTGGTGCCATGGAGTGCAGCAGTGGAGCAGCTGGTCAGACAGCACCTGCAAATGAACCATGCCAAGTAAGCAGCACCCCCTTGGCTGGGGAAATGCTGTGTGTGCTGTGGGGTGATGGTTAAATCCCAGAGCTGGGGGTGCAAATGATGGATGAATTTGTTCCCAGAGTGAAGTTACTGCAGGAAAATTACAGACTGATGGAGATGAAGAAGCTTTTGAGAGCCTATGGGATAAGAGACACCAATCTCCTGAAGGACAAGCAGATGATAATGGTAAGGCGCCAAGAGTTTGGATTTCTCCAAAGGTCACAGTGAACAGCACCTGGTGATTTATTTTTACCTCTTGAGTTGGGTTTTTTTAACATCTCCCCTTCACTAAAAGACACAGATATTTCTGGAGAAGTTCCTCAATATCACCAGACAAATTTCCACAGTTCCCAGGCTAATTCAGTCCCCAAGCCCTGTTTTCTCCCAGTTACATTTCTGTCAGCTTTTCTCTAGATAAAAGTCCTAATCTTCCAGGTAACTTGATACAAACTGAACAATTCCATTGGTAAAGTAGTTTGTATAAACTAATTCCTTTGTTATCCTGTACATCCCCAAACTAAAGTCCATTTCTGTTTTCTTACAGAGGCTTGTCAGATACATTCTCAAACAAGATACCCCCTCTTGCCTGGAGGATGCCTTGAAAATTGTGGAAGCCTACCTGCTGCCCACTGGGGAAGTGTATTTCCTGAGGATGATGGACCTGATTGACAAAGGAAGGGTAGGGAAATATTTCATGGCAGTTGATCCTAGAATTTACAGACACTGAGGCCTCCTGACAAAACAGGGACAAGCTTGCTGAAATCTTATAAGCAGATTGCATAAGTATTTTTAATTCAAATTATTAATTTGACAGCTAACTGCCTTAGCAGCAGTGTTTAGCATTGAAAATGAATTCTTTGTCAGAGTTTTGTCCTTCTTTTGTGGCAGAATAAGGTGGAAGTTGTGACCTGCAATGCACCAGAGGAGTTTGGAATTGAAGTCTCTACACATTTCCATGCATTGTTATTTACCCTCATGGCCACTGTGCAGCCATTGATCAGAACAAGAATGTACACACAGCTCAGCTTTTCCACATGCAAATGCCCTTTCCTTTTTAATATTTCTGCTCTAATTTTGTTTCTTTTTCTCCTTTCAGGGAGAGGAATCTCTGACTTTGTTCAAATCTCTGCCTCTGGCTAAGGCTGAGGAAGTTGCAGAGAGATTGGCTCTGTGGGGAAGGCTGATGTTACAGAACAAAGCAGATGATCCTGAAGAGGTACCAAGGCTTTTCCCACCACAAAGTGTGCACACAAATTATTCTGAAAAGGGAGAGCTGGGGATGTTTCCTGTGAGAGCTGACAGACTGTGGAGTAAACACATATTACCCCTATAAAATTTACTGTTTTATAAAGATAAATATTTAAAATAACTTTCTGTTCCTTTGCTTTTCAACTGGTTGTGCCTTAGACTTGGTAATTGCTGCTTAAGAAGTTTGTGGAACTTTGCATTGTGCTTTAAGAGCTGAAGCCCAACATTTTAACAAAAAAAAATAAAAACCTCTTCCTTTCCTGCAGCAAAAACCACAAATGCTTATGACTAAGACACTGGTGGAAGTCCTCAAATTCTGGTTCAGCATTCAAAAAGGTAAAGGTACAATTTTAACATCTCTTATCTTCTTTGTGTAAATGGAATCAAAATCTAATTGTTTTTATCCTCCAACAGACAATCCTGTGAAGAAATATGAATGTGAAGAAAACCTAAAGTTGTTTGAAACACTTGCTGCCCTGCAGGTGGGTATTTTTTTTTGTTTTAAATCCCTTTTAATTTACTGTGGTTACTCCAACTGTTTTTATCACATGGATCATATTAAAAATTAATTGTATTTACAATGTGCACGCAAAGGTTGTTTTTATTATTGACTTCAAATTGATTCTAAGGCTAATTAGCAATTTAACCTAATCTGGGCAAGTTCCCAATTAGAGCTCAGTTGTCTATTTAAACCAAAAATTAATATTGTCACTAAAGCCTTAATTGCTAACACTTCAAAGAGTTCATGATAGAGTGCTGTAAGAATTGATGAAGATTTCAGGACAGTAGGTAAAAAAAAGCAATTTAAGGGAGTTTAAATGGATACAAATATATATTTTTTTTTGTTGCAGGAGTATTTTGATATCTTTCTCTCAGATGAGGAATACAGGAACCCTTCACTGCTATCTGCACTTCTTGAGGGCCACATAAGCTCTTATGAACGTGTCAGATCTGCATCCAAGTCCAGAAAAGTGCCAGCAGTGAGTTGTGATTCAGGAGGTGGCAAGGCCAAGAGCCCTCCCACTGAATCCAGGCTGTACAGACTGGCTCTGCTCCTGCAAGTCTCAGAGCATGAACTGGGGCAGAAATTGGCCTTGAGAGCCCTGGAGGATGGAAAAGTGGAAGTGGCTGTCAATATTTGCAGGTAAACTGCAGGGCTTCTCAGGATCAGCACTTTTAGTGGCCTTCTCTGAGCTATTTCTGCCACTTTTTTGAAGAGCAAAGGGTTTTCTGTAAATAATTAGGACATAATTAAGTAAAAACCCTAAGAATTACTGGTTGTTTTATTTTTAACATCTTTTTCATTCTTAAAAGGGAGTTCTATGAAGACAGCTGGAGTGAGAGGACAGGGCAGCTGCTGTTTGCAGTGTGCCAAAGGCTCTGCCACATGCTGGGAGCTGACATTCCCATGGTCACTCCTGCTGGGATGGATCTCCCAGCCCTGATCCACGAGCTGGCTGCCCAGGCAGCCACACTCTGCAGTCCAGGTAATTCCTGTTCCCATTTCCAGTTCATGTTGAGAGCCCAGCTTTCCAACCAGAGGTCAATAAACCTGAAAACCAAGTGAATTTCTGTACCTGCAGCTGTGGAAAAAGGTGCTGCGATATTGTTTGCTTTTAATTGGACAGATGAACCTTGGATTTCTGCTAATGAGCTCAATATTTTCACAGATTTAGTGTTGGATTGCCTGGAACTGTGTAAATACACTTCTCTTGCCAAGGAGATTCATGGACAGTGCCAAATGGACAGCTATGAATTTACAGCTGAGGTATTTTCTGTGCTGTTCACTGTATGTATTCATTTCCCTCTCATTTCTCTAGCACTCTTAAATCAAAAAGCCAACAACAAAAAATCCACAAATAAAACTTAGCTAGAATTTCCTAGAATTTGTGTGTTCTTCAGCCTAAAGAATGAACTGATTTGAGTCCTAAAAGCAGCACAGCTGTGGGACAAGCACAAGTAGCATTCTCCACTTACATTTCAGCACAATAAACCCTGCTGAAAATGGGGATTTTATCAAACAGCTCCTGCAGGACTGGCAGAGAGCTGGCATGAAAGTATGGTAGGGAGGGTTTGGTTTTAAAATGAATGTACTATGTGAAAGCTTTCCCAAGAGTTCTGTAAAACTTTAAGATGATCAAGTTGTTGAATTGCAGCTTTGTTTTCTGTTTAGGTCAAGCAGTGCTTTGGGCTACTTGAAATGAATGGCTCTTACAGCTGCAGTGGAGTAGAGCTGAGTGGCTGGGCTTGTTTATCCACAAAATATTATTTTTCTAGAAAATGGCCCATTTGCAGAATGTTTGCTTATAATATTTGGCCAAGAATGTTTATGAAAGCCTCCATTAAATTGAATAAAAGTACATTTTGGGTGTACAACTAAACAGCTGCAACATGAAGGACAAATGTGGCCACTCTAGGTAGGAAATGGATTTTTTGCCACTGGCCATTGAACAGAATTACTATTTTCAATTAGAACACCATGTTCTGTTCCTGCATTCCAAACTAGAAACCTGTTAGTGGGCTCACTAACTCTGCCTTTTGTTGTGTGTATTTTGGCAATGTTCTTACTTAGACAACACCTTCTGGAGGAGATAAAGATCCTTACAAAGAGTGGACCTATGATGATTTCTTTAAAGAGGATGGGATAGTCCTGGATCCTCAGACATCTCTCCCAGTTGCATATGAGCTCATTTCTGCTTTTCTGCCTATCTGTGGTAAGCTTGTTCTCCTCAACATTGACACAATGGAAAATCTGTTTTTTATCTAGAAATAGAAATAATTCACTTCCTGTGTGGAAATGATCACCTCAGTTAGACAAACTCATGGTAGAAATACCCATCAGGGGGTGTAGAATGGAAAGATGATTTTTGGGTTTGGTTCCTATTTCCACAGATGAAAAGTTTAATGTTGACTGTCTCATGCAAGGGATTCACACACAAAGTAATTACTGAAAACTGTTGGATTCCTTTGTGAGTCTGAAAGAGATTCCCTCCTAAAAAATAAATTCTGAGCAGGCCCAGTTCAAAACAGCATCAGTGGCTCTTGGGGTTCATGGATCTCTATTTTATGTGCTGTCCTGTGGTATTTTTAGGGCTCTCCCAGCCTTGCTGGTATTGAAGTTGGAGGGAGAGACCCACCTTGCATTGGTCAGCATTGACTCCACTTTATTCATCAATCAGGCACCTTTTATAACAGTATTAATCAAGTTCATGCATATTGCAAAATCTGAGCTCACAATAGGTCAGAGATTACACACCAACCCCTCCTTATGTTTCCAATACCAAGATTTGGGTTCTCAAAATTATTCTTGCTTTCCCAAAACAGCCAAAGATAGAACATCCACTTGTTATGAGAAAGCTGCCTGAGAACTCTGATGTGCAAGGCTCTCAAGGCCTTCATGTTTGTCACTTTTACCTGTAGTTAAAAATAACCTGAGAACTTCTGCTGTTCACAGAAGCAGGCTGTGAGAACCTGTCCCTCACAGCTGCCTTCTAGGCCATCCCTGAAAAAATCTCCAACATGCTGGCATGCTGCTGATGAGCATTTTCTGTCTTTCAGAGGACAAGCTGTACCCCCTGGAGTGCCAAAGCCTGGCCCACAGAACGCTCATGGAAGGTACCACACCCTGCTCTGGTGGGAAAGGACCTCAAAAATCACCCAATTCAGGGGTGTGAGGGCAGAGCCACCACAGAGAAAGTGTAAAAAGACACCTGGAAACCACAAGGTTTAAATTTACCCTACACAAGCATGACTGACTCCTAGGGGGTTCTCCAGGTGTCTAAATGTTCCATTTAAAGCCATATTTTAGGGGCTGGTTTGGTTCAGCACAGGAATCACCAGTTTGGCTGCTCATTCCCACCATTCCATTTTTAAGCATTTCAAAACCTGCACTTCAGGACAGTTCTACCACTCTGAGTGAAGATCATCAAGGCCTGTCCAAGAAGACAACTTCTGGTCAAAAACTCATGGACTTTGGACTAAAATGGGAATCTGCATTAAATTAAAAGCCCTGAGAATTTTAGGTTTTAAAGGGAACTAAGGCAAACCCTGAGTCATAACTCTAATGAAGAAAAAGAGAAACTGCTCTGATATTAACTCCTAGAACAATATGCTTCATAATTACTTTCTGGGGTTGTTTTTTGAAATATTTTCCAGGACACAACTTCCTGCTGCCTGTTGGATCTCCCTTCTCTGCAGCAGTGCAGAACCTGCTGGAGTGCAGCCAGTTCCAGCTGGCCCTGCAGCTCACGCTCTGTGCCTTTGGCTCCTGCCTCCTGCACGGCATTTCCAGCACCATGGACCTGTCCCCCAGTCAAAAGGTGACTTTTGGCAAGTTTAGAGCAGTTCTCTAAGGATTTAGGGAATTAAATCTCTGAGGTTCTCACCATGACCTTTTATTAGCACCACTTGATTAGATTTGAGTCAGTTTGTGAAAGGAGCTGGTGGTTCCTTCCCTGTTTTTCATGGTTCTCTCCCTTTGCAAAGTGTGTTCAGAACTGAGCTTTTATTCCTGACCTTCCTGCAGAGACTGGAATGGGTGTTAATAATGGTTTACTCTGTTCCTTCATGTTGTTTTAATATGGGGAAAGTCACAAGCAGAATATTCAAGAATCATTCCTCAATTCAAAAGCACTTGGAAAACAGAAACCCTTTTTCTATCTAGAAGAAATCTTTATATAAATAAAGATTTTTAATAATAAATCTGAAAATTACTATATTATTATATTACTATTATTATATTATATACTATTTTTATATTACTATTACTGTGCTGTAAATGACAAGAAGCTGAAGATTTAGAATTTATTTTTAATCAGATGCTGTTTTCTTCATAACAGCCACATGACAACGACCTGCTCCTCACTGAAACCAGAAGTTTCCTCATAGCTATGAGGCAGAGGAGCAGCTCAGTGATCAAAACCTCTGTCCTGAACTTACTGCACAAGGTAAGAACCCCCTGGAAATGTGAGGGAGCCACCTCTGCTCTGCCTGGCAACCCCATGGAATTGTTCCAGTTGGAAAAGACCCTCGAGATCCTGGAGCCAAGCCCAGCCCAAGGCTGTCCTGAGCTCATCTCCTCATCCTCATCCTCCTTCAGCAGGGCTGTCCCAGCCACCTCCCTGAGCAGCCTTTTCCAGAGAGCCTTTGTGTTCCTGCTCACTTTGCTCTGCTTGGAAGGTTCTGGACAGTGGGAGCCTCACCTTTGGGGATCCTTTAAGGTCCCCAATGACTGGGATGACCTTTAGGATCTGTAGGTATTCTCTGTCTCATTTCAAATCCTGGATTTGTTTTAGATTGATAATTTTCCTAGGTAGGGGGAGGTTTTAAAAAAGCTCTGTGCAAAACCTGACATTTACCATCTTCTAAGGCAGCTCAGACTGAGGGAAGTCACTTTCAGACTGGCTTCAGGATATTCAGATGTTCAATTTTAAATCCTGAAATGCATTTTTATTCCTTTTCCTCCCTAACTTAAGAACCCAATACTTGTCTAAGTTCTGAAGCATTTTTCCTGTGTTGCACCGATACAAAGAGACCTAATGAAGACATGAAATAAATTCCTAAAGTTTATAATTTTTTTTTAACAGGTGTTCAACTCCCATGTCATCGATCAGAACCTGGCCCTGGGCTATTGCACTGTTTTACCCAAGGAAGAAATGTTCCATAAGCTGTGGGAGGTCATCAACAACTCCTGGCAGAATTACAGAAAAGTTTTGGTAAATTCCCAAGGCCTTGAGTTTCTTCAGCAAACAGAGAATGTTAAAGAGATCCTTCCTTTAGGGCCCTGGGGGTGGAGCTGTCTCTGCACCACACTGGGGAGTGGCTGTCAATATTAATGTGATTTTCAACCTCATCATGACTTATTCCCAAGCTTGAAATGATTTATTTCAAGTCCCATCATAATTGATATCCATGTTATATTTTGGATAAGTTGTTCTCTGGCAGCAGCTCTCAAGAACGGAATGAGTGAATATTAAAATATAAAGGAAGGTGGGAAGTAAAGAAATGAGGAGGGAGAGTAATGCAAATTCTGAGAAAATACCTAAAAATACATTTTGTATTACTTTCTACAATGTAAGGAAAATATTTTAGAGAAAGTAAATTTTAAAGCAGCTTTGAGCTGCCAGCTCAGGAGGTGGGATAGCCCTGACACCTTCTCTGAGGTTTGTTTGCATTTTACACAGTTGTGTGACCATTTATGAATTGTTTGAAGTTCCTCTAAGGATTTAGATCTCAGGATTCCCAATTTTCAAATTATTTCTTAGACTTTTATTCACTTCCTTTCTCCTTCCTTCTAGGCAGTAGCTCTGGTGGGAGCAGAGCTTGCTGACCAATATGGTGAAGCAGAAGAAAAGAGAAAATTCCAGGAATTGGTTATTGATGCAGAATGGGGCATCCAGCTGGGTAAATTTGGTGTAAGTTTTTACTTATTTACTTCTTTTAGTTTTATTAACTAATCAGTTAATAATATTTAGTTTTATTAACTAATCAGTTAATAATATCAATATAATCTGGGATGTGTGAGAGTTTTTAGGCAAATTTCCCATTCAAATATAAGCAAAGTTGGGGTTTTGGTTTTGATTTTTCATTCTGCTTGTCTGCATCAATAAACAAATCAATAAATAAAAATGGAAATGCAATAATTGAAGGGGCTGAAAAAGAAAATTTAAATTCTTGAGTATAAGAATTAAATTCTTAATTCTTGAGTATTGGTTATTTGACACAGGGGGTAATCAGCAGACCCACTGCTTTTCCTGCTCTGAAAGTGTCTGGATTGAAACTCAAAGAAGTCAAAGCCTCCCTGTGTAAGGAATTAGTTTTGATGTTGCCTAAAGGACTCTCTGGAGCAGATGGATGTGGTTTTATCTGCAGATCTCTTTTGAGGCTGTGTTCAGGCAGCCACCAGTGAGGAAGAAGGAGCTGATTCGAGTGCTGGTGCAGAACCCAGAAGTGGACACAGCTCTCATCCTGAACTACTGCAGGTACTGATTCCATGGAATCCATCCCTGGAAAAACACCCAAATAACTGTGGCCACTGAAATCTCTTTTGCTTTAAATAAATCCTAATTAATATAAAATACAAACTCTTCTTTAAAAAAAAAATACTATTCAGAATATTCAGAATACATCCTGCCCTGGATTAATTTCTTTCTAAGAAAAGCAGCTCCTTGATGACACCAAAGCTCCCAGGAAAAATCCCATTCTGCTCTTTCCTAGCACTTTCATGCTGGACAGTGATGCTGCACTGCAGCTCTGCATTGAAACCCTCCTGCTCCAGAATTCAAACACAAATGATGCTGAAGATGACTCTGCAGAAAGCAGGGAGAGGCAACCTCATTCCACATTACTGGCTAGAGCACTGAAAATAATCCCTCTGCTGAACAGCACCAAACACCTGGTCATGAGCCTCAGTGGAATATTGTTCAAGGTAAAAAAAATATAAAATAAAACAAAAAAAATAGCACAGACACATCCCTGGAATCTACATCCAATAATTGCTGCATGCCACTTGAATGGCAGAGGAATAATTCCACAGAAACTGAAAAGGTTGTGGTTTTTTCACATTTTCTTAACTTGTAAATGTTAAAATTGAGTTTTTTTTTGCTTCTCTACAAAGGAAATGACAGCCACATTTCTCATTCTCAAAAGAGAGGCAGGAGTCTTTTATCCCCACTTCCCTTAAAAACTGACCAGCCAGAAAATCAAAAAAGTAATTTCTAAATCCACTGGAAGAGTTCTACATGAAAAATAGATGGGGGTTAAAAATTATATACTGGGGGTATTTCTGTTTGGTTGGGGTTTGATTTTGTGTTTTGGAGAGCTGGGGTTTTTTTGTGGGATGACTTTTTTGGGGTTTGTTTTATTTTGTTTCCAGCACTTATTGTTTGGTCTTTCTACAAAATCCTGATGTCTTTTTTTACAATTTAAGAAAGGGTTTTAGAGATTTATGTCATGATGCTTATATATCAACATAACACTGAAGAAACAGTAATTGGTGTTAAAATTGGGGAAAAATCAACATACTCGTATGTTTTTACAAGACAAATCATGTAAGATCTTATAAAATATTATTATTTTGGACAGCTGGATCCTTATGACTATGAAACACTGGAAATTGTCCTGAGAGTGATCCAAAGTGCTGATGAGAAGAACACCAGCATCCAGCTGAGCCAGGTGTGTCCAGATGTGTGACCTCACTAATGGCATCTCAATCCTCCTTTGTTTATTTATTAATGGAGCTATTCAGCACTGTTGAAATTAAATTAATTATTCCATGTACACACCTTTCCCTCAGAAAACAGCCTTAAAAAAATGATTTCTGGTAATTTCTCTGATTTATATTTTTTTTTCCCCCCCTAGGCTTTGAGCCTCCTCAAACACCTGAAGTCTTACACCAGGATTTCTCCTCCAGTGGACCTGGAGCACCAATATGTTCTGGAGCAGATGATTCCCCTGGCTCCAGCTGCTCACACCAGGCTGCCCTTCCACCTGCTGTTCTTCAGGACTCCCCAGTGTTTCTGGAACATTATTTGTGAGTTCAGCATCTCAAATTCCCTTTTCTCTGCTCTCTCTGTGCCCCAGTTTATGTTGTATTTTAACTCTAATTCTTCATTAATGCAGTTTTCATCCCAGCTGCTCCTAAAGCACTTCTGGTGCTGCCCAGAGGAGCTAAGAGGATAAATACAGGGCAGGGTTTGTCCTCAAATTCTTTCCTAGGACCTCTAAAATTTATCCCCATATCCCCCTTTTAGCCCAGAGGGGATAATGAGGATCAGACCCTTTCTCTCCCAATGGAGGTCCCCAACCAGCAATAAACTCAGAGGGCTTCATTTCACAGAGGGAGCTGCCAGGGGATTGTGAGACTCTCACAGGCAACTTTTCCTTTCCAGCTGCAGAGCTCAGTGAGGAAACCTTCCCAACCCTTCTGCTGATTTCCAAGCTAATGAAGGTACAGTGTCGGGTTTTGGCTGTTTGAAGGGCCTGGAAAGGCCCGGGGTGGCCTTGGGGCAGCCGCGTTTCAAAGGAACAGAAGAGGCTTCAGTTCTTTTCTCGGTCTCGGTGTTTATTAATTGTTTATCTAAAAGATTTTCTCTGGGCCCGACAGAGCTCTGCTCAGCAGCCAGCCATGAGCACACTCCCTGCCCTCCGGGCGGTCACCTATCTTTATACCCAAAGTTACGTGTACAATATTTATCATTTTTCCCCAATCCTTTTTATTCTTATTGTCCAGTGCACTTTCAGTAATGACCAATCCCAAAGTGCCACCATCACCACAGAAGATGGAGGAGAAGAAGAAGAAGAAGAAGGACAGGACATGCCCCAATTCCTCCATCTTACTTCTCTAAACCCCCCTGTACAGAAATCCTAAACCCTGTGTTTCACTCTCTAATTAACTTATCCCTTCACCATTCACCCCGGTGAAACCCTCCTGTCCTCATACAGGTGTCGTCTCCTGTGTAGGATCAAAGTCCAGCCACCAGACACTTCTGGAACATTCCAGGACTCCCGAGCCCCCCAAGGGTGCTCTCGGTGACACCTCAGTCCTGAGGTGCTGAGATCCCACAGTACAGTAACAGCCTGAAGGAATTCATTTCAATATTATTCCCCCACACCCCCAATAAAAGAAATTTCCATTTTTCTTGTGCATGGTGTTGGCCTCACTGTAGAAGCTCTGACAATTCCCATCTGCTTTCCCACTTGTCCAGGTTTCCCTGGATACTTTCCACATGTCTGCAGTTCGACATGTCTTTGAGAAAAAGCTGAAACCAAAAATATTCGAAATGCGAAGCAGCGGCTGCACCTCCATCGTTACCAAGGAAACCATGAGAACTGTGCAGGCCCTTCAGTCCTACCTGCTGGCCATTGTCAACCCAGAGTGGGCTGTGGCCATGGCTCACAAGATTGCCCAGGAATTCCCCACAGGTGAGGGGCAAAGGGCTGGGCAAGGATTGGCACCAGCAGAGCCAGGTGGGAGCAGACATTTGTTCACTGATCCTGAGTAACACCCAGCAAAGCTGGAGCGTGGAAATGAATTCATCTCCTGCAGCCAGCTTGGAGAAATAGGTTGGAAAAACCCATTTGATATCAGAGAAATCACCATCAAATCCTTTCCCCCCTCTTTTTGTAGAATCACAGAAAGGCTTTAAGGTCCTTCCAGCCCAAACCTGGACACCTTCCATTAAATCAGATTTCTCCATCCCTGTTGTCCTGCCAGAAGTTTCTCCATGTCCACACCATCTTCAGACAAGTTTTCTACCAAGAGTCAATATTTCAGCCCAATTTAATCACTTTCTCTGCTACTTGAATCCAAATAAATAATGTATTTTTGCTCTTTAGACATAAAACTTTTCCTAATATTTTAAATAGCTGCTTTTTTTTTTTAATTCTACAAAATAAAATGAATATAGTATATAGTGTAAGAAGGAAATTAAGTATATAGTGTAAGAAGGAATAATGAAAACTTAATTTATTTACTTCTTTCCCTTCCTTATTTTTTTAAAATCATGAAAAAGGTCCTGACCATATCCAGGCACTGAAATTCTGTCTCTACCTGGCTGAGAAGTGGCTGAAGAGCACTACAGCTAAGGTAATGGAAACTGCTTGCCAGATTGTTGTGGAGTCATTACAAGAATCACAAAATATTTCTATTTGTATTTTAAATTTTTGGTGTTTTGGGGCAGTGGTGTGTAAATTGTACCACAACCAACCCTGATAATGGAAAATACTTTTGGGGAAGGGACCCCCAGAAGAATTTCCTCTGTTCTGGAACATTCTCCTGCAAAACTCAGGCTGAGTGTTCTTGGAGCTTGGACCAAAAATGAGCAGTTTTAGGGAGAATAATTTGTTCCTTCTCCTGTTGGGTGCATTTTTCTTGCTTCAGGAGAACGAGGTGGAATCTGATCCAGCTTTGATCAATAACATTATTAATTTTTGCTCACAGCTCCAAGACTCTTCAGCTCTTTGCAGGGTTAGATAGAAAGAAAATTTGCTTTCACTTGATGCTCAGGCTTGTTTTAACATGGTTTCCTTTCACAGGGAAAGGTGAATAAGAATCTCAGCTTTGATTAAAAATCTCAAACTTCCTATGGAGCTGTTGAGGCACAAAGAACCCTAAACAGTTTTCTGTACTAAGTCCCATGATCAGAGAGAATTATGCCAAAATTTAACTGAAATTTGAGCAGCCAAAAGTTTTAATATCAAACTTTTTTTCTTCTACATTTTACCTCAAAATCTCTTGTTTTACCTACTTGTACATATTTTATTGGGCTCTTCCACAACATAGCTTTGCAATTTTTCAAAATACCTTTCCAAGCTAGAGCAATGTTAATTATTAATTATTAATGTTAAGCAAGGTTAATCCTCTCTGTCTGCAGAAAAACCCCTGTGGGTGCAGGTGTGGGGACACCTCTGAGCAGCAGATCCTGCTGTCCAGTCTGTAAAAAGATGATTTTTCTTGTGCTTTTTGAGTAAAAAAGGCTTTTTAATGTAAAAACTCTGGTGTTTTGCTAAAGGATGAGCCACGTGAGAAAGCAGAAGTCCTCCAGAGGAATTTGTACTTGCAGTATAAGAGAGCAGCAACAGAAAATGTCCTGATAACAAATAACTTGAACACTGGGGAGCATCTAAAATCCATAGGGAAACCAGCAAATCTGATTGTTTTACTGTATGAACACCACAGCATAGACCAGAGGTTCCAAAATCCAGCTGGCAGAGATTACCCAGGTGAGTTTGAGCAAAGAGAAACTCGTTAAAAAAACTCAAATTCTGGTTTGGAAATAACATTTTCTGCACCTTTTCCTGTAGATATCCACATGGCAGCCAAGGAGATTGCTGAGATTAACAACTTGGACATGAACAAAATTTGTGACAAGCTGCTGGCCAAGTGGCTGTGTCCAAGCACACCACCCCCAGGGGTAAGAAACTTTGGGGCTGGATTATAGAAATTATAGAAAATATAATTCTATAAAATTAGAAAATTTAATTCTATAAAATTAGAAAATATAATTCTATAAAATTTGAAAATATAATTCCATAAAATTTGAAAATATAATTCCATAAAATTTGAAAATATAAATCTATAAAATTAGAAAATATAATTCTATAAAATATGGGCTTTTTTTCCTCCACTTGTTCAAAAAAACCTGAGGTTATTCTGCACAAACTGCCTGTAGTACTCATGATTGTATTTCAGATTTCAGTAAATCCCTGAAACAGCACAGCAATGTTTGGGGTGAGAAGGATTGGAAATGTTTTTCCTTCTCTCTGTGTAAATTCAAACCTTCCCTTCAGTGCAGCCAGCCTGAAGGGGAAAGCAGCTGTAAATACATCAGCCTCATCAAACCCAGCTGTTCATCCAAACTCATCCACATTTTCATTTCTTTTTAAAGAAAACCCAAGAAATCCTTGGAGATGTGCAGGAGGATGAAGAGCTCAGAAGGTGTGTGTGTTCTCCTACCTGTAATGTGAATTATTTTTAACTAACCAGTTCAAAATGGGTTTTTCAAGACACCTGACATAGGGTGGGTGATTCAGAGCTCACTGTTCTTATTTTTACTTTCTGCTGACATCACTTTTGAGTCATCCCATATTTATTTATACCACAAAAGCCCACTGACAATAACTTACATCTGTAAGTTTTTAAGAGTAGCATTTTGGAGGTTTTCCCCTCCTTTTTCATATCCTTGCTCTCTTTCTGACAGTGAAATATTCTCATTTAAATGGCAGTTGATGTGCTGTATTTCAGTAGCTGTTCCTGCATTCAAACCAAACCCATTTTTCAGGGTGATTTACCTGCTCCAGTCTCGCCCTATGGATTACAGTTCAAGAATGCTTTTTGCAATTACAACATCTGACACATCTGTGAGTTGCTAAATTCTTGTTTTAGCTTTTTATCTCTTATTAAAATCAAATGCTGTCTGCTTTAGTGCAAGAGCTTCAACTTCTGGCCTTTGCCTGTGTTCTGGATGGTTTGTGATTTATTTGAGCTGTGTTTTCCTCCCTTCACCAACCTTTGCTTAAAGCTGATTTTCATTGAATTTTGCTATTAACTCAAGAGCAGCCCTTGAACTCTGGGTTTTTTAAACCTATTGCTGATATTTTCTGAAACAACCCCATGAAACATTGGCTAGAGTGTCCCTTAAGCTGCTGTAAGACATTGGCTCACTTTGGGAGGAATGAAAGCAGAATGGTAAAATCATTTCAGCAGAACCTTAACCTCCAGCTTTGCCACACCTAATGACATTTGTGCTACAATAATCACAAATATTTTGTATATAACACAAATATTCTGTATATAACACAAATATTCCTGCTGTAATAATCACATTTTTTTTCTTGCCTGTATTAATAACCTCAAATTTAGAAAACCAGAGGGTTTTTATACACTTGGGATGACCTTTTCCAGCTGTTCAGGCAGCAGTGGTGACTTTGGGACTGTGTTTTCCCCCTCAGCCCTTTGGTGACACCCAGCTGACCTTTGCTCACAGGACCAGAGCCTTCAGGTGTTTGCTCTACCTGGCAGACACCCCCACTGTGGAATCCCTCTTCAAGAAACCCATCGAGAAAGTCAAGTAAGAGGAATTTTTTACACATTCAAGGACATTTTTCAGTGTTATCCTGAACTTGGATTCATGTGGATTAAATTGAATTATAACCATCACTTAACTCCTGCTTTTTTTTTTTTTATTATTTTCACAGGTATTTTCTGAAGTGCTGCATTTATCTGGCAGAGTTTGAGATCCTGAATATTCCCTACACTTATGAATCATTCCACAAGAGCCCCAAGGAAGGGATGATTAAAGGGCTGTGGAAGAACCACAGTCACGAACCCAGGGTAGGATTTTTAAATCCTTTCTCAATTTTGTTACACACTCTATGAATTTCCACCTCTCAGCCTTTTCTAAACATTTTCCTTCCATGTACTCTGGAAATGACAGATAAAAGCTTTACCCTTTCTACAATTAGAAAATAAAATACCACATTTAGGTGGTTTAGGTTTTGTTCCTCCCATGTGTGCAATAATTTTGGAAGTGGCTTGGAAAGGTTTGAGGGTGATGAATTTCTGTTAAAATGCAGCAAATCCTTGCTCCCCTTCAGGCTGTGAGACTGGTGACAGAGCTGAGCTTGGAATACCAAGTCTATGATCCCCAGCTCTGGAATGGCCTCCTGCAGAAACTCCTGGGCTTCAACATGGTAAGGAATTTATTAAGGATAAAACTCTGCAGAAAGGGCAGAAAAAGGTTTGGTTTATCCAGTGATTTGTGAAGAACAGGGTGGATACAGAAACTATAAACCATTGTTGCTCTGAGATACTGAGCTGGTGATGATTTGAGGAATTTGAATTTTGATCTTAAATTGTTATACTTTGATTTTTTAAAAGCCTTTCAGATTAAATCCTATAATAATAAACTGAAATTTTTCTTCATATTATTATCAGTTTATAACACAATAGGCACGTTCCTGTGTGCAAATACCTACAAACTGTGCACACATGTATTTCCATGTGTGTGCATACACACCTGAGCCCTAAAATGTATTTCTGGTGATGGAAATCCTGATTGCTGCCATTCAGAACCCTAATAGCCTGTGCCTGTCAGACATTATGGAAAAGTGCTGCAGCTGAGGAGGTAACAGATGTACCTGGCAGTGGGGTTGATAATTTAATTTACTAAACAAATTTCCATAGGTGTCAAAGGAGCACAGGTGCCTTGAGAAACTCTAAGTTTGCATCCTGCAGACAAAACAAGCTAAATTTGCCAATAATGTACATTTTTCTGTAGATTATTGCCAAATCCTCAGAAACACCAAATAATTTGATTTTTTTTCTTCCAGATTCAGTATCTAAGGAGAGTTTTGGTTGCAATTACTGGGATTCCTTCATTATGGGAGGTAAGCAAATATTATCTGGCTCCTCATCTTTTTCTTCACTTCACAGGAATTTGGAGTGTTTGTGTGTCAGCCATGAAAAGATTCTTTTTGAATTGCTATTATTCCTATGACAGTATATCAAACATTGGATAGAACATATATATATATTTATCTATAAGTTTACTATATCAGTAAACAGTGACAGAATATTCCTAAATATTGGAGTCTGAGCTAAGGAAAGCAACGTTAGGGAATAATTCAGGATAAATAAAAAGGAATATTGACAGGTTTCCTCCAGGAGCAGGGGGTCAGGGTGTCTGTGTTTGTTACACATTTGGTTTTTGTTATAACTCGAAAATAAACTTTTTTGCCCTCAGATTCCCAGCTTCAGCCGGGCCTGGCGCAGCGTGGTCCTGTCCCCCTTCCTCACAGGTAGGGCTGCACTCCCTGCCCTGCTCCTGGGAGTAACCTGCTTGTAGATTTACTCCACCTTGTTCTGTTTCTCTTTCTCAGCCTCGTGCCCACCCAGTCCCAGGCAGCTGCAGGAGTGCAGGGAGGGCTTTGTGCTCCTGCTCAGGTGAGCTCCCAGCCCTGCTCAGTTTTTCCTTATTTCAGTACCTCAGTGCTCTGACTTGCTCTAAACACCCACCAGAGCTCAGAGAGCCCGACTTGAACCAAAGTTAGCTGGGAAATAAATTAGGTTTGGGTTGGGAAGGACCCTGAAGGTTATGTGGAGAGGGATCCTGCACTGCTGTGCACACACATCTGTGCCAAAGCTCTGCTCTGGGCAGGTGACCAACAACAGCCCTCAAAATGGGCTATTTACAAAGAGAAACTGGAGGTGTGATTTGGGCTTTTAGAAACTCCACATGGGTTTGTATTCTGTGAAACTTCAATTTGCTTGGCCACTTCTGGCATTAATGTGAGGCAGAAATGCCTTGTCCTACCTGACTCCCAAATCTCAGGGTTTGCTGACAGCTCTGAGCAAAACTGCCCTGAGATTTTTCCCTCCTGATGCCCTGCAGGTGTCCTGTCCTGGCTGACCTGGACATTGTGGGAATTGCTAAACAATACACCCAGCTGGGCCTGCCAGCTTTTGCCCTGGGCTGCCTCTTGGTCACTCCTCACTCTGAGAAGAGACAGCAGCAAATTCAGGTAAATTTGAAGTTTTGTGTCCTGTCTCTACAAGGGAAATGTCCTCAAGCATGTCCTGCTCAGTCAGAGGTGAATTCCAGTTCACTCCAGCACATCCCTGCTGATAAATGCTCAACATCTGCCACCCCCAAAGGCTTCTGAAGGGATCCTGTGAACACTTCCTCCTTTTTCTTTAAAGACTTCAGTCACCCCCAGTGGCTTTGTCATCTGACTTTGCCTTTAGAGAATCTGAGGATGTTTTATGAGATCCCACCCATAAAGCATATGAGGAAAAAAAAAAAAAAAAACCACAAAACCAGTAAAACCCAAGGCAGAGCAGATGGTAATAAAAGCACTCAATCCTGCTTTGGAAGGGTGTTGAGTTGAAAGCTCCTGACTGCCAAGGAAGGTGTTTGATGTGCACCAGCTCTGACAGAAACCTTCTGCCTTACAGCCATGTCCTCACCATCCGTGAACTTTGACATTTTCCCTGCTTTTCTCATTTATTTCCATTCATTTCTGCCCTGCATTGTTCTCCCAGATGAAGCATTAGAGGCTGTTCCCATATTTGCCATCAACAAACTGGGACCAGTAAAGGCACCTGAAATTCTTTCATTTCCAGTCATTAAAAATCCTCTCAGAAAAGTTTCCCCAAATCACAGCTGCAGTGTCAGACACAACCTGCTGGCAAGGAGTCAAACAATCCTCTGACAGCCACAGCAAAACTCCATTGGAGAGAGTTCAAAGCAACACTTTCAGCCCAAGCACACAGATCCTGGTTTGGTAATTCTGTATTTGCACCTAGAATTTCTGAAGATTTCTGAATAAATCAAATATCTGTTCTGAAGGGAGTGTTCCTGCTTTAATCAATCACAGAATAATAAGGTTTTGTAACTTATTTTCTCAAGGGTTTGTTATCAACCTGTAAGAAAGAAACTGTGCTGCAGCAATTGGATGAACACATGGACACTGGAGAGCTGGTAGCATTTGCTTCCCAGGTGAATAAACCAAATTTACTTCACTTCCCTTTGACTTGGAGGCTTTTTTGATAGAAAAGTGTTCACAGAACCTTCTCCTCACTCTCCTCTGATCTTGCCCAGCCTTACTTGACTTTGAAGGCTCAAAAAATATAAAATGCTTGTAAAATGTGTTTTTATTTATGTTGTTCAGCTGAGAAACTTCTTGTGCATACCCAGAGCCACGTTCTGGGCTGTCCCTGTTTGGAGGGCAGCAGAACCACCTGGTTTTTCCTGAATAAATATTTGAGGCTAAAAGGCCTCAACTGCACTTTTAAAACTGCACTTTTGCCTTGCCTTGAGCTGCCTCCCCATGGCCAAGTTTAACTCCCTTCCCTCTGAATCTGGGATCAGTTTCCACAAAATCTGCCTTTCACAGCACTTAAATAAAATGTAAAAAAACCCCTCTATTCTCTATAGAGTCCAATATGAAAACTATGAGCTCTTTCCATTCAGAAGTAAAATCTCATTTGTCTAAAATATTAACACTTCTCATTACTAACACTTAAATCCACAGATCAGCTCTTTGGTTTTGGACAGTATCATCAACGAGAAGCTCTATGAGCAGTTCTGGAAAAGCAAATATTATCCACTGCTAAAGCAACACCTGATAAACACCCACAGAATTAAAGAGCTGGTGGATTATTTTGCCAAAAACAACTGGTAAGTTAATAAATGATAAAAAACCAACTGTAACTGGTTGCAATTGCAGGAATTAAATCTCAGCTTTATTTCATTTTCCTTTGTTTGAAGTCATGGAGGTTTTTTAATACTTAGTCTCCAAGGATTTTTAAGTATTGCCAAGTTAATAAAGAAATAAATTTCACCTCACTAGGACAGAGTTTTACAGCCATTCAAGACCAAGTAACAGATTGTTAGGCCTGGACTAGCAGCAGATCAAATGCAGTTAAAATAGAAACAACCAGAGTGAAATAATCAAAACCTTGACCTTACCTTTAGGTGAATGCAGCTCAGGCATCACAGAGTCACAACTTCAGCAATAAAAACACTCAGAAAAAAATAAATGAGCTGCCTGTACTGAAGGCTTGAGAATTGGTGGTTGTGCCATGAGGTTTTCAGGAACCAAAAGCCCTTTTTGTGCTCCACTGAAATCACAGAGGGGCTGGGCTGGGCTGGGCCCCACCCACCTGGGGCTCCTCTCACACCTGGGCACACTCAGAGCCAGCCCTGGCACTGCTCCCACACTCACACTGGGACAGGAACCAAGAAACATTGAAATTCTCTATTTACTGATTTTATTATCAGCCCCAAGGAAAAGCCAGGCTTGTCTTCTGTGCTGGGAAATGACAGGGCCCATCTGTGGGATCATACTTTGGTTTTTTGCTTCTGTTGTAAAAATTTTTAGCTTTTTAGAGAGTTTAATTTGACAAAGTTGATCCATTTTTACCTCTTACAGCCTTGATGATGCAACAGCCCTGATTCAAGAGTATCAAAAGAAATGTGGAAACCCTGCTGTGGCAGATGTCCCAGCACCTCACCTTCTGCAGGTAAAACAAACCATCTCTCCTCCTCAGGCAGTATTATCTCCTTTTTCTCTAAAGATTTGCACCCAACTTCTTGCAAAAATACTTTTCAGCTGATCTACTTTAGTAACATATACTGTATATAATAAAATATTTGTTTATTAATTCAAATCATTCATTTTACCTGAACCACCTCTGTGTCCTGGATCCCATCCCATTCTCCTAAGCCTGTTAATGTTGTTCTTTGCCCTTCCAGATGTACCTGAATGCATCAGAGGGGTCCTGTGTCCTGGAAGTGCCATAAATTGGGTTGAGATTTCCCCTTTTCCCTCCTCCCTGTCCTGCAGGAGGTTGGGCTGTGCATTCACAACACCAGACCAAAACCCCAAAGCTTTCACCAGGAGCATCCACAACCTCCCCACGTTTCCCAGCTGTTCCAGGCTGCTTCTCCTCCTTTCTCCACCCCACACCAACAGTTCAGACTCAGCAGAATTTCCTGTTTGGAGTCATCAGTTCATACTCAGCACTTTAACTTTGGGAAGGAATAAAGTTCATTTCCTTTCCCTCTGCATTTCCCCGTGTTCAGTCCTGCTGTCAGGACCTCTCTGAGATGTCACCCACAGCAACAGAACTTTGTCATCACTGGGATAAACTTTTCTAAAGCTGCAGGGGCTGTGGTTCATGTAAAATACTTTGTAGACAAATTTTAAGTGTAACTTTACAAACTTATGTATCAATTTTGGCCTTACAGTCAAAACAAATAAACTTTTGTGTCAATTTTAGCCTTGCAGTGTAAATTAAATAGAAATAACCTTATGCATCTATTTTGGCCCCTTACAATATTCTATAAACCTCTTAATTATGAGTTTGTCAATAAATTGATGTTCCAGTCAGTGGAATTCCCTGAATTTCACATGCCAAGGTTTTCTTTTCAACTTTGCTCTGACTGCATGAAGTGCAATTAGCCAGAGGTTCTTGAGACACCAGCCTGAAATGTCTTTTTGTCCAGGGCAAAGCAGATTTATTTGGAATAGAAATGAGTCATTTATTCAGCTCATGACACAGAAAGAAGTGTTCCAGCTGATGGAAAAGTCATAACCCAAAGGCCAAGGGAACTGCCCCCATCCTAAACATTCTGCTGGGGGAGGCAAAGATAAAAATCTGTTTTGTTGGAAAGTCACAGCAGTTGTGAGAAAGGGGAGCTGAGCAGCCACAGGGTGCTGCCCTGGAACAACCCAGATTTCTCCTCAGCAGCTTTAAGAGTCACATGGAATTCCACAGAGATGGAATTCCATCACTGACAGCTCTGTGCATGGAGCAAAGAGCACAAAAATGGAGTCAGATGTGAGCACAAATAAAGGAAAACCTCACTGGTTATGGATTGAGTGAGATCATCACTCAGGGAAGCACAGGGAGAGCTGAAAGTGCTTTGATCAGAGAAAGAGTCAAACTCTACTGAAATCACAAGGTAATTGTAATCCTTCCAGAGTCTATCAAACCATTTCACTCCTTGAGCTTAGCTGAGAATGTTAAATTGGGACATTTCAATAGAAACTGGATTCTGGAGCAAACCCAGCCCAGAGCCCTCAATCTCTGTTCCAGCCCCTTGGAAGGGGAACCCCAAACCCCCACAACTGCTGCATTCCTCCCAACAGCACTCACCAGGCTCAGCTTTTCTATGAAGTGGAGTTTATTACATTAAGGAACAGTATTCAGACAGTTATCTTCATGGAATATTTTACAAATCATACAGAGAAAAGCAAACACAAGGTTGTTTAAATTCATGACAAGAAGTTACATTGTTGAGCTGTTAGAGACAGTGCAGGGCTGTAAACGAGCAAGCAAGTTTGGAACTTGCAGTTCAGAAGGAGATGGTAAAAATACCAGACAAGCAAAAACATTGTTTAGGATTTCTTGTACTCAATTCTTTCTACCTTCACATCATCTCCAATTAGTTGATAGACATATGTAACTACTGTAGAAGCCTGGATGTCCATCAGCACAAATGAAGGAATGATGTTGCTGGAAAGAGAGGAAACAATTCACAATGATTGTGTGTATGAAACCCCCTTAGTGTTTTACCACTATTCAGAAATCAGTTAAAGAAAAATGGGAATTAATTCTGTGAGTACAGCACAGAGATCTGAGGCTGGGAGCATTTCATGTTTCAGTCCAGATAAGCAAGTACAGCTGTGTTATACAACTCTAACTATCCTCTCCCTGACATTTAAATCACAAATATTAACCCAGTTTGTAGCTCAGTTTTGTACCAAAAAAACCCCAAATACCCAAACAAAGAAATCCCCTCAACATTCACTTACTTCTCTAAGGCATGGTAGGCTCCTGTAGCTGATCCTGGGTTGATATAGAATTTATTTTCATGTTCAAATGCCTCAAATTTGTGTGTGTGCCCTGAAATGAGGATGTCCACATCGAACTGCCTCTGCAGCAGGGCCAGGCTGGCCATGTCACCCCAGGGGATCACCTGATGGCCATGAATCAGCCCAATTCTGAACTGTCCAACAGTCACAACCTTCTGCTCAGGATAATTCAGGTTCTAAAAATAAAGAGAATAAACCAAACCCAGATCAGAGAGATTTCTATTTAAACCCAACCCTATTGCACCACCCAGAAGGGGAGAGCTCAGGAACTCATTCCACCACTTGAATGAACTCCAAATGTAAAACCCTTAAAGGACACCCCAAAAACCCAGCCATTACCTCATCAAAGTCCCCTCTGACAACGTGGACGTCCCCAGCCAGGGTCTTGAGGTAGTCATAGGTGTCCTTGGTGCAGAGGTTCCCCGTGCACAGGATGTGCTGGATCTTGCCAGGCACCAGCAGCTTCTTGAACTTGGCCGGGAGGCTGTTACAGCGATGGGGGATGTGCAGGTCACCCAGCACCAGCACCAACTGCGGGGACACACAGGGGACAGAGGGACAGAGGGGACACACAGGGACAGAGGGGACACACAGGGACAGAGGGGACGAGGAGAGACACACAGGGACAGAGAGAGGGGACACAGAGGGGACACAGGGACACGGAGAGAAAGAGAGAAGGGACACAGGGACAGAAGGGACACACAGGGACACAGAGAGAGGGGACACAGGGACAGAGGGGACACAGGGACAGAGAGAGGAGACACAGGGACAGAGGGGACACAAAGGGACAGAGAGAGGGGACACAGGGACAGAGAGAGAGGGGACACACAGGGACACAGGGACACAGAGAGAGGGGGGACACAAAGAGAGGGGACACACAGGGACAGAGAGAGGGGACACAGGGACAGAGAGAGGGGGGACACAGGGACAGAGAGAGAGGGGGGACACAAAGAGAGGGGACACAGGGACAGAGAGAGGGGACACAAAGGGACACAGAGAGGAGACACAGGGACACAGAGAGAAAGAGAGAGGGGACACAGGGACAGAGAGAGGGGACACAAAGGGACAGAGAGAGGGGACACAAAGGGACAGAGAGAGGGGACACAAAGGGACAGAGAGAGGGGACACAAAGGGACAGAGAGAGAGGGGGGACACAAAGAGAGGGGACACACAGGGACAGAGAGAGAAGGGACACAGGGGACAGAGGGACAGAGAGGGGACACACAGGTACAGAGAGGGAGAGGAGAGACACACAGGGACAGAGAGAGGACACAGGGACAGAGAGAGAGGGGGGACACAGGGACAGACAGAGGAGGGACACACAGGGAACACACAGGGCCAGAGAGAGAGGACACACAGGGAAAGAGAGACAGGGAGAGACGACACACAGAGAGAGGGGACACACCAGGGTTAGGGCACAGCCAGCACTGCAGTGTCCCCTGCCGTGTCCCCAGCCTGGCACTTGCACCCAAAGCTGCTGCAGTGAGGATGGGATGGGATTTTGCTCCACCAGGCCACGAGCAGAGGGGGCTTGGCAACCAGAATGATTTGTGGTTTGTTGCTGAAGGCCAACACTGCAGTAGCTGCACTGTTAACACATTCCTCTGGCATTACCTGATGTATTTTACACAAACTGGGGAGATGCCATAAACCATCCCAGTTTTTTCTCTCTCAGACCTGGCTAAACTGCAGCCACTTCTCTTAAATAAATCTCTTCATCCAAGCTTCTCTCCCCTTACTAAAAAAAAAAAAAAACAAACCCAAAATATTTTTTAAAAGCAGCAAATTTGCAGCAAGTGTTAAAAGCTGGCCAGAAGAGGAAGCATTTTCAGAGTCCTCATGGTAGAAACCACTGAAAAACTGAATAAGACTGAAAAAAAAAACAACAAAATACAAACAGGGCACTGCAGAGAAGCCAATCCAGGCCACTGCCACCACTTCTATCCATTTACAGTTTCAGATGCCAGAATAAAAATGTAATGGGGGCTTCAAAATCAAGGACTGAGACGATGCAAGGCCATGGCTTTAAATCTGCAAATAAAGCAATAATGCAAGAAACACAGGGCAAATTAATTGTGCAAAAAGGGCATGAGAAGCTTTGTAAAGCAGGGAATGTTATGGCACTGCTCTGGAGACACTCAGCCCTAGGAACTCCAGGAATGGCTCCAAATTAAAGAGATTTTTACCTTTCCCTTCAGGTTACTGAGGCAGTTCCTAAAGGACACCCTCAAATGTGTTTGTAAAGGACACAGCCCAGATTTATTTCTAGAAATAAATATAACTAGGCTAGGAAATTTTATTTTTAAAGATTATTTCCCCTCATGGGTTTTTAGGCCATGAGGCTAACAGTCCTCAAGAAGGCAGAGGGAGCTTGGGGGGTATTTTTGATTGATTTAGGGTTTTTTTTTTTTAGATTAAGAACATCTCAGTGCCACCATCAAACCCATCTGGGGACAGATGGTTGATGGTATTGACAATGCAATACAAAAGCTTTTTAATCAATGAGTGACCAATACAAAATAAAACCAAGAGGGAAAAAAAAGACATTTTTGATGGTCTTTGATGAGTAACAAATGAGTAACAATGATTTGGATTAATAAGTGACAAAAGATAGATTGATTACTGCTGCCTGAGGGATTTCAGTGCGCAGTAGCAGTTATGTATTTGATGTTTAATAAAATTAATAAAATTATCCTGCCACTCACACCCCACCGTGTGCTCTCAGCACAGACTGATGCCAGCCCCACACTTGCCCAAAATCCCCATTTCAGCTCCCATTCATTGCAGTAGCCAAACCCAATGAACAGCACTGCAAGGTTTAATCACCACACGTATTTAGAGCTTAAAGCAGTGGAGAAAAATTATAAAAAACCTGAATTTTGGGCGTGATCTGCTTGGCTAGAAGCCCCTAAATGAATCGGAGCCAGCTGCCAGTGGCTCGGAGGAACACGAGGGGCCTTTCCCTTCCCAGGTGTTTCAGGAGAGCCGAGGAGTGACTTACTCTGTGCCCAGCCTGGTGGGAATGGAGGAGTTGATTGCAGGGCATGAGAAACGGGGCGGAACATGATCAATGTTAAACGAGAGAAGCAACAGAAGAGAAAACACAGCCAAATGAACGGGCAAATCATAATTAATGAATTGTCGATGTTATGAAAGAAGCGTTAAATAATTAAAAAATTAATGCGATTACGATAAAATTAATACAAATTATAAAAGGAGATCGTGCAGTCACGGCCCGGCCCTCATCCCCCTGCGGGCCTCGCCTCAGCTGGGGCCGCCCTCCCGCCCGCTCTCCCGCAGCCCGGGAGGGTCGGGCCCGGCTGCTGTGGCCGTGCCGGGGGTCCCGGTGTGCCCGGGGGATCCCGGGGCGCTCCCGGGGTCCCCCCGCTCTCACCATCGCGCCCGCTCCGCTCCGGCCCTCCCGGAACCGCCCGGCGCCGCCCCCGCTACGGCGCCTGCGAAGGGACAAGAGAGCGCCGAGCGCGTCCGTGCCGCGTTCCGCCGGCTGGGTTTTTACACAGGTGAAACGAGAGTTGTGCCCAAAACGAGCCGGTAATGAGGAGAAAGAGGGACAAAAACTGATTATTTATTTATTTATTTATTTCAGAGCTGCGCAAGCCTAGGCGCTCCGTGGTCTTCCACAAACCAAGCACCTCAACTATCAATTCTTTTTACTATTTATGCATTTCAGGAAACAAAACGATTAGTGTTCATTGGCTACAAGATACATAGCTACATTATTAATTAGTGTTCTATTATTAATGATTCTCTTGCTTCCCATGCTCAGCTCTTCTCTTCTTTTGGGTCGGAGGCGTTTCCCGGCTTTGTCCCTGGGCTGGTGCTGCTGAGGGCAGCTCCGATCTCTGCTCTGGGACAGGGGCAGCACCCGAGGAGCGGCTGGTTTGACGATGCTCTCAGGAACGCTTAGGGTGGGATTGTCGGGGTGTCTGTGCAGGGCCAGTGGTTGGGCTGAAGATCCCTGCGGGTACCTCGGGAAAATCCCCAATTCCACAATTCCACAATTCCATTATTTCACAATTCCATAATTCCGCATTTCCACAACCCCCAGGTTCCACATCCGGGGCCCCGCGCGCCCCGCCCTCACGGCGCTTCCCGCCCTCCGCGGCCGTGAGGGGAGTGGGGGGGCGGCCATGAAGTGCGTGATCGGGGGGGCGCAGCTCCGAGGTACCGGGGCCCGGGAGCCCGGCACACGCGGGGATCGGTGCGGGACACCGGGAACGCGGCACCCCCGGCACTGCCCTGGGCGGAACACGAGCCCCGGGAGCGGGGCGGGGCGGGGGATCCGCCTCTCCCTCATCGCGGCGGGGTCGGGCGCTGGGGCCTGTTCGGATGGACAGAATTTGGGGACAGCCAGGGGGACACGCCAGACCTGGCTCCGTGGCCTCTGTGCACCTCCAGGGACACAGCTCCGCTCCATTCTGTGGGAAAAGCTGCTCTGCCGCTGCCACAGGGCCTCTGCTGGGCTCCGCTGTGTTCTCAGGATTCCATCTCTCCGCATGTCCCTTTGCTTCTCAGGCTTTCCCCTGCTAAATGTCATTTCTAGCCCCGGTGGAGTTTTGTCTGTTTGACGTAATTTGTGGTTACTCCAGGGGTTGCAAAGGATCGTCCGAAATTTGTGGTAATTCCAGGCACTGCAAAGGAACGTCCAAGGTGCCTCATCAGAGGCAGCGTTCCAAAACATTGAGGGTTTGGATAATTAAAATTTTAATTAAATAGAAAAAATAACAGTTTCCACCATCCATTTTCTAAGAAATTTGTAATGCTTCCTCTTGGATTATTCTGGAGAAAGTGCAGTGCCACCTTTTTATCTTTTAATTTGGAATGCGTATTGCAGTGTTTTCTTTCCCTGGCAGTGTTTGGAAGAGCAATACATGCCATAGCACGGATTAGTGATGAATTTTGGTTTGACCCCCTAGAAAAAGGTGTAAGTGAATTTTATTTCTTCTAAATTAAAAATCTTTATTATAAGCCAGATATTTATACAATTGGATATTGTGTTTTTCCACAGGTACCTTTCAGTCCATCACATTCTCAGCTCCCTCCACTTTCAATATGGATCCATGCCATGTTTTCTGTGATTTTAATTATTGTGGAAGATTTCATTCCTACTCTGCCCTAAGATCCTTTGATTTTTTGCTGTCCAGGATATCTGGATTAATGCCAGGGGGTTCAGTTCTGTTGTCACAGGTCACAAGGTTTGGGTTTTGTACCACACAGGAGTGAAAACGTTTTTTACTGTTGTGACTCAACAGGAAGAACACATCCATTAACGCTTCTGATTAATCAAACACCATTTCCAGCAGAATTAGTGTTTTCTCCAGAGGTTCCTTAGGTAAAGTGATCAGCTCTCTTTGGCTCACTGGGAGGATGGAAAATCACAAGTGGAGATATTTGGTTTTATACCTGGGGGATTTTTGGGGTGTCTTTGTATGGATCATGTCCTTCAAATGCCTCAAACACAAGCTGAGCTCTGGGTCTTTGGATAACTCAATTATTTTTATTTTAAAAAATTAAAATCAAATAAAACCCACACATTTTAAATTTGTAAAAATAATTTTGAGATGTAAATTTCCAGGTTTTGGCACTGAAGCCCAGAGGAAGCTCTTTTTAAAAGGTTCAAGTTTTGAGTTAATAAATTATTTTACTCCTGTTCCCTCAGTGGTTGGAGTCAGTGATGCTGGAGTTCTTTTCCAGCCCTAATGACTCTGTGATTCCTTTTCCAGCCCTAATAACTCTGTGATTCCATTTGCAGCTTGCCTTAAGATCAGTGAATTCCTCGAGGTCAGCATATGCCTGTGTGTTCTTCTCATCCATGTTTTTCCAGCATTACTGCTGGACAGCTGGGACCCAGCCCTGTCAGAAGGAGAAGCAGCTTTCCCTCCCCTGTAAATTGATAATTAAGGTACATTTGAGTGAGTTGTTACACACAGCAGCAAATTAACCCAATTTCCAGCTGGAATTGTGGTGGGTGAGGATCAGCCTGGGCTCTCCCAGAGCAGCTTGGGATAAACCAGGGTACAAACCCAGGGAAATTCTGTTTCTTGCAAAGCTGCTCAGAGGGTAACCTCAGCACTGATCTCATTTTTGTTTTTCAGTCAGTTCTCCCTGTGTTTAGATGTGTCAATGTGCTGGAGAGGAATGTAGAGAAATGCAGCATCTGCAGCAGCCCCAGTGAGCAGCACATCACCTTCCAGCTGCTCTGCAGGCATGGTGAGCTCACACAAGCCACAATTAATGCCATCATCATCATCATCATCATCATCATCACAGCTCTGCCCTCCTCAGCCCAGCAGCACTGGGGGTGTTCATGAGCCTTTGCAGAATTCTGAATAATCCCCATCTCCCACAGGGCTGTGCTGTGCTCAGGCAGGGTTTGTGTGTCAGTAACCCAGTGGGGTCCCTGGTATGGGGAATGCACTGAATTCTGGGTGCAGAGAGCTGAGCCCTCAGCACACCCTGCCCAGCCACCTGCAGGGTGTGAGTTCTGCATCCCACCCCCATTTCTGTCAGTTACCACTTCATTACTGGGGCTGTTTCCCACCCTGCATTTGTTGGTTTATTTCTTGTGGATCCTTTAAAAACTCAGATTCTGTCCAGGCACAACCAATGGGATGGATGGATGGAGTGTAGGGTGGCAGGGGGATCCTTTCCTGTTTGTGGTGAGTTATTTCCATAGAGCTGGGCTAAGTCACTTGGTTACTTCTTCCATTGAACAATTAATACTTTAAAAAAACAACTAAAATTACAGCCAAGCACTGATTTTTGTTCATTTCCTTCATACTCAGGTGTTGTAAAAACCTACAACCTGACATTTCAGGAGTGTGATCCCTTGCAGGCTGTTTTTGCAAAGCACATGTGTCCAAACATTCTTAAAGTCCATTCCAGGTAACAAACACAGAAATATTTTTTTGAGTTTTACTTTCTAATGTACCAAATGCTAAAAAGTCATAGATGGAATGATTTCAGTGTTGAATGACATTTTATAGGCTGCTGGCTGATGTGATGATCCACTTCCCAAGCAGTCAGGAAGAAATAACCCTGTCAGTAACTCCAATGAAAGTTTCTTTCAAGAGTTACACTGAGGAAGACACTGGTAAGGAAATTCAAAATCTGAACCAATACTTGGGATTTTAACTTTTTTTTTTTGAGGTGAACTCCAAGAATAATAACTGTCACGACATAAATGTGGGATGAATTTTATGGCTGAATGACATTTTAAACAGAACATTATAGAGAGAGATTTTAAGTCCTGCTGCCACCCTCTGGTTTTAATAAATTAAATCAATTTAAATAAATTGAAACATCTTCCTGGTGTCAGTGGCAGATCTCAGACTGAGCAGCCAATTGAAATAAATTATGCCACTTGCTGTAGGCTTTGAAAGAGGTAATTACTGTGCTGCAAGAGCAGCAGCCTGGCAACTGCCAGGAAAAAGGGGATAATTTCATGTTTTAAAAAGAACTATTTAAATCTGAATACCACAATTATAGAATTGATATCATTAGAGAGGATATTTCAGTCTGAGGACAGCACAGAGTGTCAGCAAGCACTGCGATGCCATGGTCACATCTCCAGGAGGGGGAGAAGGAGCTGGAGATTCTTGGGGGGAGGTGACTCCAGTTTTGAAGATGAAATTGTGGTTTGGAAGTAGAGGTTCTTGTGTATCATGTAATAAAGAGATGATTTTCATATTTGTGACCAAAGCTGGGGGAATGACCTGGGAAGAGCTCAGGGCTGGGAACAGGCTGAGAGAAGGGGCAGGAACTGGCTGGGGTGAAACAGGGCAAACAAAGAAATTGCATTTTGAATGACACATCTGGTGATTTTAGAAACATTCACTCACCAGGACTATTGTAAGAAAGGAAGGGAAGAAATGGTTCAGGTGTGAAGGGATCCCAAGAGCCCAGGGAGGGAGGGCAGTGAGAGGTGCTGGGACTGTCCCTGCCTGCAGCACCTCCGTGGCCTGGGGGATGCACAGCAACCAAACCCTGCACAGGCACAGGGAGCCTCTGCAAGGGCCTGACTGAGCTCTGCGAGATCAAACAGAGAGAGAGAAGGGGAAGAGAGGGAAGAGCCTGGAGCACTTCCTGCTGTGGGGTTGCTCTGAGCTCTCCAGGACTGTCACACGCCAGGAATTTGCCCCTCTCACTTTCTCCTCACACACCCAGGAGTCACCTCGTGGTAACAAAAACCTGAATACCTGAAAGGGAACAGCCAATTTCCTGTGTCAGGAAAAGATTGTGATTTAAAACAAAGAGCCTCTGTCCCCCTCCATTGTGCTCTGCTGATTGTCAGTAATTTTGATTAATCTCTTCAAGTCACGCTGGGCTTGGGGCTTCCCATCCATGCAACAACAGCAGCTGGGAATGTTGTTTGTGATGGGTGCCTGTGGAAGGAGCAGGTCTGCAAGAACAGCAGCAGGTGTAAGGTTGGATCACACAGAGAACATGGAGTAGGTTCTGTTAAAATCCATTCAAATCTATCCAGTGTACTGCAAATAAATTGAGGATTTTACTTAATTCTAATATGCATATAAGCTAAACATTTATTAATATTAGCCACTATATAAACACAATTATTTGTTCAAACAATGCTTATGTAAAACCTCGGGGTTACAATCACAGCTTTGCTGAGTTCAAACTTCACTGCTGTGAGTCCCTGACTTTGTTGTTATCTCAAACAGACTTTTCAAGGACAATGCTTACTGAGATACAGCTCAGTCCAGAGGAATTTGACTACTTTCAAGTTGGAGTAGATTCTGAAGTGACATTTTGCCTTAAAGAACTGAGGGTAAAGTAAGAATTTCTCTAGGAAGAAAACCCATTTCCCGTTAATTTGCCTGAGTGGACCAGGACAAGGGATGGTCCCTGTGCCCCACCAGCCCTGACTGCAGCAGGGTTTCACCACCTGGGTGAGGATCAGCTTCAAACCCCAGGGTCCTCTGAAAGGCAAACAAAACTTCTGAAAGAGAGATGAGGTTTCTGTGCTGGGCACGGGAAAGCATCGTGACCAGGGGAGTTCTCCGTGCAGAACCTCCTGTGGCAAAGCTCTGGCAGGGAAGGACAGAACCCATTCTTAGAAGCAGCAGAATTTCCCTCTTTTTGCCAGTAAACAGCAGCTGGATAACTTCCATTCCAGTATCAGTGTTCTGGTTTAACTCTGCCTTCACCCCACCCTTCTCTGCAGGGGCTGCTGGCGTTCTCTGAAGCCACGAGCGTCCCTGTGTGCGTGCACTTCGACAGGAGCGGCAGGTACTGCCCTGCTGGGCCCTGCAGGCACCAGTGAGCTCTGAACCCAAACTTCTCAAACCCAGAGCCATTCTGACCTGCACTGCAGTTTGTAATTCCATACAAACACTGAACTGCAGCTCCTCAAACATCTCAAACCCAGAGCCATTCTGACCTGCACTGCAGAGTCTGTAATTCCATATAAACACTGAACTGCAGGTTCATCTCAAACATCTCAAACCCAAAGCCATTTCTGACCTGCACTGCAGAGTTTGTAATTCCATATAAACACTGAACTGCAGGTTCATCTCAAACCCAGAGCCATTTCTGACCTGCACTCCAGAGTTTGTTATTCCATATAAACACTGAACTGCAGGTTCATCTCAAACATCTCAAACCCAAAGCCATGTCTGACCTGCACTGCAGAGTTTGTAATTCCATATAAACACTGAACTGCAGCTCCTCATCTCAAACCCAGAGCCATTCTGACCTGCACTGCAGAGTTTGTAATTCCACATAAACACTGAACTGCAGGTTCATCTCAAACCCCGAGCCATTTCTAACCTGCACTGCAGAGTTTGTAATTCCATATAAACACTGAACTGCAGGTTCATCTCAAACCTCTTAAACCCAAAGCCATTTCTAACCTGCACTGCAGTTTGTAATTCCACATAAACACTGAACCCAGGCATGGGCACTGCCAAGGCAGCTGTGCTGACTGAGGAGCTCCTGTGTATAAATTACCTGGAGACCTGAGGCTCCCAGTCCCCTGCAGGCAATGATTTATTTATTTAGCGCTTTAAAGAAACAATACATTTTCTGAATAAATATAATTTAAATAATTACATATTTAATGTTATCATTTGACTCTGACACTGCACAGCATTTGCTGATTGGAGCAGTGAGATCTGTTACAGGAGCCTCTCATTCCTCAGCAGCAAACACAGGACATTTTCAGCTTTTTAATTCCATGGGTGGAATCAGTGTCTGTAATTCCCTGTGCTGTTTGCTCTCACTCCTTGTGTTCAGACCCATTGCTTTCAGCATTGAGGACCTGCTGCTGGAGGCCAGCTTTATCCTGGCTACCCTGTGTGAGGCTGAGAGCGAGGCAGCTTCCCCAGAGCCCGCCTGCTGCCCACGGCCCCGGGACAGGTAACGGGGGTGAGGGGGCTCGTGGCCTTAAGGGGGAGAAAAACTCAGCTTTTCACAGGAAAACTGAACTGAAGGGTTCAGCAATATCACAACAACAATAAGGGGGTGCAGAGAGAACATTCTGTCCAAGCTGCTGCTTTCTCATCTCCTCAGCGTCTGGGTGCAGCAGGAGGGAACCTGCTGAGAATCCCTCTAAAGCTGTAATTTTCCCCAAACAGAAAATCAGGATATTCCATTTAACACAAAGCCAGCTCTAACCTGCTCTGCTCTGTCCAATCCAGCTCAAGGCCTGGCATGGATAAATCTGACCAGAGCTCCACGGATGGAGCCAGCAATGCAGTCACAGCCACTTCCAAAAAGCCACAGCAGAAGGGAAACACTCCGAGCATGGACCCTGCAAAACCCCCGAGTGCTCTGGCAAAACAAGAGGTAAAAAACATTCCCAGAGGCAGCGAGAGGGACGAGCCAGGCAGAGCAGCAGCAGGAGAGGCCACAGAGGCTCCTCAGGCCCAGGTGAGGGAGCTCCCCACGGTGCCAGCACTGGAACCCCACAGCTGCTGCTGGGCTGAGCACCCCACGTGCACGGGGGGGTTCAGGGGGATCAGAGTCACAGCAGCACAGCTGGAAAACCCCAGCACAGCTGGAAACACCCCTGTGGGACAGGGGGGTTTCACTGGGAAAGATCTTGGAGTGGCAAAAGCTTCACAAATAATTAATGCCCAAATTCTGTATCACAGAATTCTTACCTGTACAAATATTGCATTTTCCAGTTCCACTCCTTGTTCTTCGGAGCTGTCTCTTCCAAGGACAAGGCCATTGGTGACACCTTCCAGAGCCTGGTGACAGCCAGTGACAGTGAGGAGGAGCTGGGTGCCTTGCAGAGCTCCCCAGTTCTGTAGTGCAGGGCCTGGGCTGCAAGGACAGACAGTGGGGAGCAGCCAGGAGGGAAGGGCAGGGCCGGCCCAGCCTTTGTCACTGGTGCTGTGACCCAGCAGCACAGAATGTTCTGGAACTCTCAGTGCTCTTGTAAATTTAGGTCACGATTGGCTCCGTTGAGGTTTGTGAGTTCTGCAGGAGCTGCAGGGGGCTCTGCCCTCAGAGCACTCTCACTGGGGAGAGGCTCAGTTTGAATCCAAGCTCTGTTACCACATCAGGCACGTGAAGCTGCTGTTCTGGTTGAGGGAGAACTCAGGTTTTACAGGTTCTCTAGAACCAGCCTTTAACTGCAAAACCAAAGTTGTCACAGGACTGCGTTTAAAAAATAAAGGTTTGTGTTTGAGACTTGCGTTATTTTTTTCTTTCCCTGTATCTCTCCCAGCACTCATCAGGGGCAGTGCAGCGTTTCCAGAGTCACACTGGAACACAACCCTGAACTTCCCAGGCAATTAAAGGATCCTTATCTGCCTGCCAGGCTGCTGCAGAAGGCGTTGGGTGTCACCCAGGTGTGGCTGAGCAGGGCAGGGAGGTCACAGTGACAGCCCAGGCCCGGCTGTGCCTCTGTGCCACCAACACATCCCCACATCGACAAACACAGGGTTTGCAGGCAACTGGACTTTAAAAAGCACATTTTAGTATAAATACTATATTTATTAAATATCTTTACAATTTATTTAAATGTATTTACAGAACTATTCCTGCATAAGTTATACCTCAGACATGAAATTCACATAATTGCCTCTTGGGTAAGCATAGGTGATAGTCTCATTTTAACAGCAACAAAAAAGCATCCTCAGATACAGACTCAGATTTGCTTCATTGTTTCAGCTATCTTTGTCAGAAACTACTGCATACAGTCGGGTTCTCCACACAGCAGCTGCTCCTCCTCTGGAGAAAGGATGGAAATTCCATCACCAAATCCTCCCATCCCTGCCAGATCATCACCTCTCCCTTCTTGACTCACTTTTAACTGCCTGGTCCCAAATCTGGTTTTTGGTTTGGTTTTGTTTTCAGCCTGACAAGGACATTTAGGACTGTATGTGGCAGCTCTCCCAAAGATAGCCAGGAAAACAGCAAAAACCACAGAGCTTCTCCAATTCACCACATTCCACCCCGTCCCACCCAACCCTGCGGCCGCTGCTGCAGCGATCCCGGGTTCCTGGGGGTTAAATCCCCATTGATCCCGGGTTCCTCCAGGCCCCTGCTCCCAACACAAACCACAACCTCTGCAGCAGCTCCAAGGCTCAGCAAACACCTCTCCTGTACATTCCTCTCGTGAACATTCCCACTGACCTAACCCTAGCACGTGTTCCTGCTTCATGCATCGCTGGGAATTATTTTTGATAGGATGGGCCCTGTCCTTTCCTTCTCCAAAGATCAGTTGTGCGCAGACAGCGTTAAGTTCATAGGAAAAAAATCAGGTTTGATATGTTCAGAGTGCACGTCTTAAAAAAAACCCAAAACAATCAAGCATGTGATAAAAATATCAATTCTTTATAATACAGTATTGCTTTATAAACAGATGGAAAAGCTAAAAGCTTTACTGGTCTTTGGTGTGCCCGGTGAGGGAAAAACTCATGATTTGTAAATCAAAACCCAAATTTGTTCTTTATTTAAAAAAACCCAACAGGTCATGGTGTGATATGAGGCAAACGGACACAGACAGGGAGGAGCTGGGGGATTCCAGACCCTCTGCCCCGCACACGTCCCCGGGGAAAGCTCTGGAAAGCCGGGAAGGGAAAGGGAGGGCTGGGGACTGTGCTGAGAGCAGAGAACAGCCCGGGGCCAGGGGGCAAAGGAAAAGAAGAATTGATCAAATCTGCTCTAATCCAGAAGCGTGCAGTAAATACTGGATAAATGTAAAGACAGCCAGAGTGGGAGGGAAAGGCCCCTCCCAAACAAGAAACAAAGCCCTGTTCTGCATGTGAATACATTCCTCCAAGACAGCCAGAGACAGCTTGTTCAGGTTAAAAACAACAAGGACTGACAGGTTGTGCAAAGTTCTCCACCACTCACTGTTCGTGTGTCGCAAAACTAATTAATTTTTCTTCATTAATATAATCCTCCCCATACCCTCACCAAAATCCTATTTTGGTCAAGTTAGGGTAGTTAAGGCATTTTGACGAGTAATTACAAGGTGATTTAAAGTAGATATCTAACATTATGCCAATTGAGGAATAGCAGATAAATTACTGAAGAGCTCCCAAATTAATCACTTATTATAAATGAAATGCCTGTTACAAGCATGATGCACTGAAATATAGTAAAATGACATGTACATGGTACATGTTAAATGACCTTAAATAAAAGCTTGACATAGTTACGCAAATATACAGTACAAGTCCACAAAAATTCTTTAAACAAGTTGAGGTAACCTCAAACTTAAACAGTTTTAATACAATAAACCAGGTAGTAAAAATCTCCTCTTGAGAGCAGGCAAGATTCCTTACTGACCAAGTTTAACTGCACTCACCTAAACAGCAACATTACCCGACTTTTTATATATAAAAACATGGCTTTAATTTATTTCTACATACTTCTCTACCAGCAAAAAAGTTAATGAAAAACTGACCAAAAATATATATATCTTTACAGCTCTCAGCTTTCGTATGAGCCTCAGGAAAGGAAAAGGAAAGCTGGCTGGAAAAGGGGGGACAAACGTGAGCTACTGTCATTGCAAAGGAAATGTCATATTGCAAAGTGGCTGTTAGATAACTGTAAACATCATTAAGGATCATTGAAACCCCTAAACTTTAGTTCAAATGAAATGTAGGCTTTGCTGATTATTCATTAAGTTTCCATTTTTGTACTCGCTGCCGCTGCCGCAGCAGAAGCAAGGAGGTGCCTGCTGGAGTCAGAAAGGATCAACTGGGCTTAAACTGGTGCAGCATATTCTGTTCTACAAGCGAGAGTGGCAATTATTAACACAAATTATGTTTGATATCAACAACAGAATCATCTACCCAAAGTGAAGACGCTCGGAGTTGAGGCTGAGCTGTTTTGTGCAACCTCCCACCGTAGCATTTACCATCATCCCATGCTGAGATGGGCTCAAATGCTGAAAGACCTCAACTGTGGCCAGCTCGGCTGCTTGAGACTGAGCTAGAAGTTTTGTTTAAAAAAAATAATAATTATCCACAGCCAAAACATCCAGAACCAGGCCCATTATGGACGAATGATCTGCAGAACTTTTAAGATCACAGTTAAGCACCTGAAATCACAAAACACATTTGCATCCATATAACTTGAACTAGGTTTGTTTGAAATCTCGTACTAGAAAAGGCTCCTAAGGCTGACACCATGGATGGCAAGAGCAGAATGTTTACAGCAGTTATAAATCTCCTGAAAACCGGAGCTCAGAAACACGAAACCTCAGCTATCACTGGAACAAGACAATGCTTTATGGAACTGGGTCTGTAACACCCTCAACAACAGAGAACGTTCCTAGGAAAGAGAGTAATGTGCCCTCGTGCAGAGGCGTTACCGACTGAGCTAGAGTGAAAGGTGCCCAACCAATCCCACTCCTTGCAAAGTCACATCTCCAACGCAGCAACGCTGTGGGATGGATCCTCCCCTGTTCCACACAAGGACTAAGCTCTCAAAGACAAGCTCCAAGCCTTGAGCTTCTTTATCTCTTGCTGGCAGACCAAGACCAGTGGACTACGAGTGGTTCTTAGCAAGGGCCTCAGCTGCATGTGGGGCCAGGCTCCGGGCTCAGGAGCAGCTGGGGAGGAAGGAAGGAACAATCCTGCCCGCAGGAAAGCGGCCCGGGGAGCTCGGGGAGCTCGGGCAGCAGCAGCACCTCAGTCTGTGTACTCGGCCACGATGGACAGCAGGACGGTGATGTCGTCTGGTTTCCCCCCTGCAATGGAAGCAAAAGCCTCTTATTGCACCAAACCACAGGGGCTGGGACATTCCCCAAGGAAAGCTCTTTAAAAACTGGTTTAAGTGTCCAAAACCTGGTTTGAGTAGACACAAACTCTGCCTCCCCCACCTCCTTTCCAAACCGAGGGGCGCAGTGACATTTAACAAAACCACTCTCCTTTTAAGCTCCAGTGAGATCAAACTATGAAAAGGAGGTCAGAACCTTGAGCACTGCTGGTAGCTGGCAGAGCTCAAAGCCTGTTTCCAGCAGACTCTTTAATAAATGCACAAAACACCTGACACTGCTTTGTTACATGTAAACTGCCATGAAATCAGATCTCCTCAGGAATTTCCATTGTAAATCAAACACCTCTTTAGCATCTTCTCCAGCACTGCATTACCTCAGCTCTTCCTAAAAGCTACTTAATATTCTCAATACCTATTTTTCAATCCTCTAACAGCCAGAGCATCACACTCAAATCCTGGAGAAATGGCCCAGAAGAGAGGTTTTGCCTTGTGGGAAGTCAAACCAATCCCTTGGACTCTGGAGATCTGCAGCCTCACTACTGAATGCCTGAGTTTGGAGCAACACAGAGCCCAGGTGTGACAGCTGCTACCTGAGGAAAGGGGCTTAAGGTTCTTGTAGGAAATCCTGCTCTTCTGAGACAGAGATGAGAAGAACTTTATTGGCAGAACTTAATTTATTTATATAAAAGTAAAAAATTGTTAGAAGAAACATGTTTGCTTGGGCTCTGAGCTCTGCCAGCTGTTTTGCCAGTACCTTTCTAAAATACAGAAGTAGAACCAGAGAGATCACTATGGGGATGCCAATTATACAAGGGTTCGAAATTTCAACCAAAAAAACAATCCCAAGTGTACCAAAGAGTGGGCAGAAAACAGCTGAAACACAGCAGTAAGAAGAGACCTTAAAAAACCCCAAAACAAAAAACTGCCCTCACACAACACCACCCACACACCAAGTCATGAACAGGAGAACCAGAGAGCTCATCTCAGGCAGGATTGCTGGGGCAGGAATGCACAATCACAGTAAAAACAAACCATCAGGGTGCTGTGTTCTCTGTGCCCCAGCTGCTTCCCCACAGGAGGCTCCTGCTCTGCCAGGCCCAGGATGGCCTGTGCAGCCCTGGGGGCTTTGCAAATCCCACACCAGCTTGGTGCTCCTCTGCCAACCTCATTCCTACTGCTCTGTTTTCCTACAGGATTCTGGAGCAGCAGAACTGCACTTTGCTAAAGATCTCCCCAGGACAGCAGTGGGAGGAGGAGAAGCTCTTACCTCTGACATTCAATCCATTGTCACAGGCAAACTGTGCAAAGGGTGACATGTACGTGGGGTCGTAGGCCAGCTCGTGGGCTTGCTCAGCAATGCTCCGTGCAGTCTGCTGGATGCTCTCATAGTTGGAGTTCTGAATTCATGGGGAAAAAACAGAGTTTGTGCTTGTACAGAAGCCTACAGAGGTTTTTGTGCTGATCTCACCTTCCCTTGCAAACAGAGCCTTGCCCGTTCTTTAGCCTTTGTAAATTGGGTTACAGCTGTGGATCTTCACAAGGGACAGCCAGACCCCAAATCCCCAGCAGCAGCTCAAGACTTGGGTTTGGAGGATTTCCAGCATTTAGAAGCTTAGAAGAATAATACTCAAAACAGACTAAACTGTGTCACCTGAGGGGAGCAGGGCATTTGGCAGCTGTCCCTGCAGGCACCCTGCAAGGACCTTCCCTCCCTCCCCCCTGGCAGGCTCTGGTGAAGAATTTGTTTTATCCTGAGTGCAAGCCCTGCACCTCTGGCTCTCTCACCCCACCTGACAGGAGCACCCTTGGGGAGAAGGGGCACTTGAAATTCAGATGAGAAAAATGCACTGAGAGCACACACACTTTCTCCAGGCTGCATTTTAAGGCCTTTTTATTTCCTGTTTCAGTAATTCTGCTGCCTTCCTCCCAGGCTTTTCTCACTGCAGCCAACATGACAGACAAGCACTGCTCTTTTTGTCTGTAACCATTTTTAAATGCCTTGTCATTTCAAGAGCCTTCCCCGCAGGTTTGGGAATTAGCAGGCATTTATGTGATTAACTTTTGGCTGAACCTCTTGGGGAACTCCAGTGCCTTTCCCAAACACACCAAAAGGTGGAGCTCAGCTTTCTTCCACAAGGGAATTCCTACTGCAGAGGCCAGCCAGGACAGCCCAAGTGTGCACAGCCAAGGCTGTGGGGTGGCTGCAGCCCCAGTGACACATCAGGGACCTGTGAGCTGCAGGATCAGAGGAGGCCAAGTTCTCCTGACACCACCCTGTAATGCTCTTATTTGCATTTCACAGCAAATACTTTCCTCAAGGGGTTTATACATATTGATATCTCCTTAAGTGTACTTTCCTTTCTCTAAGTAAATAGCCTGAAGCCAAATGTTCTCAGCCAAAATATTTTAATGTATTCTTACTATTCAAAAAGAACATTTGTGGTCACTAATGTGGAAAAGTTGACAGGATTTTTTTTTTACAGAAGATTACACTGAAGATTTTCACTGCACGTGCAACCCACAATTCACACAGCCCATGCTATGTCAGAATTACTGCTTAGAGAAGCTGAAAGTTATTTTAGGTGTCAGCTCACCCTCAAGTAACCCAGGAGAGGCCTCTGTGTTTTCCAACCTGCAGGTGCAGTGTGTGCCAGAGGCAGCCCCTGCTCTCCCCTGCTTCCCTTCCCCTCCTCTCCCTCCCTCAGCAGTCACTGACATGGATCCAGCTGTTATTCAGAATTTATGCCCAAGCTGCTGCTTCTGGATTCAGCCAGGATGCAGATCCAAGAGAAATCCCTCTGGGCCCAATGTCCCTTGCACTGCTCACATGGATATTACCTGAAAAGCCTTTTCAGGATACTGAGCTTTGTGGGGGGGTTTTTATAAAACACAAAGGTTTCAGCTCTCAGAAGTAAATGAAGGAACTGTAAAGGTTCAGCCAGCACAAAATGTGTGAGAGTCTGAGAACACACACACACACACGCACACACACACACACACACACACACACACACACTCACCTTCAGCTTTTTCAACTCCTGCAGGATCATGTAGTCAGGCATGTTGTCAAACAGCCCATCTGTGGCAGTCAGGATGATGTCCCCAAGCTGGACATCGAAGGAGGTGCTGTCAGCAGCCTCGGGGCTGGGGATGGACAGAGGTTAAAGCACTGCAGCCCTCACAGACACCCCACAGCCTCCAAGAGCACATCCACAGCCCTGCACTGCTCTCTGGGGAAGGGACAGTCACCCACTGTGGGGCTTTAGCAGCAGCAAGGGCTGTCAGCAAAGCCCCACCACAGAAACAGCTCCTGCTCCAGCTCCCACACCCAGGATTTGCACTTTAAATTCCCACATGAACAATCCTGCAAACTAATCTGCTTCAGGAGTGTGTCTCCAAGGAAACCAGTAAGCAGAATTGCAGCTCAGGGTCCCTTCTGCTCATCCAGAAGATGTCAGAGAGTGATACTTGAAAGAACAATTCATAACAGGCCTGGCCCAAACACTCCAGGATTCTGAATCACTTGCTAATTCAATGGAATATGAAACATGTCTGGAAATCACTACCAGGAGAGCAGAGGCTTTTGGAATGCTTGTGTCTAACACATTACACAACACCAAGAGCAGAAAACACCCAGTTTGGGCATGGATACTGCTGCAAAATCTGATTCTCAGAAGCAACCTAACAACAAACCTTTCATTTTTAAAGACTCTTCAGGGCTCTGTAAAAAGGAGAAATTGCTGCATCCCAGGCCACTGGGCTCTGCCAAAACACAGAGGAGCTGCTTTGCTCAACTGATGTGCAGCTTCAGGGAGGCTGATGGAGTTCAGATTGCCTGCCTGTGCCCATATATAGCCAAATTCATCACTGAGCTGGGCCAACAAACAGAAAAGGACAGGAGCAGCGTTTCACCAAGGAGCATGAGTACTAATTAACGTCAGGAACAGTGCAGGAACCAGCAGAAAGCTGTAATCATGATTCAGAGCTCCAGTGTGGGAGCACATTTATCTTGTGCTTTCCTTATTACTGCATGACTCAGATTACTTGGCTTCCCTGACTTCCACTGGACATTATCAATTATCCTTCTGCTTTTTGTTTTTATCGCCTTCCTACGGATGACTGAGAATCTCAGAAAAATGAAAGATTTTTTTACAGCTCTGAAATTTCAAGGGATCATTTAATTTTAGTCTAACAAAGAGCTTGGATTACTGAAGGGTTCTAATTTCAGAGTCCTACCCTGGCTTCCTCTCAGCAGTTGCAGGATGAAGAAATTAAACCACACACAAGAATGGTCAGTCAGGAGTTTCAACAGCTTAACCAACACTTTCAGAAAGAGCTACTTTGGATTAAAGTCTCAATTTTTACTGCATCAGCTCTGATACTGCATAGAATCATTTAGGATGGAAAAGACTCAAGCAGGTTGAGTCCAACACTTCAGCTGCCTGCTGCATTCCCTTTATTGCATGGCCATTCTTTGAGGATCCTGTTACCACCTCCCCATGCTCAGATGAGGATATAACTTTAATTACTGAGACATTTTGAAAGTTGAATTTTAACACATATTTGAAAGCTGTTTATTTTTGAGTTTCTTTCATATTGCATTCACAAAGTCAGGATGGATCAGCCTGACATTCCTAAGGGAAGACACAGGAACAAGCCTGCCTTTGAAACAACTCATTTCTGTGAACAGATTGTCCTTTCCTCATACTCTCATTCCCAGCTTGGTGTTCTGCCAAACAGTTTTTTTGCTGGTTTTGGTCAAATACAATATGCTGCTGGAAACAGCAAGTTGGAAACACAAGTTACAGTCACATGTCCCTCTGCTCTATTCTTCAAGTACTCACAACCTCAGTGCCAAGATATCTAAATTAGCTACTCCAAACAGTCCCCAGGGAGCACAGGCAGGGACTGGAACAAAGCTCAGCCTTGCCCACACTCCAGCTCTAGTGGGTGACATCTCCCCATGGATCAGAACAAGCCCATGGCTGTGGGAATAACCCACCATGAATAAACCAATAAATCCAGAGTGTGCAACAGGTACAAAGTTAAGGACAAGGTGAGAAATGTTCATGGTACCAGAGAGGGAGGGGAGCAGCTGCAGGACCTGACTGGGTAAGTGTTTATGTCCTATGAGGGACAGAGGAGCCCCACAGCAGCAAAACTGTGGGATCTCAGCACCTCAGGACTGAGGTGCCACCGAGAGCACCCTTGGGGGGCTCGGGAGTCCTGGAATGTTCCAGAAGTGTCTGGTGGCTGGACTTTGATCCCACACAGGAGACGACACCTGTATGAGGACAGGAGGGTTTCACCGGGGTGAATGGTGAAGGGATTAGTTAATTAGAGAGTGAGACACAGGGTTTAGGATTTCTGTACAGGGGGGTTTAGAGAAGTAAGATGGAGGAATTGGGGCGTGTCCTGTCCTTCTTCTTCTTCTCCTCCTCCATCTTCTTTGGTGATGGTGGCACTTTTGGATTGGTCATTACTGAAAGTGCACCGGGCAATAAAAATAAAAAGGATTGGGGAAAAATGATAAATATTGTACACGTAACCATGGGTATAAAGATAGGTGACTGTCTGGAGGGCAGGACAGTGTGCTCATGGCTGACTGCTGAGCAGAGCTCTGTCAGGCCGAAAGAAAATCTTTTAGATAAACAATTAATAAACATAAAGACCGAAAGAAGAACTGAAGCCTCTTCTCGTCCTTTGATACGCGGGCTCCCCCAAGGCCACTCCTGGCCTTTCCAGGCCCTTCAAACAGCCGAAAACCGGACACAAAACTGCAGCTTTTTGCACAGATTAAAAATTAAAATTCCTCTTCCCCCTTACCTGTCACTTAAGACAACTCCTTCTGCCTCTGGTGGGGCTATGGAGAGCTGGAAGGGAGTGTTGAAGTAATGCTGCTGCTCGTCGGAGCGATGGACGACCTCTCCCCCTCTGACCACCAGGAACCCGGAATCTCCCAGGTTGGCCGTGTGCAAGCGATGGCTCGATCTGTCCAGCACCACTATACAGGCTGTGCTGCTCCCTGCAAACACAGCACTGCATCAGCCCACAGAAACTGCTTGTTCTCTCAGGGATCTGATCAACACTTCAATTATTACAACATTCATCAAAGTTTAAATGTCAGAAAAAGGGAAATACTCAAAAATACCAGAATTAATATAAAATAAAACCAGCAAAATGCTAGAAATCTTTGCAATATAAACTATGATTTTTGTGTAGAAGTTACTCTTCCTGCTTTGATTTTGGTAAACACATAATGCTGACAAATACCTGGTTTTGTTTGGCTTTATTTACAGTTTTCCATCCCAACATGTGTCAGCACATTCTGCTATAGGACCGGATTTACAGAACTCACATAAAATACTGAAATTCCAAAATCATGGAGATAATAGAATTCTAGTAGCATCCATACAATGCTAGGAGCTCTCCACACAGTTTCACTCAGCTGTAAATAAACCACACCAAGTAAAGAACTGTTTGCAATTAAGTATTAGGCCCTGCTGCATTTCTCTGCTCAGAACATGAAATGCTTTTCCTCCCAGCCTGGCTCTGCAGAGCTTCCTTCAGGTTTAAAAATAATAATCCTGTCACATCTTCAGCACACCAACTCTACAAGTTTAAGAAAACAAATGTTTCAGAGACAAATAAAATTCCAAATTAAAGTAATAGCAGAAAAATGATGTCAATTGTGCTTGGAACTATCCCAGCCATGCTTGAGGGCACTGAGGAATTCTCCATTCATTCACTAGGAAGTAGCCACCGGCTGTGCTTGGTTGCAAGCCACAAAAATGCTGTATTGCAAAGAAACCCAAAGTCCTTCACTCTGCAAACAGGACAGGACAGCACAGCCCCCAAAAGCCCTTTCAGTCCCCAAGAGGGGGAAATATGGGGCAGAAGTGCTGGAGCTCTGTCACCAGCTCATGAACTCCTACCCTCATGTTCCTCCAGCAGGGTTTTCCAAGCACAGCTCCACACTGGACAGACCTCAGGCTTGCAGTGAGCAGAGCTCAGGACCAGGCCTGCTAGTGCAGAATTCCAGCTGGCTCCAGGCATTGCCTGTTCCAGACAATTCCCTGGCTAATACACAGAGTTCCCTGCAATGCACTTGCCCTGAATCTGCTCTCCAGTGAACACAGAGCACCTTCCCTGTCCTTAATGAATGTTAAGTCAAAGCAAGATCTCTGGAAAAAAATCTGATTTTCCATGTGACAGTGCCCAAAAGTGTGCTGCAACACAAGGGTGATTAAATAAATGGCACAGTTTCCTCCCATTTCAGTTTTATTTTACATTATTTGCTGCATTCAATCCTGATGAACCAAGCATCCAGGATTAAAACACAACAGCAAGGAGAAATTATTGCCCAATGAATCCTACTTAATGAAGTTTTCTCCTGTCCCTTTATTTTAAATAAACTCTAAATGCTCATTGCTGTGGTAATTTCAGGGTTTTATTCCTCCTTCTAAAAATACTGTTCTCAGTTAAAGGAGAAACACTAAGGATCATTAGTTTCCAATTCTAACTCTATTAGCAGAGTGTAACCAGGAGGCCATGTGTGGAATTCAGATCTTGTGACTCAGCACACGCTGCTTTTCAGCCCTGCAAAGGTCAGGCCCAGCCTCCAAAGGCACAGGGAGAGCTCCTGCCAGTGCCCCACTTTGGAGCTCACTTACAGCTCCACCTGCTTTGCACAAACCAGCACCATCCAACACCCCAAACCCTCATGTAATTACTGACCACTGCTATTTCTGTGACACCTAAGGTCACTCCTGAGGTCCCAACCTATTCTTTAGGCATATAATGCCAGAACATCTGCTCCCAGCTCAGCAGACAGTTAAATATAGCTCACACAGCACTGCTCTGGCACAGGAGCTTAAGGTCAGGTGAGCTGTGCACATTTTGTGCAGGGCAAACACTTTCTTGGAGCAGAGGAGCTCTCGTGTCCTTTAGGGAAGTGTCCCCTTGGCAGAGCTGAGGCTGAGGGTGGCCCCTCTATCTGCTCCCAGTCCCCAGGCTGCTGAATGCCCACCAATGCTGACACACAATATGTGAGGCATCCACTTCAGCTGGCTTTCAGAAAGATCTGTAATGAATCCCCCCACAAAGTTTATAAAAATAATGCTACCAGAGATTGTATGATATCAGCTACTCAAGTCAAGCAACTGGGGTTGAGTCCACTGGACATAAAAGGCAACAGGAGCAGAGTTAGGCCAGAAATGAGCAGAACTACATCCAGTTATGCTCAGAAAATATTTCTCCTTGCATAGCTGAAGCAGAAAGCTGTAACCAGTACCACAAAGAGTTTTCAGCAGAGAACAGTTATTTATACATATAAAATACAGAGTGAGTACATGTGCAGTGTGTTCCACTGCAGAACTCGCTCTGCAAACTCTGGTGAATTCACCCTTCCCACAGAAAGCCTTTTATTTCATATATAAATACACACACATCAACACTCCCTGCATTACTAAATTCATTAAAACAGTTTTAGAGAAAATAAGGTGCCACCAAGGCGACTGCATTGCTATGCCTTCAGTTAATGAAGAGAAGTTAACTCTGCAGATTTGCTGCAGACAATGACAAGAGATCCAAGCACCCTCCAGAAAGCCCATGTGTAACAACCCAGACTGCAGTGACATCTTCTTGGTGTCTTACCAAGCAAAGGGACTTTGTTCTGCAGCAGCTCACAATAGCCTGCAGTGAGAATTCCAACAGGATTGCTGGGAACAAACCGTCCTTCCTTCACCAAACGCTCACACGTCCGCATCAGAGTCCCTGAGAACTGAGAAGGGTCCACCCCGTAGTCTCTCCAGCCACCAACACCATCTGCCACCCCTGCAAGGAAGCACAAAACCACAGTTACCTCCACAGAAATGCTTTCCAAAACAACGGGGTTAATTATTTGCACCACCTGTGATATTCAGTGACTAAAATGTAGGGCATGGCACCTGCCTGGAAAACATTATAAATTTCTGAGTATTTTGAAGGTAACTTCTGATATCAGCTCCCCAGCAAATCTCCAAATATAATCTGAACTGCTGAGAGGAAGGCAGAAGTCTAATGCTGAGAATGAGGAAGATGGGGATTCAATCCCATTAACCTCTCATCAGTCCATTATTCACTTCAAAAGTGAAGGTCAACATTTTAGCTAGTACAGAATGACACAGAAACTCTTGCTGCTATTCAGCAGCACAGTTTTTCCTCAGACAACCTCCTCATATGAAGGACAATGATTTCTGTTTGGTGTTCTCAATTTCTGTAGAGAATAAATCTCCATTTTACAAGGGTTTTCCAAACTCCATGTAATGAACACAATGCTGGGACCTACCCCTTTCAAGGAGAGTTTGTTGCCTACAGCTTCAGCCAAGCAACAGAATGAAAACTGACTGTGATCCAGAGAATTTTCAGTTATTCAAAACAACCTGGATATCAGAAAATTAGACCAATTCTGCCAAAGCCTGGGAAGCTTCTAAGCAACAGGGAAAACAGTGACTGTGGCCATGGAAAGGGGTGATCACAGGGAGGTGAGCAGCAGACACATTTTCTGCTGCTCATTTGGTTCAAGAACTTTGAACTTCTTCCAATTGCCTAAATGATAAAAGCAAAACACTGCTGAAGGTATTATTTGAGATTAGAATGCTACTATGTGGAAATTTTTCCCAAAATCTTTTTGATCCTCAGCAAGGGACAAACCATTTAAAACAAAAATTTCCAAAACATAGCAAAGCTGAAATATGTTCATGATAAAAGCACAAAAAGCAAATTTCAGTGCTGAAGGACAGTCTCCTCAGGAAAAAAACTGCTATGATCAAAGGCATGAAAATGTGAGTGAGAAGATAAAAGCCAATTTCCTCATCTCCCAGTGCCCTTCACACGGGACAGGGCTGAAACTGAGCTGGGAGGTTTAGAGCCGACCTTGGCGTGAACTGTAATCTGCCAGGAGGCTGTGGCCACACTCTGAACAGCCCATCAACATTAATCAGATTTCTCCCTAAAATAGTGCACAACCTTTCAGACACCTGCTTTGTCCCTGTGCCTCCTCAGAAGAATGTTACAGGAATGCAGATCCTGCATTCACCTCTTGGAGCAGCCCCTGGGAGGAAGCTCATGTAAAAGCACCCAACATTGTCAGAAATGACTTTTCTACTCCTCAAGAACAGATTAATCCTCTCCCTACAGGTCTCACCACCTCAGGTTAATACTGGATTAACTCTTTAATTTCTGCTGCCACACAGACAAGTCTGGAACAAGAGATCATGAAGGAAAGGTTCTAGAGCTGGAACTTGAAACAGAAACTCAGCTTCAGGTTAAATGATGGAGCTTCAGGTGAAGTTACCAGATCAACATTTGTTTTCCTGCCCTTTAAAATGAACAGAGTCCAGATGTATTTCTGCACTGCTTCCCTCCCAACAGGGTTAATGCAATGAAAAGATGTTGGCCAAATGCTGCCCAAAGCTCTTGGCTCCCAAGGCTTGCAGAGAAAGCTCAGCAGAAGTTACAGAGTTCCCTCAAGCGATCCAGAAAATCCTTTCAGATCAGAGTTGGGAAACCCTGACACACAAACACTGCAGCTTTAGCACAGAGCACCAGAAAGCCAGCACAGCAAGCACCTGAGAAGGTCAATCATCAAAACCCATTCCATTTATAAACGAAAAACGAGCACACCATCTGCCTTTCTTTGTTCATTTCTTACTCCAGGCAGGAAATGTGAATCCACAACCATGGCAGCACCTTCACACCCTCTCCTGAGCCAGGCACTGCCTTTGTCTGTCTGCCTTCCTGTCTGCTTTTTGCAAGCCATAAACAGCTTTGAGTAGGTTCTGCCAGTGCCTCCCAAAGGCACCTTCATGTTCTGCAATCTCTGTAAACTGAGCAGCCTCACCTGGGAAAGGAATATGGGACTTTGAAATAGTTTGAGTAAACTGCTAATGAAATAGATGAAATATAAATAGGAATAAAGCTTAAGTAAACTTTGTGTTATTTGGTACACAGCAAACAAGGAGTGAAACTGTTTCAAACTCCAGAAGTAGCAAAAACTAAAACTCAGCTTTGATTAATACCAGGTTTTCCCTCTGTCATCAAAAGAAAATTCAAAGGTGTTGCTATTGGCAGGATCCCTCCCAAGGAATAATGCCAAGCTCTGTTTATATATAATACCTTTGCTTTCATCCAAGAAGAAAATAAGGTATATATTCAAAATGATGACCTTTCCAACAAATACTGAGGCTTTCCTTTGAGCCATAAACCATTGAGTTCCAGTATTAACCATGTTAAAAATTAGGGATCACAGGACATTTAAAACAAAATGCATGGCTGAGAATTGCTGAAACTGAACTGTACACAAACCAGTGTAGAGTTTTTTCATTCATGCCATTCAGTAAATGAGAAAATTTTATACAAAGAACATTTCTGTGGCTATTCCTTGTTCAAGCCCATGCAGAAATTACACAAGCATCCACGTGACAGTGCAATGCCTGCAGCCAGATGAACCACCACTGTAAATAAAGCAATTGAAAATTTCACAATAAATTACTTCAAAAGAATAAATACTTCTCAAGTCTTTAACTGTATTACAGAGATCTTTCAGAATCTGAGTTCACACTCCACTACATTGCCTTGTGCTGGAAAACACAGAAATATGCCTGCCAGATAAAATACTTGCTGCATGTGTCAATCCAAAACTTGGCTTTTTCCAGCTCCTCAAAGACTCAGAATATCAAAATCTCTCTCAGAGAAACACCTGTCAGGCAGTTACAGGACAAAGCACAAATGACTGATGCTGCAGCACTGAAACTGAGCCAGGGAAGATGCTGCTGGTGAAACCTGTTAAAGCTCATTTCAAAATGCTGAAAGCACCTGGGATGAGATTCCAGCTGAAATGCAAATGTGGAGCTGTTCTGCCTGCCAGCACAGGAGCTCCCTGCAGAGGCCCAGGGCAAACCAGGCAGTGCTGAAAGCAGCAATATCTGCTTTTCACCACTCACTGGGGTGAGTGAGACCCAGGTGTTCTCCTGGCTCCCAGCAAATATAAACTAAACAGCCTGGAAGTTCATAACAAAGCCCTGATACTGATCAAGCCCTGTTTAATATAAATAATGTTATGAGGGGCAGTTCTGGTTAGCTGGCAAATTAACCTGCCCATGGGCAGAGTCCAAAACCACCACCCTGTCCCAAAAACCTCTTGAGAGTTGGACATTTTGAAATATTGCATCAGCCAAGAATAAAAATCACACAAAGCAGCAGGCAGGCACAAGTGTGTCAGCAGGAGCTGCCTTTGCATGCAACCACAATTAACTTTCTAAGGCACTCAGCACATCCTACTGAACTTTCAATTTCTTGAGATCCTTACCTGAAATAGCAATGAATCACTGCTAAAAGAACATCAAAAGGATGTATTTATAACTGAATTTTGCATCAAATATGGAGGCTAAAACGGTAAAAAATGTGCAATGAGTTGCACCACACGAGTCTGAAATATGGCACCTAGTATTTGTCAACATCAGAAGTGAGATAAAACGATAAGATTTCTTGTTTTATCAGTGGTGGGATAAATCACACACCTAGACAGGTTCTACACCCAAACCAAGTTCAAGGCCCAAAGCCAGCAGTGACCCTCAGCAGCTTCCCTGGATCTGTCAGAGCTGAGGGGTCTCTGCCCCCCTTTAAGGGTTTGACAAAGAAATAACCCAGTTAAATACAAATCCCTGAGGACAGATGGTGTGTGACTGCTAACAAGTTACAGAAGGGAAGGTTACTTATTCACACTGGTACAGTAAAACTTAAACTACCCTTGCATGAAAATAGAAAGGTTCTGGAAGAGTAACTGGGTAAGTGACAAAAACGAGCAAAAAGCAAAGGCAAAGTGAGCAACGATGGAGGAGAAACAGGGAACTGGAGACATTAAATTGTGCATCTACTCCCAGAAGAAAGCAGCAGTTCCTTCTATCTGTTTTCCCCTCCCACTACAGCACACTTGTTACTGAAGCATTTTTACCAGGAAGCATTTTTACCCTATTTTATTGAAGCCTGAGAATTCACTCACTGCATCTGGGGAGCTCCAGGAGAACACTGAACTATAAATTATTTCTGCAGGCTTTATAAAAAATCCCCGAGTGCCAACTACCTGATTTCCCAAGGTGTTCAGGGGCTGTGCAGCTGCTGAGGAAGGGCAGGGGCTGGAAATCAATCCCTGCCAGCCTGACCCACTCAGGCTCAGCACTCACAGCAGGGATGAACCACAGCAAAGAGCAGGAGATTTTCCAATGCTTCCAATGCACAGGGATGATGAACCCTCACCCCTGCACTGAGCTCAGCTTTGCTTATTTCCCTCTGATTTCTGACAGAACCTGCTCTTCCTTCAGGCCAAGATCTGTAGGAATGGCAAACTGGCTGCCATCAGGAAGCATCAATTACATTTACAGTTAAAACCAGTGTTCAGCTGGAAATTCTGACCCCAGTACTTGTGTGCAATGTCCTTGCAGAAGCTGAGGGAAAGAAGAATAACCAAACACGAGTTTCATTCTCAGAGGTTACATCCAACGCTGCTCCAGAGCAGCTCTGCTGACACAAAGTCAGCCTGTGACTGCTCATGGGGTGGCTCTCAGTCTGCAGGGTCCCTACAAATGCAGCACTGATGCTCCCAGGTTAAACAGGAAATCTCCTGGGAGCTGTTCCAGGCTGAGGCTGGTGTGCAGAGCTCTGCTCCTGCCTCCCAGGCTCCCTGAGCCCTCACAGGCAGTGGGTGAAAGGTGACTCCGAGGGAGGAGGGCGACTCTCGGCTCCTTCAGTCTGATAACCTGTGATAAGGCAGCAATCTCTTTAATAGGTATGATACCAAATAAACCACTTAACACAGTCCTCTGTGACCTTCAGGCTTCCAAGGAAGGATCCCTCCCTCCTCTACAGCTGCCAGAACAACCTTGACATTTCACCCACAAATCCTTTGAGGTGCTGAAGTTTACTTTTCCTGATGACACTACCAATATTCCAGGGCTTTGTCACTCTGCAGCTTTATCTACCTCCTATGCAGGCTGCTGATAACATTTTCAAACCACGTGCAGCTCCTTTCACTTTAGAGTAGCTGCCCTGCAGCACCCAGACACTCCAGAAACTTTAAAAATCAAAGATTTGCAGCAAACAGAACAACTGTCAAATTTTAACTCTGCAGTGAACACACAGTTTCCTGCAGCCAGTCAGTTTTTCCTTACTCCAGGGGACAGGAATAGTTTGGAAGAGTCAAGTCCCAGTGGCCACAGGCAGAGCTGTGCCCAGCCCAGACATTGTATAAGTGATGCTGTCACGGGATGCACTGGCTGCTGCAATGTTTCAATAATGACTCACACAACAGCTCGGAAAATCCATAAAAACAGCAAAGACATCGGGAGCCTGATAAGGCCACAACAAGCAAGGAAAGGCAGATCCCCAAATTAAGGAAAAAAATTATCACCAGCATGTGACATCTCAACATTTCTAGAGGTGAAAACCTTGGCTTTAACTCTTACTTTTGATAATTTAGTGAAATGACTGTAAAACTGTTTGGGTTAATTTTTAAAATTTGGCTCATTTCCTATGTAGTAAAAATCCTACTTGCATGCTAATGAGAAAAGACAGAGGTGTCAGAGTTTTGGTTTTCAGCTCTGAAAAAAAACCCAGTATTTCTGTCCTCAAAAGTTCCAAAGGCATCACACATTAAGCAGTACAGAACATCCCCCAAATCTCTGTGAGAGATTTCAATATTCTGAGCATCTGAACACCCAGGCAGTGAATGAACAGAAAAGCACATCGTGGTACAAGCAGCAGAGAAAGGAAACAGGCCTGGATTGTAAAGCTCTGGAGATTAACATTAGCAGTAAAGCCATTTCCTTTCCTTAGGGTGATCCCTAAGGAAAAACTCCTGTTCTGAGCTTCTCATTTCTGCCTGTGCTCAGAATGGGAAGAAAATATGCAAAATTGACAATTATGCTCCAGATAAAAGCAAAACTGAGGATTCAAGCACACCAGTAACAGGCCTTATCAAACCTTGAACAACTATGGGAGGACTGAAAAGAACCTGAACCCTCATCAGCCTTCTGCTGATCTTACTGTGAAAGGACAAAGCTCAGACTCAAGACACTGTTCAACATTCAGCCTTTGAACTGCACAGCACACTGACAACAAAAGAAGTGTTTAGCATTTTGATTCTGCTATAAACACACTGCCAAGCCAACTCTTGTTTGACCTAAGAAAATGAATCCCCAAGCACTCATGCCAAGTGGCTGGGAGTGTTCCCTCGCTGCTCCACCACACCCAGCCCATCCCACACAGGCAGGCTCTGCACAGGGCACCGGCACACGGCAGTGCCACATTCACCGTCTGCCTTTGTCCCTGAACACTCCTCACTCCAAGTGGCACACTTGGAATTTGCTGTGTCAAATGTTCACTTTGGCTTAAATCACGTCAGCCTCTTCCTTAAATGTCAAAAAATGAAGTTTGGAACCCAACAGTGCAGCTCAGGGAGTTTTGTTGAGGTGCAGAGTTTGGTACTGAGGTAGCACAAAATTTTGGAGGGGCTTAAAAAAAAATCATGAAGGAATCTCAGAATTGTGATGGGAATAAGAGGAACTGAGGGCAGGAAAACTCTGGTGGTGCTGAAAGTGTCTCTGCAGCAGTGCAAAAGGGCTGGAGGAGAAAGCAGAGATGATCCCAGCAGCAGAAACTGGAGAAAACCACCACGTTTGTAAACCTAGGAGCTACAGATGAACATGAAAGAGCATCAAGCTGGAAGCATCAAAACCCACCTGAACATTCTGCAGAAAGTACAGAGACTTTGGGTTTTAAAAAAGCAATAAAGAACTGACATAAAAAAACTTTACTAGGGGAGAAATCCCCAAATAAAACCCAACAGACTGTCTGTTTAAATTATTTGCTTCTTGGTACTTAAGACATCCTGGGTCTGCTGCCCTCTCTGCTGTTTGATCCTTAAGTGGAGCTACAATTCTGTTTGTTTCCAAGTTGTCATGAAAATTAATGCAAAGACCAACTTAGAAAAGCAACCCTCTGTTGATTCCAGCAGGAACACAAGACAAACTGTAGGTCCACATACAGTAATTACCAAATATGGCCAAAACCCCCAAACAACAATCAAATAGGGCTAAATCTGTCTCTTGCCCACACAAAGAGTCCACTACAAAGTACAGGAGATCCTGCATTTCTCTTAAGGGCAAACAGCAATTGCTCAGTTATTTATCAGTGCTGGTCTAGCATGAACTTTAAAGGCAGCCAGGGTTAGTCACATGCTAAAGGAAGGGTGTCCAACAGCGAATTCTAATCCACAAAAGTTTATCTGGAAGAGGCACCACAGAGAAGATGATGAGTGTCTGAAATGCACCCACCAACCTTCCACACCTTGAGAGCTGAGGCATCACTCTTACAGTATCAGCTTCTTTAAGAACAAGCAGCAATAACTGTTACCTAGCACCAACTTGCAGCTTCCTGAGGAAAACCTCTCGGCTCTGGTAAATGGCAACCAAGTTACAACGACAGCGCCAAACTGAAGAGCCACCAGCCACTTCCACAGCATGAGACAGCACAGGGCAACCCCACCGGTATAAAATACATAAATGCAAAAACAAAACACCAAAACAAAAAAAGTCACGGACAGGGGCAGGGAGGAGGAAGCTCTTTTTTAAGTGTCAAAGTTTTGGTAAAAATTTGCTTCTGGTAGTTACACCACGACTAACTTGTGCAGAGTGTCAGAGCCAAATTCAACCTTGAGTACACAGGAGAAAGGTCAAAGCACTGTCAAAAGCAGTGTTGCTCATAGTCTGAAGATTCTATTGATTCTCCATAATTACTCACTCTTCTAAAATTTGAACCCTTAAGATCCATTTCGCCAGTGATTCAAAACCAGAGAGGGCAATCAGGCCAGAACAAACAACGAAACTGAAGTTTGACATTTGATTCCAGTCTCAATGTCACTCTGCCTTTCACTTGACAAGGACATTGCACGCGTTAAAATCAGGAAGTGCCTGTTCAAGCGATCTTGTCTGTTTAAATGCAATGCATGTACACAAGGCTCGGGTTTTAAAGAAAGAAAGCGAAACGCACTGGGAGCTGTTTCTCTGAGTTCTGGAGACACCAGGCCTTACAGACACCCACAGGTGAGGCGCCAGACTGGGCCCGGACACCCGGCACAGACAATCCCCCATGCCAAAGGCGGGCAGAGCTGCAACAAAGAGCCCAAGAGCTTCCTTGGGAAGCTAAAACAGCGAACTCACGGTGACAGTGACAGACAGCAGCGGCTCCTTTGTCTGAGCCCGGGCGTTGAGGCGCTCGCCATGTGCAGCTCCGGGAAGGAGGGGGGGGTCACATCGCGAGGCCGCAGCCGCCTCAGCCCCCGGCCCGGCCACTTACCCAGCACATCGGCGGTGCGGTGCCGCGCCACGAAACACGCGTCATCCCCGTAGCACATGCCTTTCTTGAGGATGCCCTTGCGGAAATCTTTGCCGAAGCCACAGCTGGCCGTCACCAGGCTGTAGTCGCGGGAGTCCGTCTGCGACAGGCCGCCCAGGACCGCCCGCGCCACCAGCCTGCCGTAGGAGAGCACCGAGAACATGGCGTGGGGCGCCCAGCAGCCGAGCGCCAGGAACGCGGGGAGCCACCGGCGCAGCCGCCTCCTGCCCGCCGAGCGCCAGCCGCAGGGCGCCAGCCTTCCTTCCCCTGCCCGCGGGCCCGCGCCGCCGCCGCTCCGAGCCCTGCTCGCCGCGGAGCCTCGTCCCTCCGGCCGCAGCCGCGGTTCACCGGCCCGCGCTGCCCCTCACGGCCGGGCTCGCCGGCAGCGCCCCCGCCTTCCGCGCCACCCTCCCCGCCCCCCGAGGGGGGCCGTGCCAGCTTCCCGCTGCCCGCGGAGCTCTCGGGGCTCGCTCCGGGCTCGCTCCCCGCCGCCCGCGGTGCCCGGTCAGAGCCGCCCGCGCCGCCCCCGCGCCCCGCCGCCCGCCGCTGCCGCCATCTTCGCCGCGCGTGCTGAGGTGAGGTGAGGGCCCCGGCGCTGGGCGGGGCGCGCGGCCGGCCCCGCCCCCTCCCCGCCTCCCGGCGCGCGTGCGCGGTAGCGGCCCGCGGCCGCCCCCCATTGGCTCCCCGCCCCGGCTCATTTGCATGTTGCGGGACAATAACAGCGGGCGGCTCCCGGCAGCCCCCGCGGCGCCGAGCGGGGTCCGCGCCCCCGCCCCCGCCGGGCCCCGGCCGCAATTAACGCCATTAACGCAATTAATGAACGCTCTCACAGCGGGCACATCGCGGCTGCGCATAACCCACATACTTGCCCTCCACGCCCCGCGTGTCTCGCGTGCTCCGAATAACTGGCGGGGAGTCGCTGGCCGGCAGTGCCCCGTGCCTGCTGAGGACGGTTATGTGAGTCACGGAGCTGGGCCGGCTTTGGTTCGTTCCGAGCGGGACTCGCCCGGTTCTGCCCGGCTCGGAGCGGCCGCGGACACCGCCAGCTCTGCAAACCCATGCAAGGCTGGCGGTTAATCCATTTTGGTTAAGGAACGTGAAATGCCAAACAAAAGCCTCACGAGAAGGGTGCGTTGTGCAGTCATGGCTCAAACCCCATAAAAGCACGGTGATTGTAGCTGAGAGTGACACAAAGTGCTCAGCTGGACAACTTCAATAGCAACGACTTCAAGGCATCAATGCTGCAGAGACCCAAAAAGACCCAATTCCTCATTTTCTGCTGCTCGTGGGTGTGCAAACAACGGGTTTGTCCCCTTGGAAGTTCCCAGCAGGTTGCGCTGCAAATTCGTTTAATTCTCTGGGTACAGGCACGAGAGGCTGCTGCCATTTCTATAACCCGAGACAACAAACAGTGGAGGTGTAAATACAGCAGGGGAAGGTGTGAAACCTCCCCACGAGCTGCCTGCGGGGAAAGGAAGAGCTCTGTGCCACCATCCAGCACAGAACGCTGCTGAAGCACCCTCATTATCACAGGGAGGCATTGTGTCCCTGTGCACCTTGTCAGAGACAATATTGCCCCTCTTACACTGCTAAGGCTTCAGCAAAGTGTGAGAATTATCCAGCTAAAACCGAAATTGTGCCCAAACTTATTAAAAAAAAATTAAAAATCCTCGTGTTAGAACAGAGAGAAAGGGATGAACAGGAGGAGCAGCCCAGGCCCAGAGTGGTGGGTTAGGGAATGGCTGCACAGCTGAATGTGCCAATGTGCTGGAGATAAGGGAGTGCTGCTGCCAGGGTGTGAGGCACTGAGAGGAGCTACCTTGTTTGTCTGCTCTCACACCCTCCTTTATCAGCAAAGGGAAGCTCATACTTGCAGAGCTTCCCCCACAGAATCATCCCTTCCCTTCTTTGAGTCTCCTTCTTCCTCTTCCTCATCCAGGTCCTGTCTGGTTCCAGCCCAGCCTGGCCTGACCCTCGTTCTGTGCTGCTCAGGCTGGTGCAAGGTGACCTGCCCTGCATTCCCTGGCTCAGCCTGGGATCCCCCCAGCTCAAGCTCAGTTCTCCTTGCCTCAATGCTGAGTTTTCCAGGACTGAAGGGTTCTCTCTGTGCCACTTTGCCCAGCAGCCACGGCTCAAGCACTGAGGAACATCGTGAGCTCAGGGCTGACAGACTCATTGGCAGAGCACCACTCTGTGCTTCCCTAATGCTCCAAGCCAGGGCACACCAGGAGCTCTTCACACTCCTCCATCCTTGAGAATCTTTCAAACAGCCTCTCTGGGGGAGTGCTGGAGTCACAACCCCTCGAAGAGCTCAAAAAATGAGTGGATGTGGCACTTTGTGACACGTGGGGGTATTTGGTCAAAGGTTGGGCTTGATCTTGGAAGTCTTTTCCAATCCTAATGATCCCATGATCCTACCCCAGGTCACCCACTCAAGTCTGTCCAGACAGCCAGACAACCTCAAAATGTACATGGTAATTAGTAACCTTTGATGAACTCTGTCACTCCTGCACGAGGACGTTGTGCCCAGACAAAAAAACTGCTCCTGGTTTTCATTCAGAGGATCTCTGAGCTCCTGTGACACAAAACCCCAACTATTTTTACTAAAATGCTTCAGAACTGGTTTTCTGCACTGTTCAGTGTCAGTGTGGATGGTTCTCCCTGTAAATCCCTCCCAGCCATGCCCTGCTGCCTTCCTCAGTGTTATTCTTGTACCCTGAGAGTCGATACCCTGCCAAGTGATATTTGTTTAAAATTCCCCAATGCACAAATTTGGCACCAAAACTGGACCAAAGGGCATCCCCCTGGTTACTGCAGCTGGGTGGAATCTTCCCACCTCAAAGTCCAAGATCTATTTACATCAGCTCACTTAAGCTGCAAAAACAAAATGAACTCTTCCTGCTAGGCTTGTCCACACCAATAAATGCACTGGGGAGTGCAAAGCAGAAGTGCTGCACAAATTAATCAGCTGCTGAAGGCACAAGCAGGTTTCCAGCTTGTTTTAAAACTGATTCAGTGGGAGCTGACATCAATCCTCCCTCCCCAGTGTGTGAGCCCTGAGACTGGAGTGTGATAAATGTTACCTGTAATGCCATCTGCTGTACAGGCTGCCCCAGCTCATCACTATTTATTTATTTAAGGGCTAATCTTGTGCTAGACCAAAATGCAGTTTATTTCAGCCTGGTTTGACTTTGTTTGGACTCTTAATTCCAAATGCCTGTCCACTTGGACTTGTAAAGTGATCTGTCATAGGGCAAACCTCGTGTTAGCCCTGGAAAGATGAAGTTCAAGACAGCACAGTTGGATTAAAAAGAAAACTAATGTGAGAAGGACCCCATGAGGCTTCCCATGTGAGGAGTCAGAAATCACCAACAGGAATCACAGAATGGTTTGGAAGGGACCTCAAAGATCATCTCATTCCATCCCTGCCATGGGAAGGAACACTTTCCACCATCCCAGGTTGCTCCAGCCTGGCCTTGGACACTTCCAGGGATGGGGCAGTCACAGCTTTCATAATGCATAAATGCACATCAGAATCTTGCTGCTGAAACTGTAATTGAAATAATCATAGAGTAAATCCCTGAGCATGTTTCTGAATAAACAGGAATCTACTGCCTCTCAAATTGCTTGAATTTTCATTTTATAGGACCTCCCACATAAGGATCACAGAGCCCTTTTTAATTATTAATTAGCTCATGTTGACAGGATAAATTAAATCTCTCTGATGGAGAACAAGCATTGTGTATTGATGTCCTGATCTTATCCTACACACTTGGAGTTGCTCTTTGGAACCTGTTTCAGAAGTCCAATACCAGGGTGAGTTTTGTGGTGGGGAGTTTTTCAAATGTTTTTTCTTAGATGTCTTGCCTTTCTCTGCATGACAAAGGTGGGGTTTTTCCTATTACAGCAAGTATTTTAAGTGGATTTAGGTGAACTGTTGCTGTGAGTGAAGCCCTTAAAAAAAAAGGTCACGAGAAAACCAAGATTAATTCCCTCCTACTTTGCTTTTGAACAGTTGCCCACTTCTATTCCATTTCAATGGTAGATGCAGTAAGAATTAATACCTCTTTATTCATCCAGCTCCTGCCCACATTCATCCAGGGTGCAATCTGTGCTTTCACATTTCAGCAAGGCTTGCTTTTCATCTTGGAGTCTGGTCCCCTGTGCACCATCAGCTTTGCCAAGTAATTCCTGATGCAAGAAGAATGTATTAAATTGTTTTCCCCTGTGCAATGTCATCAGCCCCTTTTTACTGATTTTGGGCTATTTCCCTATTTTTTTTTTAAATGCGTGGCTTTCCAGGAGTTTTTCTCAAACCACCTTTGTGGGTTACACTTGGCCCACAACACCTGAACCGTTCCCGTGGTTCTGAGGGGACACCAACCCCTCACCACCGCCGGGATGGTCCTGAGGGCGCTGGGTGGCACAAGCGGCCGCCTGGCACCACCATATCCAGCCAGAACCCTGCGCGGGGCCTCTCCCCGGGGCTCCCCGCGCTGGGGGGCGATGAAGGAGCCCGAGGGTGGCTGAAAGAGCCGCAGATACCCGGGGCTGTGCCCTCCCTTTGGCCGCCATGTTCCGGGCGCGGCCCTTCCCCTCCACCCGCCAAGTCTCGCGAGAAGAGAGCGGAACTCGCCCTTCCCGTCATGCCCCGCGCGCCCTGGCAACGCGCCGTTGCTAAGGGCGGCCGCCATGGCGGCGCCGCCGCCCCTCTGGGCTTTCTTCGTCCTCATCCTCCTCCTCTTCCTTCCGCCGCCGCCGCCGCTCCGGGCGGAAGAGCCGGCCGATACCGCACAGGCGCGGGTCCGCAGCGCGCCGGCCCCGGTCACGGACGGTGGGTGCCCTCCGTGCGCTGCGGACACCGGCGGCGCTCCCCGGCTGAGGGAGCCCCACTCGAGACCTCCCTCGGGCGTTCGGTCCTTGGCCTCACCTTCGCATTGCGGCCGCCCGGGGCTGGCGGGGATCTCTCTGGGGCTCTCTGCTCGGGCAGCTGTAGCCGAGGCCGCTCGGAGCCTCCTCAGGAGGGCTCAGCCAGCCCCGAGCAGGCCCCGGGCCCCGGGCATGGACACCCAGAGCAGGGCATCCCACAGCCCTGAGGGTCCCTGGGCACGCTGATCCTGGCACGGACGCCCAGAGCAGGGCACCCCACAGCCCTGAGGGTCCCTGGGGTGGAGGGCAGGGACTGCTGCCCACCCAGCCCTGCTCTGAGCTGGCACAGGAGGGCCCTGGGTGTCCTTGCGGAGCTCCAGCACAGCCCGGGCTGGGTGCACGCTGTGCCCCAAGCGCTGTGGATACATTGTCATAAAAGCAGAGCTCCCAAAGTTTGGTTACTGTGTTCTCAGAAGGTGTTTCCCGCTATATAATTTGCTACACTTTTATGTCAGTTTTATATCCTGCTAGTGTTGCCCTCAGCTGAGTTTTCCATGGGTTACTTGCCACGGGAAAGCCACCCCAGTGCTGCCTCCTTAGGGAAAAGGGATTTAAATCCCTAATCTCACAGACATAACCTTGCAATCTAATAATCCATGTTTAAACTTCTCTGTTTACAGGGTGAGCTAAGGATCCAGGGCTAAGCTCAGCCAAGAGAACAGTCAGAACTCCAGAGATTCCAGGAAATACCTGGATGCTGTTCAGGTGGTCAGAGAGCATCCATGGGGCCACAGGGAATCAGGCAGCAAAGTGAAATAAAGGAATTAGTTATGGAAATGTTCTTTGAATGTCTTTCTTATAAAACAGTGGCCTTAATTTTCCTCATTCTGTGCTATTCTTAAGTCTAGATTAATTATAGAACAGCACCTCTCAAAAACAGTTCAGTAGAATAATATCTGTTCTTTGACTTTATAAACCTGAAGACCTCAGAGAGTTTGAAGAATTTACCAAGTGTATGTTACTGAGCCAGTTTACAGAATTATTAGCAATTACTCTGTGATTACAACATTTCACAGTGTCTAAAAACAGACAGAAAAAACAGTTTCAAAGAAGTCAATTATGGTTGTTTTGGCACATAAGGGAAATGTAGTCCTGGACCCTGAGCCATCCTCAAAACTTGTAAACATCTCTGCTCCTTCAAAATGTTTTATTTTTCTTCCCAATAAGCTGAAACAAGCAGATAAACACACCTTGTTTGTACCTCTTATTTTTTTTTCTCTGCAAGGCTGAGCAGATTTTCACACCTCCAAAATCCCTGTTGGGTTTTGTTTCTCAGGGAACTGTTTTTAGCATGGCTTGGTTTTGTCCACGTGTTCCAAATAAATCTGCTCAGCAGCAGAAAAGATGATTTATACAAGAAAACATGAATTTGGAGAGGACTTCTGACCACAATCAAAGCCAGGGCGAGGTGCCAAGTGTGGAGTGTCCCTTCTGCAGCTCTCGTTTCCCTCTCTGCTGCAGTTGCCAGGCTCTGTGTGTGCGACCTGCTGGTGGCACAGTGCGACACCAACTGCTGCTGTGACCCCGACTGCAGCGCCGAGGACTTCAGCCTCTTCACCACGTGCTCCATCCCCGTGGTCATGTGAGTGCAGAAATGACCAGAAAAGCACAAAATCCTTCTCCACTTGCTGCCTGTCCTCTCCTCTGAGCAGTTCCCTGCTGTCCTTCCCCCAGGCAGAGCACAAATCCAGCTCCCACCCAGTTCTCTCCCTCTCTCCTCCTGTTTCCCTGTGCTCCTCCCTGTGGGGATTTAGGTTTTGCTGCTTTTTTGGGGGTAAGAATGATGAATCTTTAGACTTTGATCAATGCAATGTCTGGGAGTTAAGAAAGCTGATCCCAAAGGACCAATCTGGCCACTGCTCTGCAGATCACCAGTTTTTATCAGTAAATTTATCAGTGGCCTCTTTGATTGCATTTATGATATCAGCTACACATTTAATCAGTTCAGAGCTTGTTGGAATAGTGTGAGCATTTTTCTGACCCTAATTTTACAACCTGTTCCTCCACTGCCACTTCACAAACAATAAAATGTAACATTATACCAAAAAAGTAAAGCCAAGAGTTGTTTCTTTGCTATTTAATCTGAAAACACCTTCACCCCAACTTCATCTTCTGTAAGAGGAGTTAAGAACACTCACTTCAAAATAATAATGTGCAAAAAAAAATCTCTTGGTGACTTCTCAGAACAATAAGTGCAGCTTTTTCAACCCACCTTCTGTATAAATTATGCCAATCTGAGCACTGGGTTTATTCTTGGTGCTTTGGAATTTGAATTAGCAGTCATGCCAGACTGTGGTTTCTTATTGTTCTGGCACACAAAAGACTCCTGCTCCCCATTTATAGATATTTATATGGATCAGAAAGGTCTAATCAACACCCTCCTGAGTGACACTTTAATTGCCTCAGATGACTGTGCTGCCTTTGTCAGCTAGAAATGCCTCAAATGAAATTGTGTTCCTTTGCCCAAATTCTTTTGTGTAACACATTTATTTTGCATGAAAAGCCAGGGGATTTTCAGTGTCTGCAGGTGTTGTGGCTCTCATTATTTACATCAGAGTTTATCTACATTTGCATATTTGTGTTATTTTGGCTGATCCCAAGGCAGAGGCCGTGAGATCTCTGAAACAGAAGGGTTTGATTTATGGTAGGATCCTGTTGGGTTTGATTTATGATGGGATCCTATTAACAATGACTCACCTCATAGAAAAGCTTAACTCCAGGCTTCAAAATCTCTGAAAGTCATTTCACTTCTCCAGGGCCTGTCCTCAGCTGCTGTGTGCTGCTAAAAACCAGTTTGAGAGGGATCATCAGCTGCTCTTTGTGGCGTGTGGGGCACAGCAGAGCTGCCAGGCTCTGAACTGGCACAGCCTCACATTCTCCTGCAGCTCCTGATGAGCCCATGGCACTTAAACACTCCTCCAAGACAGGCTGGGTTATTTCACCTCCTCTTCCTCACTCTGCTCTTTCTTTCACATCATCTCAAGCAGGAATTCTTCCCATTCCCTGCTCACATTGAATATTATTCCAACATCCATCAAACTGACCTGTTTTCCTGCTCTGGCATCTCCCTTGGGTTGTAGGAATGGAAGTGCTGCTGAGCTGTGTGTGTCCTGTGGTGCAGCCCTGCATTTTTGGGGTCTCAGCCATCTGGATCCCACCCAATTTGACATTTTCTCTCATGCTGTCCCTGGCTTTCCCTCCCCCAGTCCTTTTCTTACCTTCCTTCATGTGGCTGCTCAGTTTCCTCTGCTGAATAAAACATGTGGGAGAATTCTCTATTATTTATTATTAAGCACAGAGTATAAAACAACAGGAACCTTCTAAGGATGCACAGTTGTTCTACAAATTATATTAAATTCAGTCATTTCATGCTTTTTAAATTTTTCTGGTGCTGCCTCAGTAGTTTAAAAGAACTTTAAAACCTGGTCAACACTAACTTCTAGTGGATTATTAATTTATTTTGTGTCTTTGCAGGGGTGACAGCCAGCTGTGTAGTCAGAAAGCTGCTGTGTATTCTCTTGATGTTGAAGCAAATCCACCAGAAAGGATATTTAAAATAATTGACCAAGTCAATCCCAGTATTTTCTGCATTCATGCTACAAACTGTAAGTAGAGTTGTTGGCAATATTAAGCATTGTGGTGTTTTGTTTTTTTTTTTTGTAAGCTCTTTAGGTACCAGAAAAAACACTAAATCTAAAACTATTTTTATTTTATTAAACCCCTCAGGAAAGTGGTAATTCTGTCTGCTCACAGTCCTTATGTTGTGATCCTTTCACTTGTGAAAACATGAAATTAAACATCTGGTACCCTTGGTCTTCTCTGTTGGAGAAAACAAAATAGTTTGGGGTTTTTTTTTGTAAATAATTTAGCATCCTAAATAAATAATGCTTAAAATTGTCTCATTGTTACTAAGTATTGTTTCTGTATATTTTTTTCCTTTAATTATCTCCTTCTTTAAATATTTTATCAGATGAACAAGCCCTGTACTTCAAATCCCCTGAAATCCCAACTGCAGAGAATTTTGATGAGTTGCTTGACAAATTTGGAGGTGCAACTTTCAGTGCTGAGCCTGACAGCTGGAATTTGGATACAGATGCTCAAAATCCCCCTGAGGCAAATGAAACTTCCAGATATGAGGTAAATTCTCTCTGATTCAATAGGAGGGAAATTATATCTGGTGCAATTAGTATTAAATTATTCCAGAAAGAAGAAATCAGCATTGTTTGCATCTGCTTTTAAATAATGCAGTTCTGCTGGAAGAAGCAAAATTTATATTGGTCTTTAAATATAGAAATGTAAAATAAGAAATTTAATGTTTTGTGTTTAGTTACTTAAAAAGTGAACTAGATTTTTAAGGTCTTTGAAAAATAAGGAATTTTTTTTTCCTGCTCTTTTTTTTCTGCTATTTTCAGCATAAAGCTGTAGCAGTGACTGAAAAAATTGCTGCACAGAGCATTGCTGAGAGATCCTGGGGAAATGAGTACTGATTTTATTCATGTTTGTTGTCAATAAAAATGGGCTGACCCACACCTGTGTCCTGACTGTGGATTTTCTTTGGCAGTATGGGGTTCCTGTCCAGACAGAGGATGCATTTCTGAGGCTGCCAAGTCCTGTTGTCTCTTCTTGGTGCTCTGATGCAAATCCTGCAGGTTGGAAAATGCACTTGAATCCCAAATTTTTGCTTTTTATTATTCTGCTCTTAGATTAGTCAGTCAGAAAGCTGGCACACTCCCCATGGAGAATTCAGCTAACAATTCATAACCAGATGATTTTTAAATCACTCCTGTTTCTCTGGGTTTTTTTTTTGTTTTTTTAAGACATAGAATAGAAATTGTATTGTATCTCTATTAAACATTCAAATTGAGATTGAAATCCCTGAAAATCTTGTTAAAGGGTTGTTTATCCAACAGGAAAACGTCCTGTTTGGCAAAATTGGTTTAACCAAAGAGCACAAGGGTGACACCCTGAGGGAGGAGGGGTTTGCACCAAGCCAGCCCTGCTGGGCAGCCTTGGCACCTTCCCTGTGCCCAGGGTTCCTCTCACAAGTCAGATTTACAGGCTGAGCTCTGCATTTTAAACTTTCACACAATTTCCTGAAAATCTGCTGAGGTGGAGGTGAAAAAAACCCCCCAACCAAACCCACACCTGCATTTCCCAAAGCCCACTGCCACCATTAAATGTGGTCTCATAACAGTCAGGGTGGTGATTACAGGACTGAAGTCTCTTGTGAAAGAAAAAAAATGTCGTATTAAGAGATTCAAAAATTACTTAATTTTCATAAAGCTTTTTCTACTTGTTAAGAAATAATAATTTTTCTCATAGCATTTTTTTTGAGACTATAAAAAGTTTCATTCTTCAAAGCTCACATAAAAACTTATCTGCAACAGAGATGACACTTTCAATTTTGCTGGTGCTTGTATTGTTTTTCATTTTGCTTTTCATAATTGCTCTTTCACTTCCTCCAGTAACACTTGATGACTTTTTTTTTCCAGGGTTTTTAGTAAACCAAGCCACAAAATGCATTAGATCAGTAAGTGTGGAAAAATGTGACAGCATTCAAGCACTTAGCATGTTGTTTTATATCAACTCCAGCATTTTGGCAGTAAGTATGATTTGAAACAGCTATATAGCTGAAATACTCATATTTTATCTCTTTTACATCTGCAGAATGAAGTAACTTCTGTTTGCTGAGGGATATTGTGTTTTATTTGGATTTTTAAATTGTGGGTTGGGAAGAAATGTCACCCTGTACAGCAGATTTTATACAGAAAGCCTTTGGGAATGTTTTTACTTCAAGCTTTGGTAACAGAAGCATTTACTGTTCTCTACTTAGCAAAATATAAATAATATACTCAAAGATAAAATAAAAAATAATAGTTTTGGAGAGCCAAGGTCGTGGCACTGAGCTAGTGCAGTTTCTTGTTCCTGTGCATGCTCAGGCTTTTCCAAGAAGCCCATTTATCAGAACACATAATTCTAAGAAATCTGAGTTTTAGAGTTGCTAAAACTTTGCACTGAAAGAAGAACCTGTCAGGTTTTATCCTGTGCATCTGCCCCTTTCCTGCAAGCCTCAGTTTTTGATAGTGGGGGCTGACACAGCTTTCTTTGTGTTCCCAAGCAACATGACTGACAGAAGGTTTCTTTGGATCCTGCCTGCTAAAACCCAGTCTGGGGTTATTTTTCAAAGCTTTGCCTTCTTTTTCATCCCTTTCTGAGCTGGGGGATGATGCCTTCTGTACAAGTAAATCCCCTGTAAGGATATTCAGGAAGACAAAGAAATCACTCATGAAAAAATGAAACTAAAATGCATCATACCTTAACCTGATGGCTCCTTCCAGCAGCTGAAGGTTGTGAAGAAACAGCAACCTCTTCACCATTAAAATTATTTTAATTTATGTAATTATTTTAATTCATTTAATTAGCTGTGAGTAACTGCTTAAAGACCCCTTCCAGGCTGCTCACAGATTGCAAAGCTCCCAAAGGCAAGGAAAGCCCAACAAAGCACTTCACACCCTCACAGATGGGATCATTGAGGATCTCACTGAAATCAGCCAGGGATTGCTCCCAAATGTTGGCTTTTGATCCTCCTGCTGTGGAAGAAGAGGAGAAAACCCTGCCTCAGAAGGGCTTTGGGTGTCTCCATGTCCTCCCCAAATTAATTCTTGTTGGCTGCAGGACCAGAAAAGAGCAAGAGTGGCTCAGGCTGGGCTCCAGCAGCTGAGTGGGTTTGAGTTAAAGATGAATTCTCTTTCCTGACTGGAAAATCCATAACCCCTTATCCCTGTGCTGCTTGCCAAGGCAGTGGCTGAGCTTGGGAAGGGCCAGACTCTGCCCAGAGCACGCTGGGTGCCGGGAGGGATCAGCTGCAGGAACTGGGGAGGGCTGAGAAGCTGCTGGAGATGCTCTGTGGGAAGGGGAGGTGGATGTGACAACAGGAAAGCAATGGCACTGGGGACAGGGTGGCCACAGGGCAGAGCAGGAGCCCTCCCAGTGCCAGCAGGTGGAGCTGCCGGCATAGAAACGGCAAACCAGTAACGAGGGGAGCCTTACTGGGAGCACTGGGACAGAACAGCCCATCCCAGGATCCCACCCTCCCTGCTGCACGGGCAGCTGCGGTGAGAACCCTTTTGGGAACTGCTGCAGATAAACTCTGCCCTGTGCCCTGACCAGCAGATCCAGGGAGCGCTGGGGATTCCTGGGATGTCCCAGCTGGATCCTCACCCTGGAGCTTCACACACACCCTGCTCAGTGAGTGAGGAGCTGCCGCAGCAATGAGCTGGCCCTGCCTTTGCTGCCTCCCTGCTGAGGCCGCAGCGTGGCTGCAGAGCTGAGCGACCTCCAGAGACACCATCCATCACCCCAGCCGTGACAAACAGAGCTTCAGGAGTGGTGCTCACTCCCAGCACTGTTCCCTGAAGGATGAGTGTAATCTTTACAGAGATTTTTATTAGCCAGCTCATTCTGATGGCTGGGCTGTACCTTGGGATGATGAATGGGTGACAAACTGTACCTGCAGCACCTTCAGCTCTGCAGCTCCCAGCAATGTGTTCCCTGCTGGGACAGGAATGAGTCACTGCTCTCAGTATCCCGTCACAATTCTGCTGAATTTCTTTATGATCAGAGTCCAATCCTTGGTCCCTTCCCAAAGATGTGACTCAAACAGTCATTGGAAAGTCAGAAAAGTAAAACCTTTGACAGAATTCTGCTCCATGGGAGTATTTTTACCTGATTGATGACCTTGGTCTGACATTTCTGCCCTTCCATGAAATATTTTTGGTGGATATTTTCCAGTGGGGCAACTGTATAACAAGAGAGATACTTGCTTCTCTTGTATTGGTTTGGAGACCATGAAACTGGACAGGACAACAAAAGCTCTTCATTTGGGAAGCACAGCCTGGCAGGTTTCCTAAACTGGTGGTCTCTGAATAATTCTAAAAGTCAGAAGAAGGAGGGGAGTGGATTGTGGCAGTTCTTTTCACACTTCCTGGGTACTCTGCTTTATATCCAATTAACTCCATAACATAAAAGTTACTGCTATGAGAGGGAGTTAAATAGACAAAGCCTTACCTGCTTTACTTGGCTGCTACGTGCAATAGGTCAGATCTTTGCTACTGCTTTAATTTGTCCTTTTATTCTCCCTCAGGTGCCCAAATCAAGTCAGATGGTAAGTATCCTTCTAAATTACTTGGAAGAGCTGTGGGCAAAATTCTTATTAAGTTAAGGTCAGTGGGAATTTTTCACTGATTGATCAAATCTTTACATTTAAAAAATTACATCATTTGCTATCAGGAATGATGCTTAGCAACTCCAAGATAAAATGCTGCCTGCAAACATTCAAGCCTGATACATTCCTTTCATATAAAACTCCCTATTTTCAAGAAAATATCTTATTTATTTATTTATTTATTTGGTTGAGCTTCAGCAGCACTTGTAACACAGCAGTTGTTCAGAGAATTACTGCATGCTGTTGCTGTGGAACAGAACCCGGAAAGGTCACAAATATAATAACACAGAAAAAGCCAAAATTAATTATACCAGTGTTCAGAGCTGACATGGGTCTGTTTTTCAGGTGAATATCACTGTCCAGTCCATAGTTGTCCAGTCTGTGAATGGAATGAGGACTTTACTGAGCAGCAGTGAAGCCCTGAGGCTCCCCATGGTTTTGGATGGGCTGTGCATCAATGCAGTGCTTGGGGTAGGTCTGGCAGCCTCTTCCTCCTCAGAGCTGATGGAAAACATCAAATCACTTCTGATCCCCAAACTGCAAAGCTGTCAGGAGGCCTTGCAGCTTCCGTTTTTGTGACATCTCCTGAGTAAATGTCATGGGAGAAACACTGATTTTGGGTAAAAGGGAGCGTTTTGCAACAAAATAATAACTGTGCAATATAACATGGAGCCAGGCTGAAATCCTGGTGCTACTTCTGTGTATGGGGCAAAACAGGCAATGACATGAGTTTGGAATTTACTTTATGCTTGGGAGAAAATTATTTCAGGGGCACTAATGACAGAGATGCTGCACATCATCTTTTAATTTTAAAGATATGTCTGTGCTTAGGTTTATCAAGAAGTCAGTTGTGAAGAGGCTCCAGCTTCTACAGGATAAAATCCATCCCCACCCTGGAGCTGAGTTTCTTAAGCAAAGAAGAAAGAAAATACTTGCATGGTTAAATTTTTTTTCTAGTTTCTCTTATGTATTTATTCAAATTAATATCTAAAATGTTTAATTTTCAGGTGAATTATCACATTACCCACACAGACACAGGAGAAATAATAGAAGCAGCTGCAGCTTTTGTCTTGGGGGCAATTAGCAGAGAAGCACTTTCAATAGAGCAGAGCTTCGAAATCAGCTTCACTCAGGTAACTGTGGAGATGTCATGGGTGACTTGGTAAAAGACATTTAATTACAAAACTTATTAAAGTTGAATCAGAACAATTGTTAGCAGCAAGGTAAAGCAGGACTTGCCCTGGCTGCCCAGATGAGGCAGCATTTCAGAGCTGGGCAATGGAGGCCTCCAAAATCTGGCACATTTTTGGGCCCCAGCTTGTGACTGTAACAGAGAAAGCAAAGCCTCACTTACAGTTTTGTCCTCATCATTCAAGGCAGGTCATAATCCTAAAATAACTGAAATATTTCTGTGTTTTCCAAGCATTCAAGTGCAGGATAAGAACTAATGCTGTGTTTGCATTGCAGGAGAACACACAGCCAGTTCCTCTGAGTGGCAATCCTGGTTATGTTGTTGGGCTGCCTGTCAGAGCAGGATTCCAGCCTCAAGGATATCCTTCCCCTGCTGCATTTCTGTTTGCTTCCCTTGCTCTGGTCCAGCCTCACAAACCCTTTCTAGCACGGACATCTATGAAATACATCTGTTCTCTGCCAAAAATAAAAATGTGCTTTTCTGGCTGTGTTTGAGGAGGGAATGACTCAGTCCTGACTGCAATCTCCTGGGACTGTACTGAGGTACATTTAAGCCTCCATTGCACACCCTGGTGCTTTTTCACACTGGGAGAGGAATCTGGAGCCATTATAGCATTTGCAGCTATATTTTAAGGATATGATTAAGAATTCTTTTTTTGTCCTGATATCCATCAAGCATTTAATTTCCCTTAACTGTGTGTTACATCTGGCATCATTCAGAGTAGTAACAAACACAGCCAGCTCACCATTCTGCACAGCACATCCACCCAGGACTGCCTGGCAGCACAGGGAGCCAGAGCCCCAGTATTATTTGGTTATAACATGATATCAGGCTGTAAGTTACGGTAAGAAATTATTAATTTTTTTTTTATTTAATGCTTTTAACCCTCTGACAACCCTTTCCCTTAGGCTCTGTTCAGGTCCTGGGCCATTTATACAGCTAGAGGAATATTGAGAATGGAGTATTTAATTATAAAAAATGTCATTTAATTAACAATGGTCTTTCTCTTGGAAAGATTGTGTACATTAGCAACTGTAGCCAGAAGGCTTGAACAGAGCAGAGAGCAAGGAGAAATGATGACTGTGCCAAACCAATGGATTTTGCTCTAACTCATCTTTTTTTTTTTTGTTTTCTGGAAGAATTACAGCAGCTATGAAATGCCAGCCTTTGGCTCAGACTCTCCTTGATGTGCTGAAGGGCCAAAGCTTTCCTGAGTTCGTGGCCTCATTTGGGAATTCTCAAGCCCAGGATGTGCTTGACTGGGTGCCAATAACTCAGCTCCACATCTCAGAACAGGTGAAGTTCAACCACTCCCACCCCTCCACCCTCACGAGATCCGTGCCTGTGCTGCAGCAGCAGCTCAGCTTCACACCCTAAAAATGCAGGAACCAGCTGGAGGAGAAAATGGGGCTGGGAATGCAGAAACAAGCTGGAAGAAACTCATGGAATATTCACAGAGGGTTTCATTCTTGCTCTAGAAGTTATATTTCATCAAGCTGGTATCCAGGCACCTCAGCTATGGATCAGGGCAATGTATTGGGTAGAAAATGAGTTGTTTAAACACAGGTTGGAATGTTGTTCTTCTAAGGATGAAGAACCAGAGGTGACAGAGGGAAGGAACAGAATCAGGGTTTCCCCTCCTAATCCAGGCCAGGGTAAGAGAGAGATAAGCACAATATCACAGTATAGGATTGTGGATGGTCTCTTGCATGCTTCTGCAAAAAGAGTGAATGGTTTCTGTAACCAGAAGTGTGGGAGTTCAAGGAGACATGCCTAAAAATATTTAACATTGTAGCCTTCAAAATTCTGCCCTGGCAGAGTTCAGGGTTTTTGTCCTGCCCAGCAACAGTGCAGGGTCCATCTGCTCTGGTAACCTCCTCAGTGAGCTTTGTGGGGACATTCTACCCTTTTAACAACTTGAATGATTCATTACTGTGATGGTTTCTGCACAGGGCAGACAATGAGATGATTTCTCACACTTTGCAGAGCTCATGCCAAATACCTGTGTCACTGGGAATAGAAATAAAGTGGACTAAATATGGATCCCTGGTCAATCCCCAAGCCAGGATAGTGAATGTTACAGCCACAATCACTAGCAGCACACTGAAGCAGGTATGTAATTAAATTACAGGATTTAAGATAAAACAAGTGGCTTGTTTTCCTTGGGTATCAGCTGTGTGACAATGAGCCAGATAATCTCATTATCTAAAGGCAGCACTTCACATTAGAATGTATTTACACCCAGCAGTTCTCTTCCAGCTCAAACACAGCTGTGGGCTCCTTGCCAAAACACACTTCAATAAAAATCTATATAGCATTTATGGAAAGAAACATGGAACTACATAGAAAAGAAAAAAAATGCCTTTTTAGCAAATATAACCCAGACCAAATGCATGATTGAACAAATACAAAACTGAAGCTAAGTCCTGTTTGTATTTTCATTGCAGCTTCCCTCAGGAAGAGAAAGGATTATTCCTGTAACAAGTTCTGTGGTTTTCACTGACATTTCTTCACCTGCAGAGCCAAGCTACAAAGCTTGGCCCACCATTAACATCAAGTTACCCTTTGACTTTTTCTATCCCTTTGTCTAAGGTAAGTATGCATAAAAAACCCCAATTTCTGCTTTATCTTATTTTTAGTCCATTGTTTATCCTGTGACTATGATGGGCCATCATTTTTTTCAAAGTTGTAGATGCTGGGCTAAATTTGGCCAAGAGAGGAAGGGTGAGACCTTGTGAGGGCTCTCAGAAGGTTTAGAGTGAAGAAACCCCCATGAAGTGGAAAGTACCCAACTGTAACTGTGCAGAGAGGACAAAGGTTGCAGTTTGAACTTGCTGGTGGCTCTGGCCCAGCCCCAGCCCGGCCAGCAGAGCCAGGAGGGGAAGGGAAGAGCACAGGGAAAGCAAGTTCATTATCCCACAACAACAGAGCTAAATTGCTAATTAAACTCATCATGTGCTATTAGATAAGGCCTCTGCTTTATCTCCTTGCAGAGATGAATAAGCCACATATTTCTGGCTATTTTTCCCACACCACTAATTAATTACCTTTTTTTTAAAAACCTGAACAGTTGAGTTGTGGTTTAATGACCCCTCCAGCTGAGTGGGGCTGAAATCCATGGGAGGCACCTGCTGCAGTCACCATCTCTCAGAATTCCCACTTCTTAAACCTCACTCCTCAGCTCTCAAACAGCCTCTCCACAGGGACACTGTGGTACCTGAAAAAATTCAAACACCAGCCTGGCCCTTTAGAATTTGCTTTTTTATGGCTTTTCTGGAGTGCACTCACCTACATCTGTTCTTACACATTACAGCTCTTTTGATCCATGGATTTATGAGCTGTGGGAACAAAGAACTTTGCAGCCCCATGGGCTGTGAGGGAACAGGAGTGAAAAGGGAAGAGGAGATGAGGAAATGCAGAATCAGAGCTGCATTTCTGGATCTGCTGCTGGAACAAGGCATTGTTTGACGTAAGATGGCACACGTTTGCCTCTATTTTGGGGCTGATTTCTTTGTCAGGGAAAGGAGTGGTGTGTTGGTGTTTCTGAAATGAATGTTATATAAATAACAAAGTGGCACAAGCAGCAACAGAAATGAGGAAACTACCAACAGTGTGAAAAGAATGGTTGGCAAAGAGATGTATTGATGATGAGCAGGCAGCTGGTGGAGAAGAAATTACCTTTTCAGTCAGGGTTGTTACCATTGGTACTGCAAGTTTGCTGCAAATAAAGAATGTTATCACAGAAAAAGAGAGAAATTATTTAAAATAAGTGGTACTTTTCTGGATGTATAGCTTGTAAAGATGTGTCTTTATTAAATTATTTTTCAGTTTTGACTGTACAACTGTACAAGAATGGAAAAAAAAATTGCTGTTTACAGGGACTGTGTGTGATTAATTTTCCAGTAGAAGCATTTTTGCCATCCCAAGGTCTGATCAAAGCGGGGTCAAATAGAAAATGTTTATAGAAAACACAATACAAGAGGAAGCAAAGAGACAGAAAAACCTTTCAGGTCAAGCTGGCAGATTCCAACACTGCAATCTTCAAGCAGAATTCCCACCTTGGAAAACTGGCCTCTTATTTTTGCTGGCTGAGGAGTCCATGTTGTTTCAGTATGTTATTCAGCCTCTCGATTTCTTGCTCCTGTAGGAGGCAAAATTCAAATCAAACTTCCCAGGTTCCCAGGGATCTTCCCACTGCTCTAATGTATCTCTTGCTGCAGAAAAACAGCACAGCCTGGCCAGAAGAAGTAGGACAGAGGTAGGGACATCATTCCTGTGAGGAGGAGCAGCCCAGGGAGGCACGGGCAGGGCTGTGCTGCTTCAGCCCAGCTCACCCCACACTTTCCCATGAGGAAACCAAGCCAGCAGTGCCAACCTTGCACAAGGATCACCATTAGCAGGTAAACCCAAATTAAAAGTGTTTTTTTTACCTTCTCCAAACAGCTGTGCTCCAGTTGTTCCACCCTCGTGGCAAGTTTCAGGTTTGCTTGCTTTAACTTGGACACTTGTTGCTCCGAGCGGGTCTTGACGGATAAAATGATTCCTGTGGAACAATTCACAGGGGATTTGCTTTACATTGTACAACAGCCACCAGCAGGAGCTCACAGCACACAGGCTCTGTGCTCAAGGAGTTAAACGTGTTCCTCTCCAGCTCAGCTTCTGTCGTCTTCAGCCACCCTTCCCAAGTGCTTTCCTTAATGAGGAAGGGTTTTAAATCAGCCACCGGAGGGATTCAGATACCGATACTCTGCTGGGGAGAGGCAGCCCGGCCTCAGAGCTGAATTAATCACTCTGACTGTCACTCAATCCCTGAATTTGCTCCCTTGGCAGAGCCCTGGGGTGCAGCTCTGCTGTGCTTTAGCAGTTTTAGGTGTGACAGCAGAGCAAGGCCTGGGCCACAGGGCGCCTCCAGCCCCTGGGCCGATCACTCCAGCCTGGCACAACAGGACCTGGCACATCCTCAGGTCCACAGGGCTGTGGCTTCACCTTGCTCAGCTGCAGTGAGAGCAGGCAGTGTCTCCTCATGGCAGAGGTGTCACTTCTCTATAAGCACCATTTGGTGATCCCATGTCAACTCAGCCCCCACACTGAAGGCAGTTTCTTCCCACAAAGATAAAACAAAGCAGCTCGATGAGAGCTTGAAGAACATCACGTTCTCCCTCCCGCCACAGCCCCCCTGGGTCATGGCTGATTCCAGAGCTCCAGGCACAGCTCCCCTGGGTCATGGCTGATTCCAGAGCTCCAGGCACAGCTCCCCTGGGTCATGGCTGATTCCAGAGCTCCAGGCACAGCTCCCCTGGGTCATGGCTGATTCCAGAGCTCCAGGCACAGCTCCCCTGGGTCATGGCTGATTCCAGAGCTCCAGGCACAGCTCCCCTGGGTCATGGCTGATTCCAGAGCTCCAGGCACAGCTCCCCTGGGTCATGGCTGATTCCAGAGCTCCAGGCACAGCCCCCCTGGGTCATGGCTGATTCCAGAGCTCCAGGCACAGCTCCCCTGGGTCATGGCTGATTCCAGAGCTCCAGGCACAGCTCCCCTGGCTCATGGCTGATTCCAGAGCTCCAGGCACAGCCCCCCTGGGTCATGGCTGATTCCAGAGCTCCAGGCACCCTTTGGGCTCTGGGGGTTCAGTTCTCCCAGGACAAAGCAGCGCTGCTGCTCATTTGCATTGATAACATCGACAGGAACCGTGCCCAGGCACTGACACCCAACACCCCAGCGTGGGGCAGATTCCCTTTGTCCCTTCTTGCTGCAAGCAGGTGGACATTGCAGAAAGCTTGGCAGGGAGCCTGGAGCACCCAAGGATGAGGGGATTTACCCATAATTGCAGTCCTGGCTTTCTGCTGTGCTGTGAGGCTGCCGTGGTTCCCACAGCCCCACACAAATCCGGTTTCTCTCTGACTTTCACTCTGAACTAAGGAAAGCCACAAGCTGCTCTCACATCTCTCTTCTCTCTGGCACCCAGCCAGGCACCCTCTCCATTGAAAGGGGCTGAGGACAATGGGCACAGCCCCAGCAATCCCCTCTTCTGATCCCAGCTGTCTCAAATATGGAGCACCCACCAAAAGTGACACAGGACAGAGCTTGAGCTGAGGTTTTACGCAGGAATCTGAAATCATTCATTGCAATATTCTTTGGAATCCCAAAATTCCTTCCTCAAGAAGGAATTTGCAGCTATGCTTGTTTCGGCTATATCCAAATTTACATCTACTTGCAACAGTTACAGCAGTGAAGTCACTTAAGCCTGATTTGGGGACATTTTCTATTTCTCTTTTTATGGCAAGCCCTTTGAATTCAAGCAAGAAAGATCTAGAGTAAGATCAGGACATTCCCTGCAGCATCCCTGGAGGGGATAATGGAGTCACGGCAGAACAGAGCATTAAAACCTACTCTGCTGTTTTAATGCAGCAAATTCAGGAAGACAGGGGCTCCCCTGCCAGAAGGATCCTACAGTGGAAATTCAGAACATGAGCCATCCCTTTGCAGGAGAGGGGTGCAGGAACAGATTATGGGGTTTTTTAGGGGGAACCTGCCTGGCTGCCATGCGCCTGAGGCATCATACCAACACAAGCAGCAGGTTGTCACTGCTCCAAAGAAATTGCATTCTGATTAAAGTTCCACAGAGACAGAACTCTGAGTATGCTGGGAGAGCAGAACCCCTGGGGTTGGGTTTGAGGAAGGAACAAAGCCCAGGTGATTCCGGGAAGTTTGGCAAGCACAGCCCAGCCCTGCACCCACCGTTGATGATCCGGGCCACCCTCCAGAGGCGCAGCAGGATCAGGAGCCCCACGGCCTCGAACTCGTGCTCGCGGAAGATGAGGACGATGTCCAGGATGAAGGACACGACGACAACGATCGCATCCAGCACCTCGAACTTGTGGTGGAAGAACTCCCGGCGGTAGACAAAGATTTTAAACCCCACCTCAACCAGGAAAATGGTTAAAATGGACAGGGAGAGGTAGTGGAAAACCTGGAAAAGAGCACAAGTTTAGGGCAGGAAGCCCTGCAGAGTGCACAGAGGCAGAGCAGGCTGGAGAGCCTCTGCTGCTTGAGGGCTCCTCTGGTTTGGCTCTACAGGGAGAGGGCTCAGGACTTTTCTTCCACAACCACCGGCTCAGCAAGGCTGGAAGTCCAGGCCCTGCCTTGCCCAGCCTATTCAGGAGGGACACCAAAGGGAGGGAACTGCTGTTCATGTTGACACTTCCCCACATTTTACCTTTGGGGTTATATTATATCTGTCCGGAAGGATGATTTCCAAATCCATAAGCAATTCCCCAAGAACCAACAAGGCATCCAGGATCACCAAGCAGACAACCCCAATCTGTTGGAGGAGAAGAACCAACATGAATCCCACACCAGCACAGATAGAGGAGCAAGAGGAGCCAATGTAGCCCTTCAGACAAACACACCCCAGTGCCCACAGCCCTGATTTGACTGGTTGTGTTTCATGGAGCTTTCCATTGCTCCCACTCCTGCTGCCCCAAATGGTGAGTTATTCCACTTTGAACCACCTGGCTCCCCACCAGACCCTGCTTGGCGTGGGGGGCTTGGGGAGCAAGCACGTGCCAGAGCTGTGGTGATTGTGCACTGGGGCTTGTCTCCTCTCAGGGGACGTCTGCACCTGCAGCAGAGCTGCTCTGTTCTGACAGGACAGCTCAGCTCAGCAGCAGCTGCTGCTCTTTGCACTGTGGGGTTCATGACCTCAGTGCTCTCCCTGAGCTCGGTCCCACAGCAGCTCTGCTGTCACAAGTGCCCTCAGCCTGGGGTTGTTCTGCCTCACCTGAAACCTGTGAGAGCTGAAGACCTTTTTCATCATGTACTGGAAGGAGATGTTTCTCCTGGGGGGCTCCAGCTTGATCTCTCCATCTGGCTGCTTCTCCCCAGTCTCCTCCTCCTCCTCCCATTTCCGATAGTCGTTGCTCCATTGCACGGGGTCATCGCCCACCACCGTGAAGTGCTTCAGGTACTTGGCCATGGCTCTGGATCAAGCTGGCATCACCCTGCCACCGTCTGAGGGACAAGAGCAGAGTGTCACCTCCCCGTTTGGAGCTGGCCAAGGATGCCAAATCTTGCTTTTTTCACCCAGTGAGGGTGATAAGAGCGTGACATTCCGACACAGCTGGCTGACGGGAAGTTGCTTCATGGTGATACCGCTGGTTTTGCATCACCTCCCCCAGCACCACGAGCAGCCCCTGCTGCCTTCCCAGTTCTGTTTGCGCCCCGCTGTGCTGCTCTACAACCAGGAACTTCCTCACAAGGTATTTCCAAACTTCTCCAAACAAAGCATTGATTACAGGAGCAAGAAGCTCCAGCCCTTATCTGGCACCTCGTGATGGAGGTGGGGGCAGCTGCCCTTGTTTCTAACACTGATCTAGGGAAGCTGTTGGTCAAGCTGACCCCAGCATCCTCATCCGCCAGCCACACTGCCAAGATGAGGAACAGCCATAATTTCCCTCCATTAACACCAATGACACCCTGTCATCTCAGCCTTTGCAGGCAAATTAAGCAGGTGATGCCCACATTCCAACCTGGCAGGTGGGGGACATGCCCTCAACATCTCCTCAGTCCAGAGCTGACCTCACCCTTGGGCATCCCAGCTTCAGTCCATCCCTGTGGGTACCCAGCGAGGGGCAGAACCATCAAACCAAACTCCTGATGAAGGCCACACTCCGGCAATGAAAACCGTATGAGTGAAACTCTGAGTTGGCTGGAAGAGCAGTGGCCTCCAGATGGGCTGCGTGGCTGGCTGCAGCAGAGGCTCTCGTGTTCTTATCACAACCCCGCCAGCCTCCCTTCCTCTTTGGGCAGCCCTGCAGCCTTGGCCCACAAACCCTTCGAGATCTGCTCCTGCCGCCAGCACGTCCCCATCCCGCTCTGCGGGTACCCATCCCTGCCAGAGCCGCCGGGAGCTCAGCACCAGCCTCCCTTGGTCCCCGGTGCCACCACAGGTCCGCCCGTGTCCCCGGGCTGCTCCCCTTCTCCTCGGCCCCCGGTGGGCTCCGCTCCCAGCTCCGGCCGCCCATCACCTGCCGGGAGGAGGGAGCCGGTCCCACGGTGCCGTCACAGGGGCAGCACCTTCGTTCGGAGCCCGCGGGGAGCGGCCCCGGGCGCGGACTCCCCTGCCCCGTGCGGGACGGCCTCGGGGCTGCCGCGGGGCCCGGAGCCGCCAGCGGACGGAGCATCCAGGACCCCGGGGCTTCCCAACCTCCCCCGGACCCAGCACTGACCGGAGCGGCCACGGCGTCGCCCAGCACAGACGGAGCCCGGGGCCGCGGCGGGACCCTGAGGAGAAGGACGTGGCAGCCCCGGGAGGGTCCCGCTGTCACCTCCCCAGCCCGCACCCACCGCGCCGAGCCCCGGGAGCCTCCCGGCCGCCCCCGCTCCCCCCGGTCCCCGGTACCGTGCGCGTCCCGGCTGCGCCCGCCGCCGCCGCCGCGGGGCCTCCCCCGGCCCGGCTCCGCCTCCCCCCGCCGGGGGCGGCCCCGCCGCCTCCTCCCCACCTCGCCCCGGCGGGTCCCCGAGCCAGGCCCCCTTCCAGCCCCGACATTTCCCATTTCCATTTCCGCAGCCTTTTCTCTCCAGGCTGCCCGCACTCCGTCCCTCCGAAACAGGACAGGCCGGATGGAGTTGAAACTTTTTTTTCCTATTGTTTTTAAACTTTTTTCTCCATCACAGGAAACAACGAGCAAAGATCCAGGAGAGTCGCGAATTTAAATTGTAACTCTGCCGATCCCAGAGAGAGCTGCTGAGCACGGACACAGATTAGTCCCATGGAGTCGGTGGAGGTCCAGGGATCAATGTGGGCTGTAAGATCCAGGAATCAGGCCTGGATTAATCTGCCTCCTTTTATAAGCTTGTGTTTTGTCACAGCCTCTTCATGTTTAGCGTTCCCCTCAATCTCCCAAACACAACTTTTGGGAAGTTCTCAAAAAAATTCAGCTGTGAAAAGCACTTGGGACCCATCTCTATGGCACCTCTGCTGGGACAAACTGGAAATATTCCTAATTTTCTCCAAGGAATAAACATCTCTCCAGTTCTTCAATTCTAAAACCCAAAGGTATTTCTTTCTTTGAAAGGATTTCTTTCTAGAGAGTGTTTAAATCTTTTCCTGCAACTGAAATTTTTCCTAGCACCTCATCCCAAAGGACACATCCCTGTTCTCCTTCCCAGGGCGATGGGGAATGGGGACAGGTGACACCCGCGTGGAGCTGCAAACCCCCATCCCAAAACAGCGACTTACAGAGCTCTGCAGTGGGACAGCAAAGCCACAGCCCTGGACCCATGGCAGGCAGGGTTAGCCTGGGGCTTCCCAGTTAATTTGGGCATTTTGGTTTCAGCTGAGTCCAGTAAATATTAATCAGGTAATGGGGGAAGATCTGCCCCTGAGAGCTCATCAGATCCAGCCCCTTTTGGGTGAGGACTGTGGGGTTTAGGGAGAAAACCCCCACCATGAGGGAAGTGTGCATAAAATCCCTGTGTTCCCCTGTGGCCTGAGCTCTGCTGGACCAGGTCCTGATGCTCCAAGGAAAATCGATGTGTTGTTGTTGAAGTCAGCCTGCCTTGGAGCTGAACACAACAACAGCCCTGACACATCCAAAGCAAACCAGGAACAGGCAAAAATGACCTGTGTGGAAAACCAGCCTTTCCACAGCTGGGTGGCAAGGACAGACTTCACCTTGGAGAAACCAGAGAAACACCCCAGTGCCACAAGGGCACCCAACATCAGATCTCACCACGCTGTCCAGGGCACACGACAGGGATTGAAGAGAATTTGGATTTACCACAATTTCCTGCTACCTGCTGTGGAGACCTCTGGCACAGCCCAGTGCCCCTGCCCACCCAATCCATCTTTGCACCATCCACAGAGCTCTGGGCCAGCAGGAATTGGTGTTGGGCTGTGGGAACACGGGCCTTGGGAGGCTCACAGCTGCTCCAGCCATTCCTTGTGTCAGCTAGATATTCCTACAAGTATCATTATGGGAAAAATATCACAATCAGCATCTACTCCTCTCTTCCTCCAGTGATCAAAACAACTCAACCCCAATTAATGGACATCAAAATGTGCCCAAGTTGTTGGTTACAACTCACAGCAGGAGCAGCCCCTTCCCTTCCCTTCCCTTCCCTTCCCTTCCCTTCCCTTCCCTTCCCTTCCCTTCCCTTCCCTTCCCCTTCCCCCCAGGGATCCTGAGGAATGACCCAACCCCAGGGAATGCAGCCAGGCAGAGAACACAGCCCAGAATAGGCACCTGTGTCACCGAAACTGTTTGGGGAGAGAAGAAAACAAGCCATGGAGGACAAAGGTGTGGCTGGGCCAGCGAGGAGAGGTGACAGTGACCCTGCCACAGCAGGCACATCCCAACCTGTTCCACGTGTGCTGTCACCCACAACAGCAGTAACAGATATGCAGGGTGTTGGACGAGGAGGGAGAAAAATTATAGAGCTATAAAGGAAACCACAAATGTGATTCAAAGGGTGAAAGTAAGTTTGTGAGAAAGCCTTACCAGGTAATCTGTGACATCTGATCTAGCAAGCTCAGCAGAAGTAGTTAAGAGGTTTTTGATTAATTAGCTGTAGAGGGAAGGGAAAAATGTCTTCAGAGTAGGCAAATGGCTCTTTGATTCAGAGAACTACATTGAAAAAATAAAGTCAATGGTTGCAAACTGCCCAGAAAAAGCATTTGTGGCAAACAAGTCCCACTCACTGCGGAGGTGGAGGGGAATTCAGGGGGACACCAGGGCAGAGCTGGGCATTCCAGTGACAAACTTGTTCCTCAGCAGATGCAGCAGCGCTGCAGCTGCCCCAGAGCAGGGACAGGGTAGGAACCAGCTGCCTCCTCTGAGTGCTGAACATCCCACAGCATTTTCCACACGGCAGTGAAGGAGCCCTGGCTGGTCCTGTGGAGGCCCAGAGCTGGCACACACCTCACCCATCCCCACAGAGCCTCCTGCACAACAGCCAGCACTGATAAAATGGACTCAGGTTCCCCCCATTGCACCAGAAACTTAGTTCTCTAATTAAACACCAGAAGAAATGGGTCTGGTCTCAGCTTCAACCCTCTCAGAGCAGCACTTGCACTCAAGGCCAAGCCCTCAGTGCACAGAACAATGATCAGGAGCCGAGCTGAGCTTGTCCTCCCACGCCCAGCCCCGAGCAGGGCTGTGGCAAACACCAGCCCAGGACCAGAGGCCCCACCCTCGGCTGGGAGGGGCCTCTGCCTGAGGCTCCAGATTCAGAATTAAACCCAACACTGCTGTTCAAAATCACCTTTCGCAGCTCAGACAAATCCAAACCAAGAATCCGTGGGTTTCCAGAACAATTTATTTCTCTACGTCAGGCCCTTGGAGAGCAGCAGTGTATATGTTGTGATAAACCGACACTGAGAAGATTTAACAATTTCTTCATTTAATAAGTGATTTTCACTACATGATATTGTACACTGTCATCTGTTCAAAAAAGATCAACAGTTTTTAAAAAACAAGATTCTGTGAGAGATTTATATAAACCGGTGATCAAGATCAACACCTCTGGTTGGCTTATCAAGCGAGTTTCTCGGTTTCTTTGTAGAACAAAGTCTTTATGCTGAAATGCACAAACCCCTTCCAGCAGATCCAGAGCCATTTCCATCATCCCAGAGCCATTTGTGTCACTGCCCCGGGACTGCTGCCTCAGCCCTGGGATCTGCTCGACTGAACACACGGAAACTGTACAAAAACGTGTTCACTCTGAGCATGGACAAGCCTTTCTGGTTGCTATTTCCAGCCAGCACTTCCTTTTCTCTGCGAGGAAGGCGTGGATGGGAAGCCCGGCCAACTCGGCAGGGGGGTTGTGTACAAACGGGTTTCTAAGCGAACTTTGGCTTCAGGAAGGAGACACAAACACTTAAAAGAATGGCTTTGTCATTGGAAGTGTACGGAGAGGGACGTGTGTCTGAATTAAATATACATCCTACCAGTGGTGCTGGCAAGGTTGAAGGTTATTCCTAATGTCGACAGCAATAAAACTAACGTGTACATGACAAGACATTAAAAGAAAAGCAATCCCTTTAAAACAAAATTGAACATAAAAAAAAAAGTTCACAGTGGTTTGTATAAACAGTATGTAATCGCTGACAGGAACAATCTCTACTCTCACAGCACACGAGTGCCCTCTTCAGACCCTAAAGAACAAGATTTACACTATTCATGGTACGGCCCCGCCAGCCCCGCGTTACCTGGCTGGGGAGATGCTGTGGAGTGTGCAGCTGGAACAACGACACAGGGGGACTCTCAAACTCTTTTCCTGGGAGGGAGCAAAGTCTTTCATTCGCTGTTACAACCAGCAAATGCCATTCATCAAATGGAAAGGAAAACCACAAACACATTATCTATTTTGAGCAAGCTGAACAGCACACATGATAAGTTTAAAAATGGAGGTTATAGACTATGATACAAGTCCCAACAAGGCAGTGCCAAAGTGACTATTTCTTGGCTTGTTTTGTGATCATACCCCTGGGAGGTGTTACAGGTCTGCTGGAATTGGGCTTCTTCTTCTCTGCAGGTTTCAAGATCTGAAAAGACAGAGGGGGCATTTAGCAAAAAGTTTTAGCTGTCTTCCAGTCCAACAGTAATTCACTGGTAGAGGCACTACATGGCTCTGGACAAGCCTCCGTGTGCCAGGAAATCAAAGTGTTTCATGCTCTGAGCTAGGCCAGGCCTTGGCATCAGCTGCTCCAGAGCCCACAGCAGTGGCAGCAGCTGACAGCCAACTGCTTTGCCTCAGTGATTGAATTCCAGGATAAAACAGTTCCCCTACTCACACCAGCACAGGGTTATCACCTTTTGGAAGATGCGAGTGCAAACACTGCCCTGCCTACATGTGACAGCTGTAAAGATCTGCTTGAAACAAGTCTTACTCTTATTTAATAGTAAAATGTTGATTCAAAATATCACAAATTTAATGTGTGACCTCACTAAAGAGAAGGGAAGATCTCCAGATACCGTACCTGGAAGGAGCACATTAATGTTTCATCCACGCTCATCATGGCACCCGCGTTATCAAATTCTCCACAGTAATTTGGGGCAGAAAACAGAGTTACCAACTGTCTTTTTGCAAAAAACTCATATCCATCTTCAACCACCTTTAGAGACAAAAAGCAGAGGTGTTATTCCAGGCAGCTTCCTCCTGACAAGGTGCAAAGCAACTTTTCCAGAGGCAGCAGCTGAAAACCTGGCTATGTTTAATGAGCATGAGTTTCAAACTTTACATTAAAACAGGAGCATCACAAGAACCAGCTCAGCAACAGAATCCATTAACATTGAAAAAACCTTTGCTCAAGAGAATCAGAGTTTATATGAAAATGTTAATTCTAAGGGCAGTTAAACACTGGGACACATTCAGAGAACCTCACATGTATTTACAAATTGGTTGGACAAAACCCTCAGCACCCTGGGCTGACACAGGCCTGGCCTGGGCCAGGTGACCACCTCAGGTCCCCAAACCTAAATTATTCTATGCTTTAATGTACAAAATGAAAATACCTGATGAGCTCTACATATGAGATCCAAATCATGTTTATGGAGAAACTTAGCAACCACTTCAGCACCAAAAGTGAAGGACACTCCTCTGTCATTTTCACCCCAGCCCAAGACATCCTTGTCAGGGTCAGACCACAGGAGGTCACACAGGAGGCCCTGGTCCGGTACATCCGTGGGGCGCATGATTCGTCTGATCTGCTCCATTGACTGCAGGTCTGGTGACAAACCTGTTCACAGGGAAGACACAGGCAGGCCCCAGCTTAGTCCAGCTTTGCTCTGCAGCAGTGACATTCATCCAGGACAAAAATAACTTGGATTCAAAGTGATTCACCACTGCCATTTTACGTAGCTCAGTGGCGACATTCACTGACGTTTTTTAAATCCAGCATTTTGGTACAGAAGTCACTTTGTAGGAGATTTACTGGAAGCAAGATAAAGCAAGGCCATTTCCACATTTTACAGGATTACAATAATCTCACTAATATTTTGCAAGTGTCTGATAGAAGAGCTGTTAAATAAAAGAGGCATGAACACCAGGAATCACAGGGAATGCTCACTGTGATGATCAGTGAAATGAAATAAAATATCAAACCAATCTCATATAATTTTTCACTGATGTGAGTCCCTGGGCAACTGTAATGAGTTGAAAGTGATAAAACATTTAAGGTGCAATTTGTATTTTATGACCAGAAAAAGCTGCATCATGTGGCATAAATCAACTTCTACAAATTAAACCCAAATTAAAGCCCATACAGGGCTGGGAGCAACCTGACCAATGACAGAAGTCCCTGCTCATGGTGGGGGAATTCTACTGACTGATCCCCAAGGGTGCCTTCCAACCCAACCCATTCTGGTTCTGTGAAACAGATGTTTTTGGGACAGACATCAAACTCCTGTTCATCTACATCTAAAAACCTCTACAAGGACTCTACTCCAAAGGAGAGGCTGTTAAAGGTGCCTTTGGTGGAAAAGGAAGAGCAGATCGTGTCTGAACCGGCTCCATGATTCACAAAACTGACACTCACTGAGCCCAACCCTTCCTCATACATGAGCCAAGGCAGAGAAAATCCCTGAGTTTTGAAGCTTTAGCAATGTAAACATGAAACTGCCATGACTGAGATTTCCAGTTCCTCAAACATCACCTAAGGAACTGCTACTCACCCCCGTGACAGCAGAATATTTTCTCATCCACAATAGCTGCAATTGGTAAACAGTTAAAACAGTCTGTGAAGGTTTTCCACAGCTTAATATTGTATCTTCTCTTACCTAGAAGAGATTGGGGAGAAAATCCCAGTCAATGTGCTTTTCTAACACAAACACAACCAATCTAACTTAGATGCCTGAACTTTACTGAGACCTGCAAAAAGTCAGCATTAGAGCCCATACATAATTGATATTTTCTGACTTATTTAATTGTTTAAATGGCAAAGGTCTCTCAGTGTGGCACAGCTTCAAGGACACCAAAGTCTGATAAAACAGTTGGCAATCAAGCTCTCCAGTCCCAGCTCTGCTTTGGCAAATTATCCCTTGGAGGATTTGATCTGTTGCAGAAAATTCTGCCATTTGCCATTTCTTTCAGGGGAAGACAGCAATTCTTGAAAAGCAAATTTTCTTTAAAATTCTGCTTTACCACATAAACTCACTTTCGGCAAATAAACAGGATTGAAAAACGAAACAGGACTGAAAAACAAAACTGCCACAGTTTAATGAATTTCAAAGGGACTCTCCCAGATATGAACCCTGAACATATTTGTGATATATGACTAAGCCTGTGATTAATCTCTGAGGAGACAACTCTGAAATACCACACATCTTTGTTTCCTCACAGGAGGAGAACAAGCCATGGAGCGCACATCTTGTCATCATCTGCAAGCCAAGTGTGTCCCACCACACAAGTTCCAACATGCTTCAGTGCACAATTAATTTAATATCAGCTCTACATTATCTGGATTAAATCACATCCTTTGAAACAGGAACATTGGCTCCTACTTCACAGCAAAATTACTTGTTGTGTTTGGGTAAGGTCTGCATACATCACACAATCTGTACATATCATCATCAGATGAATGAAACAGAAGTGAACCTCTGTAATGCACATCAAATTAAATTCTCTCATCTCTCATTAGATGTCCCTATGAGTTTTACCAGTGAGAACTGTCAGTTAACACAGCAGCCAACAAATAAAATCACCCACTTGGCTGCTGCTTTGTAGTGTGAGGCTCAGACTCCAGGAGGGCCAGGGAGGGACAGACCCCCCTCTCTAAAACAGGCCAAGGACCCCTCTGAAGGGCACAGAGCACATTTCAAGTTAGGAAGGAGCCACCTGCCACTGCCACCCTGCTGTCCCCACTGGAGGCACACATGCCTGGTACTTACATTCATCATAAAACCCATAAATTCTATTGATGCTGGCACATTCGTGGTTCCCTCGGAGGAGGAAAAAATTCTCTGGGTATTTAATTTTGTAGGCCAATAGAAGACAAATTGTTTCTAAAGATTGTTTTCCTCTGTCAACATAATCACCAAGGAACAGGTAGTTGCTCTCTGGTGGAAAACCCCCATACTCAAAGAGTCGGAGCAAGTCATAGTACTGTCCATGGATGTCACCTGCAAGGACATTCAGACATGACACTTAAGTGACCCTTCACTACATTCTTTGATTGAGAGAAAGAACAAATCAAAGATGCTTCACAAAGAAAAAAGCTTGCAGTTAGACACCACCCATAACACACTTAAAATGGCAGTTAACGTAGATAAAATTAGCACATTTTGACATCTATGCAATGGTAGTTACACAAAAGTATTTGTGTGTATAAAACAAAATCAAGATTCCAAGAAACCAAGTGTGTTTTCTGGAAACACCCAGTAATTCCAATTCTAGCAGGGAAACTGCATCAAAAATAAAATTGGTATTTCTGCCTTTGCTTTAAATCATGGGCTTGTTTCTGACAAGCAGAACACTAAATCATGGTTTTAGACTACCAATATTATAAATATGGAATGAGCTCTTTCAAATAGAAGTCCTCTGTTTTAGAGTTGGATAAAAACCTATTCGCTATAAGCTTTCAAAATTGCATTTATTGAGGCTTTTTTGTTGACATTCTTCATTCTTTTAGCATAAGCAGACACGTACATGTGTGCAAAATGAGCACTACTGTATGCAATATGGTGAGACCAAACCAGAAAGGAATTCCAAGAACAGTACAAAAATCTAAGTTTACAACAGGATTTCAAAATATGTCAGACCACTGCTCAGCTTTGCATGGCAGCACATTAAATATTGGGGTTCCTCATTGTTTCCCCTTGTTCAGTCACAATTGGGCCAAACATCATTTATTTGATATCTTCTTTCAACAACTTAATGTGAATGTCTCCCCCAACCTGGTGAAACTGGACCAGTTGCTTTTTGGGTTTATTTTGGTCCCAAAGACAATTCCCACACATTACCCCCTCTCCACTCCTCTGCCCTACATATCCAGCAGGGTTTTACTTTGCCTTTTGCTACAATTATTTATTAGTTTCACTGTTAGTAAGTGAAAGTAGCATCTGGCACTTGTTCTCTGCTTATACACCTCCCCCAAGATCAAACCCAAACTCACAGTACTCACCACAGATTTTCAGTGGAGCTTCAAGTTCTAGTAGAATAGGCTGACTCAGGAAGATTTCTCTGGATTTCAAGCACAATCCTCTAATTTCATTCTCTTGCAGTTGGACGTTTTTGCCTGGTTTTGATCCTCGCACTGTTGAGAGTCAGAAGTCAGTTATCAAAACCAGCAACGTCCCTGGTGTTATTTTAAGAGCCTGACTAAATGCCAGAGCTCACTGAATGAGGAGGTACCAGGGCAGGATTGGTGTGCTGGGGTGAAATGGCAGTGCCAGGAAAGGGGAGTGTGTTCTGCTCCAGTCATATGTTACTTTCATTGAACAGAATCCATGGCTCAACACTTCCCCCGTTAAAAATGTCACATTTTAAATAGCATCAGTTTAGTTCCATTTAGTTATAAACCCCATCCTGGACAATGTGACTATTTCCATGTTATTTTTTAGTGAAGCAGTTTTGTGTTTGTTCTCTGGAAGCTGTCTGAACTTGAGCAAAGGGTGTCTGCCACTCAGTCACCAACAAATGTGCAAGGTCCCCTAAATCAGCAAATCACCTCAGCCAACCTAAATAAGACCACAGCATCAGTAAATCCTGCACTGCCCTGTTCTACACTGCAGCTGGAAAACAGGGAAGAAAAATACACACATGAGTGGAAGGTAAGGAGTGTCAGTAAGGAAATAGCTTTGGATGATGATGACAAAGCAGCTGCCATCATCACTGCCTGTGAGCAGGGTAAAGGACAAGCCAGTAGGAGAGCAATCTCCCAGCCCCAAAGCATTTCCCCCTCCCAACTGCCATCCTTCCATCACTGCTGCAATCTCCCCCACTGCAACAATTCATGGCAGTTTGTTCCTTTCACATCCATTAAAGCTTTCCTTCCTGCTCTGGACAAGGACGTCAGCCTGACCTGAACAAGTTCCACACTCCTGCTTCTGTTGCCCAGAAATACAAAGGGCATTTCTACAGCAGCAGCACTGTAACTACAGCCCAGACTGCACAAAACAGCATTTATCAGGGTTAAGACTGGATTTTAAAAAATTATGAGTATGCCATTATTGGTGAAGCCTATATTTTTATTTGTTATCAAAACCAGTGATAACATATAATAGTGATAAGGCTGAAGAAAAAAAAAAAGGAGTAAGAGCAGCAGTCATCTACGATGTAACCCATTGGTTCAGCCAGAGCAAAGCCAAACCAGAGTCTCAGACAGCTGGAAACACTCTGCCAACACCTCCAGAAACAAAATCCCCCCCCTGCTAAGGCTGCCAGGTTAGGTGATTACTGTGAGCAACTATGGCACTGAGACTGAAGAATCGATGCCCTTATCCAAAAAGGTTTGGTCTTTAACTGCAAAAAAAACCCAACAAGCCTGAATCCTTTCAAACACAAGAACCTATGCAGTATTATCTTCCTGAAACCCTGAATAACTTAGTAGCTAGCTACCACTTCAATCTCATTCCTTTGCTACTGTTTCACCTCCGAGTGAGAAAGCCGAAGGCTCCAGATGACTCAAATCTCTGCCATGGCTGCGCTGCACGGAGCCAAGTGAGAGCTGCAGTGGGGAAGGCTGGGGGTGCTCCAGGCAACTTTTAGGAACAGCAAGAACAAAAAACAGTTGTGTTCCAATTTCTCACTAGCACAGAAGCTCCTGATCAAGCACAGAAAACACTGCTCAGCGAGTGTGCACCTTATCTAACCATGAATAAAATACTGGCTGCGAACAGCCATGAAATCCGTGACACTGGACAGAAACCTTAGAGAGAGAAGTCAGGACTTTTGAAGCAGCTGGATTTTTTAAGGTAACGTTGATCTTCCAAAAACTCTTATATAATTCTAAATAGGTCCGTTAAAGGAGGAAATTATGCAGCCAGAGTGCACCTTTTCTAACCATGAATAAAATAATGCAATCCGTGACACTGGATGTGAGCTCTGCCAGCACTCAGTGCTGCTGCCACTGCCATCCCTCCCTGAGTGCCAGACCCTGCCAGGGTGGCACTGCCTGCCCTGCAGAACCACTGGCAGTGCCCAAACCCCAGCAGCTTTCCCCAAACAAGCTCCAAAATGAAACTCCAGCTCAGATTACAGTGTATGCTCATTGCTGTAGGTCCAAAGCCAGGCCTTTACCTGGGCTCTCTTTGAGGCTGTCCCTGCTCCTCTGATCACTCACCACTGACAGCACATGCCAACACTGGAATTACCACTGCACTTCATGGCTTTCATTAAAATCTCCCCAAGTAATGAAGCATGTAAATGGAAGTTAAATCTTTGTCACAGCAGTTTATCACAAATGAGGCTTTTCAGCCATGCAGTAATTTTTTCATCCATACAGTAATTTTCCTAAGACTCCTGAGCAACAAGCAAGTCACTCAAAATGCCAAATATCCAGAAGCAATAAACAACAGAAATTTTTAGAATGAAGTGATAAACTGACTCAATTGTAAATATAAAACTGATGGTCTCTTAATCGTAGATTTTACAATTCCCCCCCCCCTTTTTTTTGAGATAATGCAAAATACTTGTATGTTGTTTTCTGTGAAGATGAAAATTTAATTTGCCATGATTTGGTCTTCTTAGAAATTGCTAAAACCAAACCCTGTACTTCACATCCATAAATTAAAAAGTACAAAATATTATAAAGACTATGCACTGCACTGAGTCACTAAAGCTCATGAATAAAGCATGTGCACTCATTTTTGCTCAGGATTTAATGAAGATCTGAGCACTGGTTCAGACACAGGTTTTCTAGGTTTTTCCAATACATTTTTATTGAACTGGTATAATCCTGACACAGTTTCAGTCACCTGCCTGTAGAAAACCTGGACAAAGTGAAATGATGCTTTGCTGCACTTCCCAAACTCCCTAGGACAGATGCCATGGATGAAAGAACAAGAAAATTCGGTTCAGCTCTGCCTGCCAGTGACATTTTCACTGCTTTGTCCAACCTGCACAGAGGAGACAAGTGTGTTAAATTTCTTAATGACATTAACCTGTATGTCCTGAAAAGCTGGGAAAACAAAAGTGGGTTTGGCTTCAGGAGAATCAAAAATGCAGAAGTGCATCTTGGTTTGAGGAATCCGTATTTTTAGTGCAAGGATTTTCTCAGACACAATGAAAGAGCTGGCACAGAAATGCAGGATATTCAGTCTTAATGACTTTTTAAAAGGTTTCTCTGGATCTTCAAGTCACTTAGTCCTTCTAAGAAAGTCAAAAATAGAACACTATGAAAAATATGTTGTGTTTACAGTTTGTTTCTATGCTTTGGACCAAAACAAGGCAGCTTGTGGAGATCAGACACTGTAATGCTAATTGACAGCTCGGCCATGAAGTCAAAAGAGCAGCTCAATAGTACTGTACAGGCATATTTGCCCTTTCAATGCATAAAAAATAACCTCTCAGAAATGACATCCTGGAACTGACAGAGAACAAGCTAAAGATTAATCATTTGGGGGGAAAATTCAGCCCATTTCAAGTGGTATTTTATTTGTGCCTGAACACACTGCTGCAGCATTCCCAGACAGCAAAATATTCCCACCCTCTTTAGGCAGGGATGCTCCTGTTCTCAGAAATGATTTCTCCAGAGCCTGAATTTCAGTGTCCAGTTCGGGCAGTCCTCTAACAAATCAAATCTTTCTTACTGTACAAATATGAGAAGTTGTGAAGAAATGAGCTCTCCACTAGACTGGAATGAGTACAGAAGGAAATCCTTCCCTGCAGCCTGGATATCTTTGCAGAGGCACTGCTCTGAACACAGGGCCCACTATTAAAATCATCCCTGACTTCCAAGACAGGGAGAAACTGATGGAAACAAGAAGATACCAAGTCTAAAATGAGTGTACTATAAACAGAGCAGTGTGACAGGTGCCCAGCAGAGGGGGAAAGGAAGGAAGAGGAAGGAAAGCAAGAACTTGAGGCACTCAGTCATTCTGGAGCAAGCAAACAGCAAGCACAAAGTGTAGCTGCAGCTGCCAGGAGTCAGAGCACTGCCTGACACTGAGAATTTATTCTGCATTTCCCTGGGAGGGATAAATGGGTCAGGAGCTGGGGGATCCAGAATGCACAACAGCCTGAGACCATATGCATGCAGAGTACAACAGACTCCCACAGCCCAAGCCACCCCAGCATTTCCCAATCCCTGCTTTGGTGCCACACAGTCCTTTACGTCAGTCAAGGTTAATATGAAAGGGACAGATACTTAGAGAAGCAGTCAAAAATAGCAGGAAGTTCAAAAATGCCAGAAATTGCAGTGCTCCAAACATCTCATTTCCATTCAGTATTACATTACAAGAAGCAGCTGAGATACTGTCAACTGAAGTGTGAGAATCAAGTTCTCCTACAGAAAATGTTTTAAGAAAAATAATCTATCTGCAGGTCAGTTCATTTTTCTGCCTTATTAAACAAGTCTCTCGGTTTCACCATATTTTACATTAGGATGTCTGCAATCATAGTGACATTTCCAAAAATACTGCAGGTTGGTTTTAATCTAGTTTTTAGCAGTTCCCAATGACAGTTTCACAGTCAGTTTTGCACCACAGGCACAAAGGGAATAAATAACTTGAAAGTGGTTGATGTAAAAAAGGTTTTACTTCACTGCAGGCACTACCAGCTTTGATCAGATCTCTTCAAATTCCAAACTGAAATGGAAAAGCATCTCCTCGGTGCACAAGGCTCTGAAAAGTTCTCATCTGCTTTCTAGTATGCCAAAAGTTCACAGCAGTGTTATCACATGAAGATTGTGCATGAGTACAAGTTTTTCATCTTGTAACATTTCCACACTGCAGACAGGTGAGGAGCAACAGGCACTCACACTGCTCACACACACAGGGGACAAATTCCCCCACTTCTGACTGGGAATGGGCACAGAATTCCACACACTTATCTGAATCCATGGCATTGGCAAGAATCTAATGCTGGTCTTTGGAATGAAGAGTTTCTGTTTTCTACTCTTAGAAACTGCTGCACCACAGCAGGAAAGAATTAACATCAAGGGAAAATTATATGGTTTGAGGCCAGAAAGTGTTGCTTGTCCATGAGAAACTTCATCACAGCATCCCAACTCACCCATGAGTAAATGTGACATTTCAGATTAACATCTCTGAGAATCACTCTTACCCCAGTATATGAAGCTAAAGGTCAAATAACCCTGCAGACCCAATTAATGCTGTACTTAGCAGAAAGGTGAAAAAAAAATTATAGGACTGTATTTGTGAGAAAAAATCTTCTCTGTGGTGAGCAAAATCTTATCTGTGCTCTTTAGCTCAACTATTTTTAATAAGTAGATGATAATCTTTCCCCATTTAAAGTAAATTAAGAGAGAATATCTCCTTGACATCTCTACAACAGGCTTTACTGGGAATAGAAATCTGTGGGTGTATAAACAGAAATGTTTAAGGATTCAGGAGTCTTTTTGCAGATTTTAGTGCACTAGCCAGGATTTCAGTTTTCAGAATGGCTACCACCACTGTAGCCTCGTGTGGCTCCATCCAAAGTAGCCTCCATTCATGATTCAATCCTCCCTTAAGTGCCTGCAGAGGGGAGATCTGCACAAACACATTTCAGCTTGGGTCACTTAGCTATGCTGAAATTGTTGTTTTAGCCTTTATTTATTGCTACCATGGTAAGACTCATGCACTTCAATGCTGTTTTCTAAGGAGGTGACTGAGCTCCAAACAGACCCCACTCATCTGCAGGAGCTGCCAGCACAGGAGATGAAGGAAATGGAGAAGGGGCTCGGGTTCTAGGCAGCCCATCTGACATCCACAGAGAGGAAGCCACGCTCACACCCAGGGAGCCTCGGGATTTGTCACTCATTCTTTACTGAGGCAAGCAGGAATTCTGCCATTTCCTGCAGCCTTTCCCACCCCATACAGGTGCCATTGATTTTTTAGCTTACAAGGAGTTTTTCAGCACCTTCTTGTCTGCTGGCATTTTTGACTCAGCACACAGAGCTGCAGTTGCTCCTTCAGTACCCCCAGCTAGAAGGGGCAAAATTTGCTCTTATGTTTGACCCCTTTTATTCCTCAGCAAGGTGAATTAGTTCCATAATGTTTGAGCCTTTATCCAATATCAAGGATACTTAAAAACATTTCAGTTCTCAGTGCAGGGTACTGTTACTTACTACACTTTGCAAGTCTCATTCTTGTGGATATTACAGTTACCAAAAGTCACAAAGTCAGACAAGCTGCACTCAGGAAATTGCTCCTAGCAGGACACAACCCCCATCAGTAAAAAAGGGAGAAAATACAAATTCAATTACAGCAAAAAAAGTATTTTCAATGTTTTCCCTGAATGGCTTTCCAAGGTTGAGAACAATGCTACTGCAAAATGGTTTTTTTGTGTCATTTCAATGCCAAATGGTTCTGTACTAGAAACAATTGGAGCAAGGAAGACTCTTCAAATATTTACCTTAGAATGAGAAGCTGAAGTATGTATTCCCAGGCCTGTTAAAGAACAAGCTAATAATTTCACCTAAATAGCCTAATGTGGGTGGGAGAACATCACTATTTGGGGGAAAAGCAGGAATAATGGCAGCTGAGCAGAGGAGTCAGGATAGAAAGCAACTAAAATCCCTCACAAATACATTATTAATACCCTGTATTAAGGACAAAAGCAAGAATAATTTATTATTCACCCTTCACTTTACCTCAACCATTAGATTCAATTCACTGCTTCTTCCAACAGGGCAATGCATGATAAAACAAACACCTGACTGTACCTGCTCACTGATTTCCAGTATTTCATCAAGAATCTCCTTAGCACTGGGGTTTGGTACCTTTAGAAAGGGCTCAGCCCCTGCTCATACTCTTTAAATTTTAGTAGCAAAATCACCTCAAGTTAACTGCTATAAAAACGTGTAAGTATTTAAAGTTTAAAGAGAGCTATAATGAAATACCAAATTGCTCTAAAATTACAGCTTGCACAAGGATTTGGGCAATTCAGTTTGTGAGCTGATTATTAAAGCAGATTTTGCAGTGTTTTCATAGCTGAGTATGGTTTTCATCTGTGTGCAGCCTTGTCTGAAGGGGTATGGACACAGGGCACACACACTTAGTGTAACAAACATTATGCACTTGTTCTACCACAACTGCACTGAAAAACAATAATTTGTTTGGCCTAAATCTAAAATGCAGTGTGTGCTGAAATGCAGCAATGTTTTAGGAAAATAAAGTATAAAAATGACTCTCACAAAGGTCAGTCATTACTCTCTGTCTGGCAAAGACATTTAGAGCAGACATTTAATAATCAACAAATAAAGCACCAGCATAGGTTACTAACACCAGTAATTGTTTTAAATATTGAAAGACAATCATTGCCTCAAGGAATCCAAAATCCCAGCTGCAGTATTAATAAAGGGAAAAAAATTAATTTCAGTTCTGGCAGCTGATGCAACCTCAGGTAAGGGCTGTAATTGCATGAAGCACCTCTTAAAAGATGTCAGTAAACCTTCTGAAGCCTGATTTATGAACTGTTATCTGCTGCAACCATCTCATGCTGACATAAACTGAGCAAGAGCAGAACACATTGACACAGTACATCTTACTACTTTTTGAAACTTTAAACAGAGAAATCACTTGCATTTCTAACTGGGAAAGGTCTAATCCACGCTTTTAAAAATTAAACTTTACACTTGGAAAATATTGTGTTAGTTACACTAAGGGAAATCAGTAAGAACTGTAACTAATGAGTGCAACTCAAGGGAGCATGTATTAATATGTCACCAAACATATGACATATGAGACCTGACATTTACAAGTCGTATTACTGGATTTTCAGGAAAATCCTGGTCTAACTTTATGAAGGGAAGTCTTTAAATAATTGAAACCAGGGCGGTTTAAATTGGTAACAGGCAAAACCCAAACCGGATCAGAGGAAAAACCCCATTTACTTTTACTTATTCAATAATCCCATAATTCATCTACAGGATTTTTTAACTCCGATTTTCTAGAGGAGAATTTCTGTTCCTCTATCTGACCTTTTGCTATCCGAGCATTACACAAGCAAAATCCTGTAAGAAGGAAAGTGTGTAAGAAAAGACATTTCTTCATCATTTTTCTCTGCAACTGACTTTGTGCCAAATGGAAAAAAGTTAAATCCCTGACCACGCTTTTTAAGAGTAAGTCCAGATGAGACGCCTGCCCTGACACACGTGAAGTGAGGCTGGATCAGGACAGCTTCCCTCTCTGAATAATTATGCTTTTCATTGATGCCTGGAAGAGAATTTGTCACTGGCAACTTCTCAGTCTTTTGCCCTAAAATCAGTCGATCCCAGTCCAGTGCTGATCCCTGCAAGCCAAGGGATGATGCTGGAGACAACCCCTGCAACTTCCAGGTTTTCCTTTGATTTACAAAGTCCCAGGCAACTCTTTTCATCCCAAAGCACCAACAATAGCAGACAATAAGCCCCTTTTCAGACTGTCTGAAACACCAAACCCCAACCCGCTATTCACACCTAAAAACCCACCATATGTTACGAATTAAGAGCCAAAATCCTGTGGCAGCTTTAATGCAAGCAGCTAATCAAAGCTAAAGCCAGCATACACTGAAAGCCACGGCAGTCTCCTCCCGACTTGCTGAAAAGCTGCCTCAACACTCTTTAAACACGCTGCATCTTATTTCCAGAGCCCCGCGAATACCCAGCCATGCACTGATCCCATGTGTATGCATGAAAGGCAAAGAGAACACCCCAGGCTTTTTAAAAGCCCTTCCCACAAAATACTCCTAAATTGAGCATCCCTTCATTCGAACACAGGACTAGATTAAGCATCCCCTCAGAACTGCAGGGGAGGAGAAGGGGGCAGCCGGCTGCTCCCAGCATGGCACCGGGGGATCAAAAGGCAGAAACCCCACACGGGCTGAGGGGAAAGTTGGGGCTGCGGGGCCGAGCCAGGCGGGGAGGCGGCGGCGGCGACCCCGGGCAGACAAAGCGCCTCTCGCCCCTCCATTTTAGTGCCCCCTCAGCCCCCGCCGGGCGGGCGGGACGCGGCGCATCGGCCCCGCCGCCTCCCCCACACAACCGCGCCGTCCCCGACCCTCACCCTCCAGCAGCCGTTGGATGATGCTGTCGATGTTGAGCTTGTCTATATCCGCCATCGCCTCTCAGCGGCCGGGCGGAGCCCTCCCCGCCGCTCCGCTCGCGGCTTGGCCGGCCCGACTCCGCTCCTCGTTCTGTCTCGTTTTTGCCCTTTCCTGCTCTGCGCCTTCCCTCGCTCTCTCTGCCCCCCCGCCCCCTCAGCACAGAGCCAGCACTGAACAAAATGGCCGCCGTCCCCTCAGCGGGCTCGCCTGGCGCACGGATACTACGAGCGCGAGGCGGCCCGTCGGAAACCCTTTATAGGCCGGGCGGGAAGCGCGGGAGGGGTGATGCGGCTCCGCTTGCGGGATCCTGCCGCTCCCGGGACGGGAAGTAGCGCGGCGGTGCCGCCTCCCGGTGTCGCGACAGTCGCAGAGCGGCGGAACCAGTAGTGGCGGCCACAGAATCCCAGAATCCATTAGGTTGGAAAAGACCTCTGAGATCGTTCAGTCCAGCCTATAACCGAACGTCACTATGTTACTTAGACCATGGCACCGAGTGCCACATTCAGTCGTTCCTTGAGGGACAGGGACTCCAGCACGTCCCTGTGGAGTTCCAATGTCTGATCACCCTTTCTGTAGGGAAAGGTCTGTACCCTGTAGGGTTCCTGCAGAATGGGGTCTGCAGGGAGCTTGAAAGGGCAACCTTGTCCCTCAGGTCATCCCCCCATTTTGGTCATGGCCCCTCAGACCCACATGTGGGGGAGGTGGTGGCTTCAGGTGGGATTTTGGGGACACTTCAGGGCTGAAGAACCACAGCCCTCATGTCCTTCACCTCACACTGAGCCATCTCTGCCTCACGGGTTGAGGCAAAATGTCCTGAGCAGCTCCTCCACTCCAGAGCACTTTCAGACACGTGGCTCTGCACCTGCAAATCCTTGAAGAGACAAACATACAGCACTTTCAAGTCCTTGCAGATGAAGGAATTAACCTCATCATTCAAAAGCATCTCACTGTTTGTTTCACACTTCTATTATTTTATTCTATATGTAGCTACAGCTTGACTGCAAGCACTTTAATGATGTTGTGCTCATAAAACTGGATGGTGTTTGTCCAGGAGCCGGGCTGTGCGAGCCTTTCTCGCCGTTCAGTCTGTACTGCGGGTTGAATATTGTTTAATTGCTTTATTTACTCCTGCTTTAATTTGCAGGGCTGGCTGTGTGGAGCCTTCCTCCACCCCTCCCTTCCCTTCCCTGGCTGGAATGCTCCCACTATCCTGGCAGATTCCTCCTGCCAGCAGTTATACAATATTCATTGCAGCTCATTGCCGCGCCGGGGCCGGAGCAGAGTTCGGATTCGTGCGGGTGATAAAGCAAAGGACTTGCAGGCTCAGCACACCTCAGGTCTGAGGAAGGGAGGAAGGAGATAAGAGGATGCAGAGTCTACCTGAAACAGGTTCCAAGCCCTGGCAAGAGCAGCCTCAACACTCCGCTTGCCCGAGCGAACACTTATCGAAATGGAGCACGCCCAAGCTGATATGCTAATCTTAGTCACGCTGGTGTAAACCCAGAGTAACCCCATGGAAAACAATGGAGTTACTTCAGATTTACTTCAACGTGACAGCCTTTGCAGATTTACATCTATTTTTGTGCTGCACCTTCTCGGGGAACGGCCCCCTCCGGCTCTTGCACCGAATGCTTTCTTTCTCTTTCAAATCCTTCCTAATTCTGCAGGGCGAGTTGTTCTCTTGGACTTAGCTGAATTATTTAACAAGGAAAATTGGTCCTGTGTTTCCAGAGGAACCTTCCTGGCCTTGTTTTCATTTCTGGAAATATCTTCATCTCATCTCACCCTTCAGCTGTTATCTCCTCTCCAGGGACAAGTCCTTTGGGGATCTGAGCGCCTTTAGTGGGTGTTGAGTCCTTTTCACTCCTGTTAACTCTCTGGGAAATGGGATGGAAGGGAAGAGCTTAGCAACCCAGGAGATGTACTTGGGAATTCACCTGGAAACTCTGCACTTCTGAAAAGACAGAGCCAGCCCTTCAAAACAAGATCAGGGCAAAGAATCTGTCTCACTTGCTGAACCATATCAGGCAAGGTCCAGAGCACTGATAATTCTTGTAAAAAGAGGTGTAGCCGGGAGGAAAGAAGAGAAATGACAGATAAAGGTGAATCTGTAAAGGCCTCGTCATCACCTTTATGACCAACTCTCCTTGTTCCAGCTCCAAATCTCAAGAGCAGCTGCCAAATCTTGGTGTCCTGTTCAGAGGGGCTGGATTTTTGCACAGGGTCTTTCTCATTTTCATAAAAAAAAAGGACCCTTCCTTATCAGTAAACTCCATGGAGAGCCACAGTTATATTAAAATGCCACCACAAAATTATCTTTTTAATAAGGTAGCTTTTCTCTGCAGGAAATAACCAGCCTCGCCCCACACCCTGATTAGAAAAGGGACCCAACCAAGGCATTATAAATATCATGAAACTGTTTTGTTCTCCGGTGTTGCTCGCAACAAATTTATTTCTAGAGGAGGAACAGATTTATTTCCAGAGAGGGAACAGTCAGGGAAATCCCTTTGTCCTTAAATTCTGCACATGGGCTTGAAACATTCCATAATTTTGAAGCTCACACTTCATACACCAACAACTCCACCCCTTCTTTCAGTTTATCTACAATTCTTTTCCTACTTTCCTACTAGCTAAATACCTGGTGATGAACTATTTGTTCAGCACAAATTACTCACAGCTCACAGCTTTGAGACCTCTGGATCTTTTCCTCCTTTCCCCCTTTGAAATTCCACAAATCACCACTTTGGTCTCATCCCTTGGAAGCCTCTGCGTAAAACACCTTTCCCCACTGATTTGTCCTCACTCTCCCTTGCAAATGTTGCTTTATTATTGTATTGTTGCTCATAATCTGGTTAAGTTTAAGAATATATCAATTATACATATAATACCCACCTACATATAGAAGAAAAATAAGATTTCAGTATTGTTCTGTACATATATAAAAATATATATGTATATACATGCATATACTGTGAGCACAATATAATCCATATTTACACCATGTACACATACATATGTGCAAAAAATGATTAAATATTCCCTGATTTATCCCTGTTTGTAGGCAGATCCTGAGAAATGTGAGGCACCCACACTTCCAGATTACATATTTGCTAAGCCCATGAAATTCAATGTGTTTGTGTACATTTCAAACAAAGATCTCCACGGGCTCTTCAAGCGCTGCCAAAACAAGAATGGGTGACTTGTGGGTCAGGTGTTATTTTTCCTAACTCGCTCCACAGCCAGGATTCCAATGTTTTCCTAACTCCTACTGTTTGCACCCAGCCTGCCTGGTGTTACAATTGAGATAAAGCCTCATGCACACCTCTTGCTTTTCACGCCTAAAATGTTTTGCTAACCCCCAAATTTCAGCAGGGTTTTGGGGGTGGCTGGCGCTGATTTGTCAGACAAAGGAGAAGCAGCTGGAGCAAGCTGTGAAGCTGATGTGGAGATGGAAGGGTCCGTGTCCTCCTCCAAAGGGAGCTGCTGACGCACGGGCAGGAGTTTTCTTAGTGTCATGTTTTATTTACGAAACACTCAGCGCCACGATCTCCCTCCAGCAACAAAACTTGCGGATCCTGCGCGTTCCTGTGCGAGGAGCTCGGGGCTGGCAGCTGCTCCTGAGCTTCCAGCTTTGCCTTGGGGCTCTCCAAGGACTCAAACCCTGTGCAGAAGCTGAATGAGACCTCATTCCCAGCCAAACAGCACCAGGATTCCTGCTGGAGATTTCCTTACACTCTTCTCTGCACACCAGAGCCAGGCCTTGATTTCCACCTAGTGATGGTTTCCCAGTCTGAACAACTGTTCTCCATCTGAAACCTCCCCCCAACAGCTGTCAACACCAATGGCAAGTCCATCTCTAGCTTGCTAAAATCACATTTTTGACACCAAAGGTAAAAAAATTCAACACCAATGGCAAGTCCATCTCTAGCTTGCTAAAATCACATTTTTGACACCAAAGGTAAAAAAATTCAACACCAATGGCAACTCCATCTCAAGCTTGTTATAATCACATTTTTGACACCAAAGGTAAAAAAAATTCAACACCAATGGCTACTCCACCTCTAGCTTGCTAAAATCACATTTTTGATACCAAAGGTAAAAAAAATCAACACCAGTGGCAAGTCCATCTCTAGCTTGCTAAAATCACATTTTTGATACCAAAGGTAAAAAAAATTCAACACCAATGGCAAGTCCATCTCTAGCTTGCTAAAATCACATTTTTGATACCAAAGGTAAAAAAAATCAACACCAGTGGCAAGTCCATCTCTAGCTTGCTGAAATCACATTTTTGATACCAAAGGTAAAAAAAATTCAGCTCATAAAATTCTGAGATGGGTAATTTTGACATGGGAGAAATATGGTTTGCCCTTCCTCCCCTCCTAGTGGGTTTTTAAAAATTTATTTGTTAAAAGTTGATCTACTTCATGGGTTTCTGGTGAAAGGTACTTTCAAATGGAAAAACATTCTGTTGGTGAGTTTTGGAAGGTTTATACTCACAAAAATACTGCCAATAAAATCCTTCTCATGTCAAAATGTCCTAAGTCCCTTTTTTCCTAATATAGCAGTGACCACAATAGGATTTTTCCTGCTCCAGCTCTTTGGATTAAGAAAACCCAGCATATTCCACACTCTTGATGCATTTCTCAGATGAATCTGGTTTTAAAGCTCCAAGATGAGGCACAAGAGCCATTTTGATGTGTCCTGTCCGTGACAGAGCATCCCTGGGCAGGCATTGTCTGCTCTGCTGCTTGGAGAAAGAGGAGGAACAGCTCCAGAGGAGGCTTTGTCCTACTTTGAGCGCAGAGCAGCCGTGGAGGATCAGTTGACGCCGCTCTGGCACCGAGTGGAGCCCCGTCTTCCCCTCTTCCTCAGGAATCCCTCTCCTCCGCCAAAGCGAGTTGCATAACCAGCTGGAAAGCTCTTGTGGGCTTCCACAGGGCTCAGCTGAGCTGTTCTCCGAGGGGAAAGGGAAAAACACAGACACCAGCCAGTGCTAAGCACCCAGAAAAGGGGTTTTTATCCATTTTCCAGCTGATTTTTGGTGGGGTGAGCACAACTTTCCCTTTGCAGCGTCAGCAGCTCTCAGCGCGGCTCACCTGGATGTGGTGGCACAGAGGGATGTGAGCAGACCTTGCAAAACGAGGAGAAGCCACTCAAACTCCCACTCTGCTGCTCAAAGTGGGGCATTTCTGTGCAGCTGCAGCCTCACGTGGATGTTCCTCACTGCCCTGGCCGGGGATGCACGTTTGCAGCCTGGGACACGGCCTCTGATCTCAGCCCAGCTTCATGGCTGAGCTGCTTCTCTAATTAAAGCCCATGGAAAAGCAGCATCAGGAGGGCTGTCAGGGGAGCAGGAAAGTGGAAATAGGATGAAGGTCTGGTGATCAGCTGTTGGTCAAACTGTGTGTTTGAGGCACAGAGCTGCTGTGCCTCTGCCAGTGGGAGACACACCACTGAACACGAGATACAGGGGCAAGGAGGAGAATTTCCATGCACGCCAGAGATCCCTGATTCATTCATTCATGCCTTTTCCCACGGAAATGCAGGTGAAATATGTGGCAAACCCCACATGCAGGTGCCTGAAGGCTGGTGCACCAAAGCCTTCCCAGGGATGGGTAACAAGTATCTAGAGGGCAGTAGCTTTGCTAATTCAGATTTTGTTTCCCCTTACACTCCTGAAACTCCAGACGATCCCATTGGCAGCTCTTGGGCACCTGGGATTTCTGCTCATATGCAGCATTTGGAAACGTGGTCCATTGTGGAGGTAGCTGCCACGTATTCTTATTTATTTGTTTCTATTCTCACCTCCTCCTTGCTGCTCGCCAGCCTGGCAGATTTTCAGGAGCTGCTCTTACGTAACGCTGCGCCAAAATTGGTGTGCAAGGATCCAGAGGGATCTGTGGCTGGAATCACCTTTGATCCCTGGACTCCCTTCTGGTTTGTTTGTGCATTTTGGGCACACCACTGTGAGCTGCTGGGGCATCTCTGGCATCCCTTGGAATTCATCCTCTGCCCTGGCATCACTCAGGTCTTGGTTTCCAGGCCATTCCACGAGTGCTGCCTTGATCACAGCTGTCTTGTGGCAGCAGATGTGGTCCCACGCCAGCTCTCCTGGGCACACAGGAGCAGCTTCTCCTGGGTCTCCACGAGAGCGTGACCAGAGTTCAAGCCTGTGTAATTAGCAGTAATTAGCCAATTGAGGGAGCGTGTACAAAACGGATTAAACTCGCTGAAATCCCCAGCCCAAGTTGAGCTGAGCTGTGTTCTTGGCTGGAAAACCTGCACCCTCATCCAGAGGATGCCTAAAGCTACCTGAGGAAACCCTCATTCTCCTCTTTCTCCTCTTTCTCCTCTTTCTTTCTCCTCATTCTCCCCATTCTCCTCTTTCTTTTTCCTCTTTCTCCTCTTTCTTTCTCCTCTTTCTCCTCTTTTCTCCTGGGAGGGTCTTTCCAGCAAACATCTGGAACACCGTGGACATTGTGGCTTAGCCCAGCAGCAGAAAGGGAAAATTTGGGCTGAACCCAAGGAAAATGTAGACAAGGCTCTCCATGGCACCCACATTGGGTGCTTTGGGTGCTGCTTCACAGCAAACCCAGCCCTGGGAGCTGCAATCCCATCTCAGGGCCACAGCAGAGGCAGATCCAAAGTGCTGGAGCCAGGATCTCTCCCACGCCGCTCTCCAGCCTGGTGCCTCTGCTGATGAATCACGAGTGTTTTGGTCTGGATGTGGTGATAAATCCAAGTGCTGCAAATGACAGAGTGCACAATGGTGGGGTTTAGGTAATAAATCAGATTTTTTTGCGTCAATGCTTCCTGCACACGTAGCTGTGAGGCAGCAGGTGAGGCAGGAGAGGTGGGAACATTAATCTGGGGGAAAAGGGAGCCTTGGAAGCTTGCCCCTTTTGTTCCTGCTCTGCTGGAACTCCATTCTCCCGTTCTTTATCTCCATGTTTTGCTTCACGTGTTTTTCTTGCAGTTCAGAAGCAGATTCTGTGTTTGCAGGAAGAATCTCCTGTGTAGTTGTGGGTGAGATTCAGCCCAGGGCAGAGGACTGGGTTGGGTGAGATCTCAGCATCACATCAGCTCCGGGTCAGACAGACAGACACGGATGGCTGAGGTTAAACTTCTGAGGTTAAACTTCTGTCTCAGAGTGAATGGCTGAGGACACCAGTCCATTCCTTCCATTTAGAAAGCAAAACTGAGATTAGAGGAAATGTTCACCCCACAGCCAGAACAGCTTTGATGATTCTAGGATGCATTTAGGCTTCAAATGTGCCACGATATCTCATTTCTGAGTTCCCATCCAAGCAGGGAAGAGACACCCCATGTGAGATTCTGCATTCCCTACAAGGATCAGGCCAACAATCCCAACACCCTCATTGATCCTACACATGTGAGGTGATGCAGGGACAGGTCCCTTCCTGTTGGGCTTGAAGAAGAAAAGTGGATTTTGAGACCATGAGGCAGAATTTTAGAAGGAAAGTAGCTTATGAAATTTTGTGCCTGCCCGAAGCTGTCTGATGATAACTGTCATAGAGCACTCTTCACAACAAAACCATTTCTTCCAGATAGTTCAGCCTGAATCACAATTGTCTGGAGATGAAGGAACATCTCTAAGGATGGAGAAATGTGCTGGAGGTCAGAGAATCTCCTTTTACCCACACACTTTGCTCTCTGCAGCTTTCACTGATGGCCAAAACCTTGTTGGTCTCCAACACTCAGTCTCCTCTTCCAGTCTTTTTCCACCACTTTTTCTCTTCCCTGCAGAGTTCCTGCTGTGAATTTTTCTAACAGGGGATGAGGAGGGGACCGGTGAAAGCAGCTCCTGGGTGATTCCATGCACCAATGGCTTCACACCACGAGCCCCCACTGGGTGACATCCCCTGTGCCAAGCCGTGCTCCCTTTGTCACTTCTCCCAGCACAACCTCAAACAAGTGTTGGGTGTATTTTTCTCTCAGTAGCATGTAGGTCAGAGCAGAGCCTTAGGGACCTGACAGCTGACATTCATCCTCAGCTCAGGATCTGCGTCAGGCTGTCTGGAGGCGATAGAAGTGCAGTTGCTGGTGAGACCGACTGCCTTTTGTGTGCCTTCAATTAAATGTCTTTCTTGGCGTGGGATAGTTGCCAGAGTTCTTTTTTTTTTTTCCTTCTTCTTCTTTTTTTTTTAAAAAAAAAAGAAAGAAATGGTTTTGTTTAGATATATATATAGAGAGAGAATAAGTCCCACCTGGCTTTTTGGAAGGGTTTCAACTGCAGTGTATCAGATCCCATATTCTTCTATAAAAAGGTGAGCTGTATTTTTCAGCTGAACTTTTCTCCCTTTTTATAGCTGGGATTTGGCACACACGAGGCAGAGGCTGTGGCAAGGTCAGTGCCCTTCCCCTGCCAAGGAAGGAAACCCATGGCATGTGCCAGGGCCAGCAATATGGGGGTAACTGCTGAGGAAAATGTTGGGGTGGGCACAAGCTGTGAGCTGACCCCCAAAACCTGCTCATTGTTGGGGTCTGGGGTGCCTTGAGGACCATGGGAGAGGCAATTCCAGGGTGGAAACTGCCCTGAGGATGAGATACCTTCAGCCAGAATCTCTGCAGAGGAACCATAGGGTGATCCTGGCACAGTTTGTGATTCTCTGCCAGCCACAGAATCCCAGAATGGTTTGAGTTGGAAGGAATCTTAAATCTCATCTCATTCCACCCCCTGCCATGGTCAGGGACAACTTCCACTACCCCAGGTTGCTCCAAGCCCTGTCCAGCTTGGCCTTGGACACTCCCTGGGATGCAGCTTCTCTGCTTGACCCTCACTGCTCTCTCCCTTTCCACAGCAGTGTGTGCAACAGGTTAAAACAAGGCAAACAGCACCATGGCCTCTTCCCTCTTTCTTCCTGCATCCTTTTAAATTTTGTTTGCTCAAATGCCCTTTTCCAGACCTGGGTGTCCTCCTCCCACACTGCCCAGTGTCCCTTGTGCTGTGACTAGGTGCTCTGGTCCCTTCTGCCAGCTGTGAAGGAGGACCTGGTACCGGGCTTGACCGCAGACATATTTTAATTAATTTAATTTTTTTTTGCACAATTACACTTATTTTAATTATGCATTTATTTCCTACCAAGTGTGCCTATTGCAGTGCCTCTCTTCCCAACCCCAGCCAGTGAAGGGACCTGCCCAGTCTCACCCAGACTCATTCCTTCCAGCAGCAGGAGATGCCAGAAATGCTCTGGGAGCCACAGCACCTTGGCACAGCAACATTTGCATGAGAAAGCAAGGGAGCGGGGAGGAAATAAAATCTAAAGGTGAAGAGGTGTGAGTCACTTGGTGAAACTGCGGCACTGCTGCTGAATTCCCCGGGGCTCCAAACCAGGGCTTCAGGGAGAGATTGGAAATCCCAGGAATAAGGAAAACACTCTCCACACTCGATACTGGTGTGGTGGCAGCTTGGCCACTCTGGGAGCTCCTTCCTGTTTGGTGGTTTTTATTGTTAATATAAATAACAATTTAATATTGTTATTTATATTATAAAATATAATATTCCGTGGTTAATATGGGAATTGTCATGTCTGCCCAAGGAGGGAGAGCACATCCCTGTGCTGTGATCCTGCTCTGGAGGTGCCGGACAGGCTGAGGGCTGTCCCTGGTTTCACTGGGCTGCAGCAGGAGCACAAAGTCACGTTTTAAATCCTCTGCTCTCTGCTCCTGCTTCTTGCACAGCCTTTAAATGCTGCGCCATCAACTTCTTGATTAATTAATGCTCTTCTGTTTCACTTGTTTGATGATGATGTTCAGAGATGTGACTGAAACTCCAGGGCAGGGACAGCCTCGTGCTGAAACAGGCTGGGCGTGTATTTTTAGTAAAACTGTTCTTTCAGATCAGGATTTGAAGTTTCTGGTCATTTCCTCATCCCTCTCTGAGCCACATGCCAAGTCCTTTCTGCTGTTTATTGCAGATGTTGAGGGTTAGAATAATCTGAGAGTCAAGTGCTTGGCCTTTGGAGGGAGAGGGAAGAGAGCAGCTGGACGAGCTCTTGCTGCTCATCAGCACCAGCACCCAAGGTTATGGCAAAACTTCCAGGGAGCTCCAGTTTTTATATTTCCTTACAGAAATAATGACTTGGAAAAGGCACACGGAGGATTTAAGGCCATTCCAAGTTATTGCTCAGCTCAGCTGAAAGGAGTGAGGGATCACGTTGTTGTCCTGGCCTGGAAGTGATCTCAGCAGGGCTGTCTGTCCATCCAGGGCTGCTGCTGGCTTGTCCCAGAGCCCAGGAGCAGCAGAGGGGCCGAGGGGTGAGATGGGGTGAGCCAGGGGGTTTTGCCACTTCAGCAATTATTCCCTAGCAATTATTCCCTAACGTGTCTCCTGCCTCTGCCTGCAGGCAGGGACCGAAGCCAGGAACGCCGTCAGTCGTGTTTGTCCTGCCAGCTGAGCTCACCTTGCAGGTGTCAGCCCTGCAACGGTGCTTTACCTGCAGTGCATCTCTGCAGCCTCCCTGGAGCCCAGAAAACGCTTCCCTGGCCTTTCCCACCTCGCAGCCCAGATTTCCAAACTGTTCAAAAGATGTTCAGAACACTGAGAAGCTGAACAAACAGATGGGGCAGGGGTCTGTGGGCTGCCAGTGCAGATGTGGTGATTTTGCTTTTTCTGCTCTGTGCCAAGGTGGATTCCTGTGCCCTGGCAGGACCAGCTGTGCCCAGGGAGGATTCTTGCTGCCAGAGCATCAGGGATACAGGGACTGTGTGAGGCAGCAGAGCTTCACCACGTGGTGCTGGCTGCCTCACCCTCACTCACTCCCAGATTTGGGGACACACATGTTGGATGGATGGATGGATGGATGGATGGATGGATGGATGGATGGATGGATGGATGGATGGATGGAAGGAACCAGCCGGTCAGTAGCTCCTGTGTGCCCTCCCACCCTCCACTGAGATTTCAGAGCCTGTTGAACCATCCTGCGAGCCAAAAGAGGTTTTTCCACCACCAAGAGCTGTGTCTGCCCTCCGAGAGCAGCACATCCAGCTGCCTCCTCCCTTTCTCTCGCAAGAGCAGAGCATTTGACAATAAAAAATGGAGCTGGCAAGCACTAATTGCTTGGGAGACAGCATGGCTGGCTGGGGCCGTGGGGACAGCACACCACAGTGCTCTAAAACCACAGATGGGTGCCCAGTGGGATATTTTGCCAGCTCAGGAGGAGATGGGCGAGGGCTCTGTGCACAGGCGGCTTTCTAGAAGCAACACAAGTTGAGCTGGTAAATTATAAAATGCCACACTTGAGGTCTGTTACATAACGTCCCTTTACAGAACCTGGGAGCTAAATATAAAAAGGGAGTTACATTTTGGGCTGGTGTAAAACGATGCTCCAGAACGGGTTTGTGTGGGAAGGAGGCTCTGCAGAGCGGCGAGGAGCGGAAAGGCTTTCGGGACCCTGCCTTTGCTCCCAGCCTCTGTGGCTTGTTTTCTCTGCAACCTCACAAAAACCATGAACCCCCCAGGTCTGAGTTTCCCTCTTTTTAAATCAGGGACAATGAAAGCTCCGTTTCCTCGCAGCTGCGTTGTCAGGATTAATTCATGTTTTCAAAGTGACCTGAGGATCTATAGAAACCCGAATAGTGTATCATTATCCCGAGCTAAACTTGGCACAGAATATCAGCAGGCCAAATTCCCCTCCCACACTGGAGGAGAAGGGGTTGTGTCAGCATAGCCGAGAGGAAAATTCCAGCCGCTGTTCCCAACCAAAAAATCCAGAAGAGAAAATCCTTTTCAGGCTGAGACCCTTTCATTTCCCTGCAGGAAATTCCCCCTTCATCAGCTCTGAGCAGAAGAATCAGCTCCCACTCAAATGGGCTCGTGCTGGAGTGCAGAGGGGCTGAATGGGAGTTTTGGGTGGCTCGTGCTCCCTCCCTTAGTTGATGGTGATGGTGATGGTGACACTGGGACCCTGCAGGATGTGCTGCCACCTCGCTGGCTCTTCAGCTCAAAGGTGACAAAGCCAGGAGCATGTCCCATGGGAAATGCAAGTGGGAGTGGAACAAAGTAGAGATGCACAGAGAAGGTGTCTGTGCCAGGATTCAGCCTTCTTGGCAGTGATTTGGGGATGTTGTGCTTTTTTTTTCTTTTCTTTTTTTTCTTTTTTTTTTTTTTTTTAATTCCACTACCAAACTCAGCATGGTTCTCAGTGTTCTGCTTTGCTTGCTCTCCACCAAAAGTTGGGAACAACCTGGCCCAGCTTCCTTCTCCTTCCTCTCTGCACAAAGTGCAGAACACAGTAACCACCCAGAAGGGGGAGATGGATTTCTGGGTCAGGTTTGGCCACTGAGTTTGGGGGCTCAAGGAAGCCAGGTATGGACTGAAGGACAGCTGAGACATGGGATGTCAGGGGGATGATGCCACCACACCACATTGATCTCCTGCAATGATGGAGAGACACAAGCACTGAGCTGGGACCAGCCCAGTCCAGCCTCTGGTCAAAGTGAGCGCCTGGCTCCTCCTCAGGTTTCTTAAAACCACCTGATCATCCAAACCTGATCCTGTGCCTGTGAAAACCCATCCAAATCGCTGGAAAAAAAATGTTTTCTGACAGGATGGAGATTTGCAAGGGAGTTGCCAAGCAACTGGCGCAGCTCAGCCGCCTCCTGCTCCTCTCCTCCCTCTGAGCAGGCGATGGCTGCATCCCTGAATCCCCTGCTCCTGGTGGCTGGTGGGACAGGATGCTCCTGGCTGCTGGGAATGACTTCCCTTTTGCACATCCAAATCTCCTTCCGCAGCAGGGTTACAAACAGGCTCCCTTTCCCAAGCCATTTCTGAGCTGTGCAGCTCCCTTTTGAACCAGTCCCAAAAATGTGGGGAAACACCCAGGAGGATTCATTATAACCCAGCTTTGCTTCATGTCACCTCTGCATTTCCTTGGAAGCTGCTTCAAATTTACACGAAGAGAAGCATGCAGCCCAAGCCCTTGGGATTTTCCTCGCTGAAGCTTTAATTTAAATGAACTCTTGAGTAACAACTATTACAAAAATCAGCTGATGTCTCTTGTAAAGCCTTGAACTAACCTCAAGGGCTGTGAGCAGACGGGTGGGGAGGCACTGATATCTGGATCTTGCAAAAGATCAGTTGCTGAGTGAGAGGCAATAAACAGCAAACCCAGCCAGCTTGGAGGGATGGCAAATGGACCAGACTGTTCAGAACAATCTGTTCCTGCTCCAGAGCAGGGCTGTGGAGCCGGCAGCAGCCTGGGAAAGCGGCTATTCCTGGCCTGAGCAGGTCTGAAACCCTGCTGCAGAAAACAGCGGGGCCAAGCCGGGCTAATTACAAGGAGACATGTCCTAAATCAGACAAAAAGCCTGTGAGTGCTTTTGCTGGGCTGACTCCTCTCCAGGGAGCTTTGTGCTCTGCCTCATGCCATGGCCCTGCTGGCTGGGCCTGGCTTTCTGCTCCAGCTAATCCTGGGCAGGGCCACTGGGATCCATTCTGGGTGCTCTGCCCGTGCTTGGCCGAGCTTCTCCTGCCTGGTGTCGTCACCTTCTTAATCAGGCATCAACGTCACCGAGCTGCAGCAGAGCATCAGGGCACTCAGCTGCTCCCCAGCGCTGTGATTGCTGTTGGAAGGGAGCAAGAGTGCCCAAACTTCTCCCATAAAGCCAAAACCGAGGAGTCAGGAAGCTCTGGAACTGTCCATCTCAACATCCAAGCTGCAATTCATCCAAGATTTATTTCAGTTGTGCTTCTTTTCATGGGGCTCCCCAGGATTCTTTCCCTCCTGTGATTAACCCAGAGATCAAGTGGCCTTCATTTGATTTGGAAAAGAAGAATGGCATGCAGATGGTGCAGAACACCCATACAGCAATTTAATTAATTGCCTTTAAATGTTAATTCAGAACAGTTTCCCTGAGTGATCTTATACAGGCAAATCCTCAGTTGCCTTAAGCCACTTGCGGAGAGTGTTCAGCTAATAAGGTATTCTTAGTCCTGATCAGGAGCCTTGCACAGGACTGTAATCAGGAATGATTAATTGGAAATAGCTCTTCTAACCCAGGCTGTACCTGCTGTGCTCTCCTGTGCTGCCCAGCTCTGCCCAGAGCTGACAGAGAGCTGCTGGAGTCCGTGGAAAAGGGAATTTCCTTCCCAGCTCTCTCTGTGCTGCTTCCTCAGCCACAGACCACCCTCCCAGTGCTCCCCAGCCCAGTTTGGCGTGGAAGGTTTCCAGCACAAAGTCTGGATTTGCCCACAGACTTCCCTGGGGAAGAATGGGGTGTGGGAGGTCACAGTGGGGATTTATTAGCTCAGCTCAGCCCTGGCCAAGAGCTCTGCCAGGCTTTGAGAGCTGGTGCACTGCAAATTCCAGCCTGGAGCAAACCCCTGCCTCCTGCTTGGGTGTGAGGGATCAGCAGCACCACTGAGAGTAAATTTGTGCAGTTTTGCCTAATTCAGAAAAAAAAAAAAAAAAAAAGTCGCAGAATCCCAGAATTATTTGGGTTGGAAGGGACCTTAAATCTCCTCCTGTTCCACCCCCTGCCATGGGCAGGGACATCTGCCACTGTACCAGGTGGCTCCAAGCTCTGTCCAGCCTGGGACACTTGCAGGGATGGGGCAGCCACAGCTTCTGTGGGCAGCCTGTGCCAGGGCTCAGCACCCACGGTGGCACAGGGAGCCCTGTCCAGGTCAGCCAGTGGCACTGAGATGGCTCTGTCCTTGAGTCCCCTGCTCTGTGCTTCAGCTAAAATCATCCTGCAGTCTGTGTGCTTGTTACGTGCCAGGTTTGACCTCAGGCCAGTGAAATTTTTGCAGGTTTCTTCTTTTTGTGCTTTCAGCACATCCTCCACTATTTCCCTCCTGCATTCCACCCCTGTGGAAGCAGCCTTTGAGCAGTAATTCAGTGTACCTGCTGCAGCCAAAGGTGCCTGGGAGTCAGCACAGACAGATGAAATCCACGTTATTTGGCTCTGCTGGAGTGGTGCAGCCTGCTGTGGGAGAGTTTCACTTTCCTAAAGCCAAAGCTTGGGGAGCTTGCTCCTAAAGCAAGGCTTGAAATAATACCCAGCAAAGGCACGGAGGAGACAGTTCACCGCTGGAAATCACATTTCACTCGGTGTCAGCAATTCAGGAGAAAACCATCTGCAGGAAATTAGGATGACAATTTCCTCTTGGAGTGTGGAGAAATTACAGCTGTAATCGAGGAGGCAGCCAACAGTCTCCTCTCCCCCTGCCTCTACCAATTACCCTGAAAACCTTTCAGTCATTTCCCTGCACAGAGATGTCTCTACCCCACCCAGGAAGGACAGAATGGAAGAGCTGATATTGTGCAGGGAGAGAACAGCTCAGCACCTGAGGAGTACCTGGTGTATATCTGAAATTAAACCTTTTCTCTAAAAAACACAGAGCAAAACTCAAGCCAGTTGCAAAATGCTGCAGGTCTACAACTCTCCATGTGTTTGTGATGGTTTTGGGCCAAAACTGGTCTTGCCTGCTGAAATCTGATTCATGCAAATGTGAAGATAACATTCATCAGAGGAAAGAAACAAAAACCTGGCTAGAGAATATGCTCATGGGATACCATTCATAAGCCAGGTCTTGGTAAGGTGACACCAGGAGGCCAAGAGATACCTGCAGGACCACAGGACAACATTTACATGGGCAAGATGCTGATAGGACAAGGGAGAATGATATTAAACTAAAAGAGAAGAGATTAGATTGGAGGCTAAGAAGAAATTCTTTACTCAGAGGGTGTTGAAGCATTGCCACAGGGTGCCCAGAGAAGCTGTGACTGCCCCTGGATCCCTGGAAGTGTCCAAGGCTGGGTTGGATGGGGCTTGGAGCAGCCTGGGATAATGGAAAATGTCCCTGCCCAAGGCAGGAGGTGGAACTGGATGAGTTTTAAGATTCCTTCCAACCAAAGCCATTCTGGTTTTACAATTTCAGCAAATGGATGTAGCACGTGTCTGAATTCAGAACCTTTCCTCTGAGGTTTCAGCCATCATTTTGTTGCCTGAGAAGATCTTTCCCCACCAGCAGCTGCCTTAGCAGTTGTCAGCATCTTCCTGCTTATCCCAGCACTGCTGTTGGAGCTGATGGGAGTTTGATTATGATTTAATCCAGGCTTTTAGAGGAGGGGAAAAAAGAAAATTTTGACAGTTCCATATATAGCCCTGTGACTCACCGATTTCATGTGTCAAACACTAAAGACGGGTTAAGTAGAATTAAGTTCTGGATTTATTATAAATAGGCATTAAGTAACATGAATGTATTGCATTTGCATGAAAATATGGGCCCAATTCTGCAGCTCACCCCAGAGATCTTTGGTTTGACGTCGATGGGATGGTCCCGGGTGGGAGCTCAGCTCAGAGCCAGCCCAACTCTGACCATCACCTGCAGCCCCTGTGAGCTGGACCCAGAGAAACAGGAAAATCACTGCTGGAATCAGGGAAAGTTTACGCTGCTTGCACAGATCAGAATTCATCCCTTAATATAGTACAATGAGTTTTAATTAGCCCCCAGATCTGCTGCTGAAGGAATAATTCTGCATGTCAATCAGTGCTAAATGTACTTGTTAAATCGGGCAAGATTGGTTAAGTTGAAAATTGCATAAAAAGTCACTTTTCTTCTGTTTCTCCCAGAAGCTGGAGACTTTTAGGATTCAAATGTTATGGACAATCTCATCCTGCTCCAAATATTCTTCTGCTGAAAGGTCCATCCAGACAATGAAGTCACCCTCACTGAGAGCAAGTGTGACAGTCAGGCATTGTTTGGGTGAAAAAAAGCCCTCTTTAGTCAAATCAGTGTTTCTGCAGTGAGGGAGACAGACACAGACTCTACCAAATCAGAGCCCTCCTGAATAGTTTAATTTACTGACTTGCTCATTGCTAAACAATTGAGAATTGGTCCATGGAGAAGAGCACAAAAAGGACAAACAATATGGGCTGTATTTTGAGGCTGGACTAGTCCAAGCCAAGGAAAAACAAGATTTTGAGCGGCATTGTTTCTGTAAAAATAATGTTCACCCCTGCACCTCCCCTTTTATTGTGAACTGGGGGTTTGGCCCTGTTTCTGCTGAGGGTGAAAAGAAGGGATGTGCCCCATAACACAGCCAGAACCACAGGGACTGAGTGACAAGCTCACCCTGGAGAGGTTCTGTTATTATCCCACAGAGCTGTTGCTCATGCAGGAACAGCAGGAAAAGCTCTGGGAGCTTCCCCCAGCCCTGGCGGGATCCTCAGGCTCCGGTGCCTCCCCAGCAGGGCTCTGCCCTCAGCTGTGATTTTTCTTATCAAACACCACATTCTGCTTGCTGCCATGAATGTGATTTCCAATTAAATGCCTCCTCAGAGCCTGTCTGGCTGGGAATTAGGCTGGGACTTGGTGCCTGGGCTGTTAGCTCATCAAAGTCTCCGGGATAACGGGGAGGTGCCGATGCTCTGCTCGGGGATTTTGCTCGCGGCTTTGAACTCGCTGCAGCCCTGCAAACTGGGACAGGCTGCCCTCTGCTCACCTTCAGAGTGAGCTCTGCTCGTCTCCCCTTCAGCCCACAGCTGAGTAAGCATCTCCAGGGCTACAAAACACAGCCCCTGTGCTGCTGCCCTCCAGGGATCCCAGCGTTTGTGCAGCCCCTGGGAAGGAGCTGGCCACGCGCTCCAGCTCACAGGGAAAGGATTATCGTGGCTCTTGTGACTCAGTCCACAGCTCCCTTGTGCTTCCCTGCATGGGGAGGAGAAAAGTGGGCATGAAGCCTCAATCTGTCCCCTAATCAGCCACCCAACATGTCCCTATCCCCAGGGCCCTTCTCCAGTTTGGCAGTGCCAACCGTTGCTGCTCTGGGTGCCAGCAGTGGTGGCAGTGAGGTGCTGATGGTCTAATTGTGAATAAAACAGATAAAAACCAGGCTGGAGGGCCAAAAATGTGGGTGTGGAGTGAGCAGCAGCCCTAATCCTGAAGCACTGCTGGGGATGGTGAACCCCTGGCTGCTCCTGTTGGAGCAAAAGGCTTTGAATGCCAGGTTATGGCCCAGTTTCAAATGAAGTTTTCTCCCTGCTGTGGACACACAGCCAGGGATATGTTGGAGCCTCAGGGCTGGTTTTGGGGCACAGAAACCCCTTTGGTCCGTGTAATTTGGGGTCCCAGCAGCTCCTTGCTCCTTCATGGGGCACCACCCTCACTCCACTGTGGTGATGCTGCCGTGGCAACCGTGGAACGTGGGCCAGTACAGGACAGGACTGGGACCAGTTCTCTTCTAGGTTCTTCCCTCTGCTGAGCTTCTTGCTGGAAATAGGGGTGGATCTTTGGGAAGACCTGAGTGCCACTGTGGTTCTGTCTCCTGGCTGGAGAGGAAGGTGCCCTGCGTGGGGCTGAGCAGTGTCAGGGGACGCAGCGACACCCAAGGGACTGCAGTCAGTGTGGTTGCTGGGGACCAGCTCTGGGGGTAAGGGCTGCAGGGTCCATCCAGTGCCCTCCTGGCATCAGTGGGGCAGAGGGGCTCAATCCAGATGTTCTACAGGCACAGGGTGGGGGGGGAACTGGCCTCGCTGGAATTTCTATGGAAACCCAGGTACTGAATGGGATGGAATAGCTCAAACCATCTGTTCTTCCCCTACTTATAAAACTCGATAATTTCACGATGACATCACCAGAAATGCTCTCCTTTTACTCCTCTTGCAGCCATCTGTGATGGTTTCCTCATGTGCCAAACACGCGAGCGGGTGCTGAGGGATGGGCAGGAGGACGCAGCCACCCCATTACTCCTGTTTCATTTCTTCCCTTGGAAAGCACTCCTGTGCCTGCAGAGTTTCACTTGTTCCCTTCCCGAGGCGTCTACGGAGCAACCAGCAGAGTTAGACGGGAAAAATGAAGGTAAAATAGAAGGACAAATTAAAGCTGGACTTCACAGGGAGTGTGGAGGATCTGCTGTGGGGATCTTACCCATGGCAATAAACATCCAGCAGGTTTGCTCCTGCCAGCAAGGTGCTGGGGAGCACTGGGGCTGCTTCTCCTGTGCCAGGAATGAGGAGATTTCGGTGAGATTTGGGTGTTGGGAGAGGCAGAGTTGGGGGATTTGAGTCAGCTGAGGACACAGGCAGTGGTGGGTCTGACTGCCTTCAGTGCTTGCCTGCTGGGCAGTTTCTCAGCTAGAATTCACCTTCTGATGGTCAAGGACAGGAGCACTCCTGCTCCATTCCTGCTCCACTCCTGGGCTCATCCATGTCCCCAGCACCAATGGCTCTGGTTCTCACCCACATGGTCCTCGCTGTTGTGTTGGGTGATAAAAGAGGTGACAACATGTCATCACCTGTCCTCTGCACTGCTGGAGGTCTCTCCCTGTCCTGGAATTGTGGTGCTGGCTGCAGCTCAGCCAGCTCTGTGTGTTTTGGGTGGTGATGGAGATCTCAGGTGCCAGGGAAGAGCTGGAGCTCCTGCTGCCGGCTGAGTTTGCTCCACTGACCAAACCCTCCCTTGTCTGTGGCAGAGGAGAGAAGCCTCAGCAGACCTGGATATCACCGAAAAGGAGAAGGAATACAGGGCTAAAGTGGAGATCAGGCACCTGCAGACTCATTTCCATCATGAAGCCTACAAGAGGAAATTCTTCGACGCCGAAATCTGGCGGCAGATGCAGGCTCAGGAGTGAGTACAGCTCTGCTCGACTGCCTGGAGCTTGGGGAGTTCCTCCATGCCAAAATCACTGATTTATAGACTCCCACAGGCAGGGACACCCTCCACTATCCCAGGCTGCTCCAAGCCCTGTCCAGCCTGGCCTTGGACACTTCCAGGGATTGGGCAGCCACAGCTTCTATGAGCACCCTGTGCCAGGGCCTCACCACTCTCTGAGCAAGGAATTTCTTCCCAACATCTGATCTCAATCTCTCTTCTTTTAGCTTAAATCCACTCCCTCTTGTCCTATTCATCTGCCCATATAAAACATTGCTCCCTCTTTTTTGACAGCAATCAAGGGATTGCTATCCCTTTTAGATAAAGAGATCTGGGGACCACAGAGCAGAGATGGGGAGGAGCTGCCCTGGCAGATGGGATGTGCTAAATGTCATTTGTTGTTCCATTTTTGCAGAAAAGAAATAGCTGATCTGAGGCAAGAGCACGGACATGTGACAGCAACGCTGAAGCAGCTCTATTCACCGAGCAGCATGGTGTTTGTAAACAGGAATCGCATGAAGGTCCGAAACCTCTTGCAGACCAGCATGCAGAATGATGCCCTGATCAAAGAGAGAAAAGCCCAGTTGGCTGACCTGGCCAAGCAGGTGAGAGCACCTGGACTGTTCCCTGCCGGAGTCACAGAGTGAGGCCTGTGGCTGAAACTCCTCAGTGTAAAACACATTTAATTCAGCCCTTGGAATATTCCTCCTGGCAAGTGACACATGACAGTGACAAATAGAGCCAGGATCCCGTTCAGGTCAGCAGCACTGACTGGAAAAGTGAGGTTGGACTCTCAGCCTTGTCCCACTGGTCCCTGCACCCCTGGGTGGTGGCACACACCAGCCCAGGGCCACAAAAATCCCTCTCCCTTCACTTCTTTTTATTCTCCTGAAAAAGAGGTAAAACTGGAACAGTGCTGACTGAGGTGTGCCAAATACAGGAACAGCAGCATCTGAGGGATGCCCCATCCCTTCTCCTGAGGATCTGGTTGGATTTGGGCAGGAGGGGAGTGGGAAGCCAAGGGAAACGTGGGCTATGGAAGAGACAGTTCCCTTCAGCATTGCTCTCAGAGCCAGCTGCCCAGGCTGGACTCCAGGGAACATGCTGGGATAGTTTGCCATTGCTGGAGGTGCTGCAGAGCTTTCCCAGCAGGGTTAGCTTTCTGTCAGGGATGATGATAACTCTGACTTGCCTGAGTCATCCCTCCCCCACCTGCCCCCTGCTTCACCATTCTCCAACTGCTTCACTCTTCCATGGATTTATTTCCTCTGGAATCTCCCCACTTCTGGCAGAAGTTTTCCTCCACTCTTCCCAGGGAGGACTGCACAGATCCCTGCCTGGCCAGCACAAAATCTCTACCACAGCCCCATCCTCATTGCCTCTTCCACCTTGCAAAGCTCTGCTGTGCCATGTTCAGCACCTGCTGGAGTCCCTCCAAAACCAGCTGCACTTCCTTCATGGCACAAAAAAACCCCATTCCCAGTTACAGTTCATGTTTCTGCATGTGCAGGGTGGGATCCTCTGGGATTAAAGCTGCTCCTATAACTGAGAGCTCATTAATGACAGGGTTGCTGTAGTTCAGATCAACAGGGGGGATTTTCTTTGGCTCTGTGTCCTGACAAAAGTCCAGAATGCAGGGGTGGAGATTATACTTCCTGGTTTGTTTTTTTTTTCCTCTGTGTGTGTGTGCAGGTTCTAGAGCTGGAAAAAAAGATAGCGAGTCAAAGAGAATCAAACTGGAAGGAGTTGGGAGCAAAGACCCGCAAACAGCTGCATAAGACGATTGAGTTACTGGAGATGCGTCTGCGTCATGTAAGGAAACATTTTGGAGACTTTTGGAGAACATTTGTGGGGTCACACAGGGGCCTGGCACCTTTCTGGTCAGGACAAAGCACATGGTGCAAACGTGTTTGGTTGCCACAAGCTGCATGAAGCACCTGCCTTGTTCCCCTGGCCTGATCATTCCCAGAATATTTCAAAATATCTCAAAGGCTCCTTCAGGCTTGGTGACCCAAATGCAGCACTTGTGCTGTGCCAAGAGGCCTGAGGGTCTGCACCTGCTTTGTGATCACACTGGGCTGCCTGGAGCCACCTTGCCCTGGACAAAGCCAGCTCCAGCTCTCTGTTGTGACCAACCTGGTCTTCTGTTGCCTTTCCTCTCCTGGGGAGGAGGACAGTGCAGGGCCAGCTTCAAATCTCTTGGGCTGTGTTTTGTCACATACAACTTTCATGAAAAATCCTTTCCTTAGGATTTTTTCCTCCTGAGAAGCTGAGAGGCCTCAGGAACAAACTGTAAACAATGATTATCTGCTGCTGTGGAATGCAATGGTGGATCTGTGATTGACCTCATGTGGTTGTTTCTAATTAATGGCCAATCACAGTCCAGCTAGCTCGGCTCTCTGTCCGAGCCACAAACCTTTGTTATTCATTCTTTTCTATTCTTAGCTAGCCTTCTGATGAAACTTTTTCCTCTATTCTTTCAGTACAGTTTTAATGTAATATATATTATAAAATAATAAATCAAGCCTTCTGAAACAGAGTCAAATCCTCGTCTCTTCCCTCAACATAAGACCCCATCACAGTGTTTGACCTTGGTCAAGGTCTTTAAGCAGCAACCTGAACCCCCCCAGTCCCTCACCAGCTCCAGAGCTTTTGCTTTGCTCTCCCCAGGTCACTGTGTGTTACAACGCCGTCGTGGCCAGGAACAACAAGCTCAGAGAGGAGACTGCCAGCCTGCAGATCCAGAAAGCCAGTTTTGACAACCTCTACTGGAAGCTGGAGAGAAGCCTGGTCCAGCAGAACAAGCTGCTGAACGCTGCTATAGAGCAAGCCACAGAGGACTACGACCAGTGGTATGGGGCCTTGTCAGCCCTCTGGGCAGAACTTGGGGCTGCTGGGTGGTGCCAGTGATGAGTGTTCAAACACAGAGACCAACTGAGGCTTCAGAGGGAGGATTGACCACTCCCATCTAGGTCTGGGTGCTGAGGGTTGGGTGCCTGGTCACTGTGGGGAGACTGGTGCCTCCAGGGTGTTTCATTCCATCTGTCCCAGATGTTTCTTTGGGTGGGATGGACTGCCCCATGGAGAAGTCTATTTTTTCTGAGTTCCACCTGAGCTGGGTACTATGCCCTAGTACAAAACCCCACCAAAATCTGTGTTAGTGGCTGTGAATTCCCTCTGGACTGACTCCACTCCATCCAGATGAGATCTGGGAACGGGCACAGCACCACAGGGGCTTTGGCAGGTCTGGCCCTCCTTGGAGTGGCCAGGAACACAGTGCCTTGTGCACACACGAGGTATGAGAGCTGCTCTCCGTGCAGGATGGAGGATCTGGGGCGGATCTCGGACATCCGGGACGTGCGCTACAGGGAAACCATCCAGTACAACATCAGGCTGCTGGAGAGGAAGTGTGCCCTCCACCAGGAGAGCAGGCTGAAGAACTTCTTCCTCAGCAAATGTGCAGATCTCTCTGTATTGAAGGAACAGGCCAAAGCGAGAGAAGGTAACAGAGGAGGATTTGTGGCACAGGGAGCACAAACCTGAAGTCTGTGGAGTTCATGGGGTTGGGCTGCTCATGGTGGTTTATGGAATTGCACCCCAAAGGCAGGATGGCTGCCCTGCCCACAGCCTCCCCCACCCAACCTTCACCCTACAAACAAAAAGGCTGAGCAGTGATAATTGAGTGAGACTGAGCATCTTGGGGTGCCCTCGGGACAGGGAGCTGCTCCTGTGTGCAACCATGGCTCCTTTCACCACAGAACAGGTTGGGTTGGAAATGAGTATTAAAACTCATCCAGTTCCACCCCCTCCATGGGCAGGGATAGCTTTCACTGTCCCAAGGTGCTCCAAACCCTGTCCAGCCTGGCCTTGGATGCTTCCAGGGATGGAGCAGCCATAGCTGCTCTGGGCAACTTGTGCCAGAGCCTCATCACCCTCACAGGGAGGAATTTCTTCCTAAAAATCTAATCTAATCTAACAATTCTGTCCTCCTGGGAGGGAATCCATGGTGTTTGCTCCATTCCCATGGCATCCCTGCTCAGTTTCCTGGCGGGAGAGGGACCCTCTGCCCCTCCACACTGCCCCCTCCTGCCCCAGCCCTGCACCAAACCCCACAGCACTGCAGGGAGGGCTCTGCAAAGGGCAACCACGGCTCTCTGTCTCTTTCTCAGCCTTTGAGGCAGCTGAGAGGGCCAAAGCGAGCCAAAAGGAGAGCTATGAGGTGGCCTACAAGCGTCTGCTGGAGCTGTCGGATGGAAACATCGATGATTTCTTGGAGGACTTCCTTGAGAAGGACAGGAGATTCTTCATCCTCTTTAACTTTGCCATTAGGCTGAACGTCAGGAATGAGAGTCTCAGGCAGAGGATCGAGGCCGTCCAGGTCTGTTCCTGCCTCTCCGTGCCTCCCCTTTCCAGGCGGTGATTTTGGGCCAGGGTGGGTTTGTCCTCTCCCGAGTGTCCTTCACCACTGCCCGCATCCAGCCACACGGGGAGGATGAGGGGGATGCAAAGGAGCAGCCAAAGCCGAAATTCCGCTGGGTTCTCGGAGCTGAACGTGTCTCAATGCTGCCACCGTGTACCCAGCACAAACACTGCAGGGTCCCGGGGAGCTGGCAGGATTTCCCGGGAGTTCTGCATTTCCCTGCTCCCTGGGCTGTCCCCAGCCTCCATCTGCTGGGTCAGGTAGAGTTCCACCCCATGTGCTGCTGTTCCCCTCCCACAGGATGATATGGAGGCCATGACAACGGAGAGGGAACAGGCAGAGACAAACCAGACTCAGGTCCTGCAGGAGCTGAAGGTATGGTGGCCGTGGATTCCCTCTGGAAGAGCAGCGCATTCCTGTCTGTGCCAGCACTTGTCCCAGGGAGTCTGGTCCTGTAAATGCTGCTCTGGCCAGGGGCTGGAGAGGTGTGGGAAGGTTTTGCAGGGTGAGAGGGTGGCTGTGGGGCTCCTGCCAGCCCTGGGCCAGCATGGGCGGCTGGGGAAACCCTCTGGAACCCTTCAAGAACCCTCTCGACACAATGCTGTGCCCTGTGCTCTGGGATGACCCTGCTCAAGAAGAGGTTGGACCAGACCACCCATTGTGGTCCCTTTTGACCTGGCCTATCCTGGCATCCTGTGATTCTGTCTCCAGACTGGAACTGGGCAGCGCTGGTGTGGTGGGGTCAGCGAGGGGCTGGTGTGACACCTTTGTGACACAAAAACCTTTGCTGGTAGGCAAAAATAGCAGAGACCACCAAGGAAGCCAACAAGTACGAGAACAAATACAGGGAGAGCAGCCAACTCCTGGGACAGATCCAATCTCGCATTGAGACCCTCTTGACGGAGATGGACTGTGACACTACAAAGATAGTGAAGCCTCTTGGGGACAGCTTGGTGCCAGTTTTTGGTAGGTCAGGGCTGCCCATCTTCTTGTGCCTCCACCCTGGGAAGTCCTGTCCACCACCTGCTTACACTGTGTTTAAATTGAGCTTTTGTTTTCCCCTGTCCCATCAGTCACGTGTGCCCTAAAGTGAATTTGCAGTGCCAAATTTAGGAGGTAATTTGGATTTTTAACATCCCAGTGGATCCCCAAAGCCTCACTGTGGGTCTGGGTGCTGAAGTGCAATGGGGGTCAGCCTTTCCTCCCAGGCAGCCAGCAAGAGGGCAAGGGGAATTGGACTAGGGGAGGTTCAGGTTGGATATTAGGAAAAATTTCTTCACAGTAGTGGTCAAGGGTTGGAACAGGCTTCCCAGGGAAGTGGTAGAGTCACCACCCCTGAAGTGCTCCAAAAATAAAGAGTATGTGGCACTTTGTGGTATGCTTTAACAGGCAGGGGATATTCAGTACAAAGTTGGACTTGATGGTTTTGGAGGTCTGTTCCAACATTAACAACTCTGTGATTTTATGATTCCATGACTCAGCCAGGGAGTCGGGCTGCCCTGAGGGAAGTCAGTGGATCCCCTGCTCTGCAGATGTCCAGGGCTGCTTTGGGCAGGGTCCTGCTGCAGGGACACTGTGGGACAATATGGCTCCTTCCTCCCCAGGCCCCGTGGAGAACAAGGTCAAGGAGTTTCTGATGAGGGAGTCCCTGCTGCGCTACACCTCCCTGGACCGCTCCCAGCGTGCCCAGGGCTTCGTCAGCCCCCTCCGGGAAGCCTCCAACCACCTCTGGGCCATGGACAGGACCAAGCTCTGCCCACCACCCCCAGACCTGGAGGAGAGCGCTGACCCCAGAACCGGTGAGCACGGATGGGGGAGAGAGAGAGGCCATGGCTGGGCAGAAGCCCTTCCCAATCCCCCATGGCTGCCTGGCCCAACCCTGCTGCCCCATGTCCTTCCCAATGCATCCCCTCCAGCCTGTCCTGCCCCACTGGGGGTGTGAGGCCTGTCAAAGTGTGTATGAGGGGTGTGAGGCCTGGAACAGTGTGTAAGAGGGGTGTGAGGCCTGTAACAATGTGGATGAGGGGTGTGAGGCCTGTCAAAGTGTGTATGAGGGGTGTGAGGCCTGTAACAGTGTGTGTGAGGGGTGTGAGGCCTGTAACAGGGTGTGTGAGGGGTGTGAGGCCTGTAACAGTGTGTGTGAGGAGTGTGAGAACTGTAACCGTGTGTTTTATGGGATATCTGTTCCCTTGGGCAGCGGAAGAGCCGCTGGGCCGGGAAGAGCTGCGGGAGCTCGTCATCCAGAGGCAGCAGGAGGAGGTGAGCAGGCCCCCCAGCACGGGCAAGAAGAAGAGGAAGTTCACATCACCCGGTGCATCAGGGAGCCCATCAGGGTCCAAGACCCCAGCAGGGAATTAAAGAAGATGTTTCATTCTTGAGCTTCTGCATGCTGCACATAATTCCATCTTCCTTCTCTGGAAGGAGCCCAACACCTTTCACAGGCCTCAGAACCTCACCAGGTGATGTCTTGGCATGGCTTCACTCACTGCTGGCAGCACCTGCAGCCAGGGTGGGATCAGCTGCTCCAGCAGAGGGTGACATCCCTGTCACACAACCCAGAGCACTCCCCACAGCCAGAGATGTGGACCATGGTGCCAATCCTGCAGGGCCTGGCAGGTGGGGTGCAGGGATGAGTGTCCTCTTGGGGTGCTCCCTGCTAAGCTGCCGGAATCTGACAGCTCTCTGCTACCTAAAGGAAATCTGAGTTCAGTGCTGGCCCTGGGAGCAGGTGGGATGGGCACAGCCCAGTGTGGAACAGGCTGGTTTGGGGCTGGGTGTGGGAGTGGGAGGCAAAGGGACTCGAGGACACATGAGAGGGACGTGCAGTAGGTCTGGGGTGCTGAGGCCAGCACGGTCTGGAAGGGTCTGAGGGCTCCCACACCACACAAGCCCAAGCACTGCTCACACCAGCAGCTGGGTTTCCTCTTGCCAAAAAGCTTTTTAATGTGAATGCCATTACTGTGCCAAATTCCCAGGCACATGCCTCTCCAGGGGAAGAGGAAAGGGAACCCCTGCGTGACCTAGGCAGAGGTGATCTTGCAGTGCCAGCCCCAGCCCTGGGCCTGGGCTAGTCCTTCTCTTCACCATGAGTGATGACATGGACCAGGTTCTTGTAGTCCAGGTTGCCAGACATGTCCGGAGGGAAGGCAGCGAACATCTGATCGATCTGCCAGGGAAAAGCAGTGACAAAAGGTGGCATGGGAGGGCTGGGAGGAGGGCTGGGGTCTGTTGGGAAGGAGATCATACCTCTTCCTGGGAAAACCTCTCCCCCTGCGTCATCAGCATTTCTTTGATGCTGCAAACAAGAGATCATGGTGAGCACTGGGCAGGTCCTCACGGGGACACCCCCATCACTCCCTGCCCCAGGAACCCCTGCTGCACTCACTAGGCAGATTTCAGGCCTTTTCCCTCTGGATCAAACACCTTGAATGCATTCAGGATTGTCTCCTCTGGGTCGGCACCTGCGGGTGACAAAGCCACGGCCATTGGAAATAGTAAAGGAGGAAACCAACAGAAACCTCCTGCTTCTCCCAGCCTCGGGGGCAAAATGGGGGGCAGGCTGGAAAGTGGGGCCCCTGCAGGAATGCTGGACACTTGAGTGGAGTTGGTGGCATGTGGAGGAGCAGCCGTAGGGTGGTGGTGTGAGCACAGAGCAGGCGCTGTCGCCACCGCTCCGGCATCCAGCGTTTATCTAATCTTGGGGGTATTTATAGAGCTCCAGGCACAGCCCTTGGGGCCCTGCAGCTCCAGGCACAGCCCGTGGGGCCCTGCAGCCTCTTGGAGATCTGCATTCCTTGGGTTAAGTACATGATTCAGGGTGCAGCCAGATGGGGTGGTGGGTCAGAGTCTGGCTGTAGGCAGGGGGGCCACTGTTGGCACTGCTGCTGTCAGCAGGCTCAGAGGTGCTGCAAGAGCTGTCCCCTCTTCCCATGGGACAGCAGCAGCAGCAGCAGCACAGCCATTTGGGTTTGTAAATGACTGGGGAAACTGAGGCACAGAGACCATCTCACACCCCACAACAGTTTGGGGAGTCGTGGGATAAGATCTGGATCTCTGGACCTAGGGGTGGTTGGTATTGTAAATCAGGAATTTTGGGGTATAGAAATGCCACTGGGCACCAGTGAGCACCCCCAGCTGCCCAGGTGCCCTCTCACCCTTGAGCTTCTCCCCAAACATGGTGAGGAACACGGTGAAGTTGATGGGGCCCGGTGCCTCCTTTATCATCTCATCGATCTCCTCGTTCTTCACGTTCAGGCGCCCTGGGGAGAGCAGCTGTGGGTCAGTCATGGATCTGAGTCCTGCTCTGCCTGTTAGGGGCTAAAATACACACCACAGAACCCTTTCCTGGGGATTTTCCCCCCACTAGAGGGAAATAACACATTCCTGGGGAACCACCTCTGGCAAGGAATGGAGGGAGCAGCAGTGAGGTGAGAGAATCATCTCCAGCTCTGGCTTCTCCAGGGTCACAGAACAGAAGGATGAAAGGACTGAGCTGTGCTACTTCCCTGCCTCACTGCCCCATGGACCAGCCTCTTTTAGCCCTCCTTGGAATGTTTGGGCCAAGACCACCAGCACTGGGCTTCTCCCTTTCCCCCAGCTCCAAAAGCAAACAGGATTGAACACCTACATCCTTTTTCCCGAGGCTGGGCTGTCCTTGGTGCTCCATTGCTGATTCATGCTGACCTCTGATGGCAGAGCCAAGCCTGCAGTGTCACAGCCTCCCACAAATCCCCTAAATCCCCTTAATGCCCTGGGATGCCGTGGGATGGGCACAGCCAGGTGCTCCTAAGCACTGAAAGGCAGGGAGTGCTGGGCTGTGCAATCCAGGAGTGGCCCCAGTGCCAAGGGGAGGAACTGGGAAAGGCAGGGATGTTGGGCTGTGTAATCCAGGAGTGACCCCAGTGCCAAGGGGATGAACCAGCCCTGCTCTGGGAGCTGCTCCAGGTCACCCATGAGGGATCTCCCAGGCTGGCAGCCTTGGGCTGGGATCAGGAGGATTTTGGCAAAATGGGGGATCAGGTGAGCAAGAGGGGCTCGGTTAAATGCCCCACCCTGCCTTGTTTCTCAATTAACAAAGCTGGGGAGGGGAGGATGTTGAGGCTGGGCTCACCGAGGGCAGCAAAGGTGTCTCTCAGATCTGCCTTGTCGATGAAGCCGTCCCGGTTCTGATCCATGATGGTGAAGGCCTGCAAGCACAGGAGCAGGGCAGGGAGCACAGGGAAAGGGACAATTGGCAGCCTTTGCAAAGGCTTTAGCACCTTTCTCCTTCTTCCTTCAGCTTGGATGGGATAAGGGCATTTTGAACCCTCCCAGGAGGGGCTCTGGGGGTCTCACTCACCCTAATCCCACACAGTCCTGGGGTGATGGCAACCCAAACCCCAAAGCTACAAATCCTTTCCTTGCCCAAATCCCTCTCACCCCAGTATGACACCAGGCAGAGAGGCCAGCCTGAGCCATCAGCTCCTCCAACTGGGGCCAGTTATCCCTGGAACTGGGATCTGCACAGGACCACATGCCTGCTGTGCAGGGGTGAGAGCTCCTGGCCAGGCAGGAGCTGGGAGATGAGCTCCAGCTCCCTCAGATGTGCTGATCCTCTGAGGGAATCTGCCTCCTGGGAGCTTGGAGGCTTTGCCAGATTTAACGGTGTCACTGAGTTGTTATTCTCACTTTTAAAATAAAACAACCCAAAACCGATCCTGCTGCCTCCTGGTGTGAGCCAGCTGTCACTTGGGAGCACCAAGGAAAGAGCTGAAGGTCACACCACATCCAGGACCCTTGGTCCTTCCCACCAAACCCACCTACCTCCTTGAATTCCTGGATCTGGGCCTGCTCGAACATGGAGAAGACATTGGAATTGGCACCCTCAATCCTCTTCTTGGCTTTCTTGGGTGCCTGCAGGAGTCCAGGTATGCACCATTAGCTCACTGGCTTTTTATGGGGTCAAATAAAAGCATGGAAGTGCCCTGGTCTTATTTGTGACTCCTTGGTGGGAGCTCTGGGCTGGGGCTCTCCTCCTTGGGGGCTCGGTGGTGTCTCCCTGCAGCTCTGCCATGCTGAGGGGCATTAAGATTCCTACTTAAATTTCAGCTCCTGGTGAATTTAGCCAAATAGGTCCAAGGAAAGATGAGGAGTGAAATCACTTCTCCCACTAGGGTGAGATATCCCCGTTGGAACCCCGGTTTTGGGAGCACTGCTGAGGTTGCACATAAGGGTTGGAGCTAGTCAGTGCTTCTTTACCCTGCTGTGCAAATATTAAAATATGGCTTAATTAAAAATCTGCCTCCTCCTGCACTGAGGCTTGAATCAGTCAGAAATGGGTCAATGTGTGTTTTAAAGAGGACTGGAGAGCCCCTCGCTGTCCCACCCAGCCCATTATCCCTCATTCCTGTGCCTGCTCCTGCAGCTGTTTCCTCTCATGGGGGTCTGTCAGGAGGAGGATTTTGGGGGCACAAAATGTCCTTTCCTCTCATTGCATGAAGAATGGGAAAACAGAAAAATGGCATTTGGACCTAAAGCCATCTGCCCTCATTTGAAAGCTCTGCTAGCATGGGGGACACCTCTCTGCTCCCTGTGAGTTTCTGCTGATCCACCCAGATGCTCCCCAGTTTTCTCACCCCCTTTCCAAGGCAGACAAAACCCTTGGCCCTCAACTCCTTGCTGACTCCTTTGCCCCCTGCCCATTAAACTGTTCTGGTGAAAAATCAAATTAATTTTCTCTCTTGGTCTCTCAGCACTCACCATGGCTGTGCTCAGCTGCCGATGTCACTGTGAGGGGTGTCCCAGAGGCTCTCCCTCTCTCCCCCCGGCTGGAACAATAAATACACCCCCCTGGGGGTTAAAAATAGCCCCATGCCCACTTTTGGCTGTAATAGGTAATTTGGCCGCCCCCAGCCCTGTTGTCTCTGCCTTTCTCTGTCCCTCTCTCTCTCTAATCTGGAATGGCAGCTTGTTGTTGTCACCGGCTGCCGTGACATGTGAGCCCGGCAGGGTTTCAAGGTTAGCCAAGCTCCGGTGGCCCCCAGCTCCCACACCGGGGATGCTCGGGGACAATCCCACCTGCCTTTGTCACTCGGGATGGCGCCGGGCTTGTCCCCTCCGCTGGGAGGGCTTGGCCCCAGGGGACCCCGCCAGAATCCCCCAAGTTTTGGGACACGGATGTTTCTCCTCGGTGCTTCCGGGAGTTTTTGGGAGCCCCATGGCAGCGTTGGCTCAGCCGGGAGCTGCTCGGCTGCCCGTGGGTCGCCTCCCTTGGGATGCTCCCTTGTCACCCAGCCCGTGTCCGAGCGGGGACATCCCCGGAGCTGCAGCCCCGTCCCGGAGCAGGATGCTGAGCTGCAGCAGAGCCGGGCGGGCACCAAGAGCTCCTCTCTCTTGTGTCACCCCCACTGAGGCACCTGTCACCCACTTACGCCGAGCATTTGCTCGCCCCGGTCCCGGTGGGACACACACATTTAACCCTCCCGATTCCGGGCTCTGTCCCGGGGACACATTCTGGGGGATGCCGCTCACACTGCCCAGGCTCTGCTCGGCAGAAAGAGCCAAGGAACCCACGGGCAGCAATCCCACAAAACCTCTGACATGTCCCTGCTTGTGGCTGCCAGGACCGGGCGGTTCCCTTTTGTCTCCAGCCCGTTCATTTCATCCCCGCTCCCTCTCGCCTTGCCCGGGATGAGGCTGGAGGAGGATTCGCGCTGGGGTGGGAATGGCGCTGCCAGCCCCAGGGATGCCCATCAGCCCCCCAGGCTCTGCGGTGCCATGGCCGTGACCCGGTGGCATCGCTGCCTGGCATTGTCCCCTCCGCATGCCCAGGAGGGCGGTGGGCGAGCAGGGAGGGCTGGGAACAAAAGGCATTGTGAAACCGGATCCCTGGAACTCCGGGCTCTGCCCAGACGCTGCCCTTGTTCTCCCGGAGGTCACAAATATCGTGTTTAATCCCTGGCACTCGGCTGCCACCGCCGTGCCAGCGAGGATGGCATTGCGGGGAGGATTTCAGCAGGCAATTCCAGGAGATTTCAGGGGGAAATGTGTAGGGAAAATTGCCTGTGGAGGAGGAAAACTCCTGATCCGGGAATGACCATCTCGCCTGGATGGAGCTGCAGCTCAGGGAAGGGATTTCAGGTTGTGTTTTGGGGTCTGTGTGAGCAAAAAGGGCAGGAGAAAGAGCCGCGGGGGCAGAGCTGGGGCCAGAACCAGCCCCGGGCACAGCCGGGCATGAGCGGGATCAATCGCGGCACGGACGCTCCCTCATCCTGCCAAGTTCAGCTGGATTCATCGTCCAGCCGAGCCCAATTACCTTAATTTGTGGCATTAAGGAAAAATCCATAAGCATCAGGGAAGCGATGTGTGGTGGTTCCACCGGACTGGCCATGGAGCTGCCCGGGCTCTGCCCGTGCCCATCCTGGGGTACGGCACAGCAGGAAACCCTGGAGCTGTGCAGGCCTCCCAGAATGTTATTTTGTCAGGAACAACCATTTTTGCCCACCCAGCCTGAAAGAAACCAGACCTGTGTCTCTCCCTGGTGTTGGCCTGGTTGTGGTTGGGGGCTTTGGAGGGTCAGGGTGCAGAGGGTGGCACAGAAATCTGGGATGGGCATGGGGTGCAGATGGCTGCCAGGGTTTCTGCTGTGGTTTGTAAGGCGTTGCATCTGCTCCACTGCTGAAATCCTCTGTGCTGCCCGGGCCAGATCCTGCTCTCCCCTGAGGATCCTGCTCCAGCCCGCAGATGGAAGCACCTCCATTCACATCACATCCTTCTCCTCCTCTGGATATCGGGGGGCTTGCTGGCCCCCAGGAAAACCTGAGTGGTTTAAATATGTCTGTATGCACAAACCTGCCTCTGGAGCCCTGGAGTGAACAAAAGAGCTGTGGGAAGTGGCTGCAGCCTGTGAATGGATGTCAAGGAATAACACACGGATCTGTGCCACGGCAAAATCAAGCATCGTCCCTCCTTATCTGCAAAAGAGCCTGTGTTTTACATGAAAAAGCCTTTCTAATTAATAGGCCAGCCCCTCTTGAGCTCGATAAAAAATGGAGTCAAAAGGATTTGATTAACCCCTGCTCCGTGCCGGGCGCGTGCTCTGCCTGAGCCAGACCTGCCCGGGGCTGATAACGGCTCCGTGTCCCGGGAATCCCGACAGAATCCCGGTACCCCCGGGCCTGAGCACCCTCAGAACCACCCTGGGGGTGTCCAGAGCCCCCTCAGAGGGCTGGGATGCTCCAGAGCCAGCTCAGTTCCTTCTGAATATCCTCTGCTCCAGCCGGTGTTTTTTTCTGTGCTCAGACACATTTGACTAAACTAATACATATGTATACACCCCGGGACGTTCCCATCCAAACCAATGTAAATTACCTCTGACCAATACGTTTTCCCAGGAAATCAATGCATTTTAACACTGGATCATATTTATGAAATTGAATTCTTTTTTTTTTCATTGAAGCTAATGCAATTCCCTTCTGTTTTATGCATTTTTATTAAACTAATGCATTTTAAATTAAACTGTTGTATATTAACTACAATGGCTGTGGGTACTTACAGTAAAGTAATATATGTTTGCTGAAATCAATACATATTCCAAACCTGGGAATTTCCAGTTAACAAGGCTATATCAAATATAACAAATGCATGTACCTGCTTAATTCGATGCTTATATACAACTGGCTGCTATATTTGTTTATTGGTAATGATTATTTTAAAGGGGGGAAGCATATTAAAGGTAGAAAGATAGATTCTTGCTGGAAGCTGCAGCTGGAAGCTGCCAGAGGTGGTCACCCCATCCCTGATGCTCGAATTGGGGAGTGTGGGGGTGACCCACGGGCTCTGGTGCTGGCTGAAATTCATCTCCTCTGCCACAGCTGGTTTCTGTGCCCTAAACCACACCCCTGCAGCTCAGTTCCCGTTGTGTGAATTTTGGGGACATCCTTCCCTTGCCCACCACATTCCCGACAGCTCCTTTCTACCAGCAGCATCCTCAGGAGCTCTCAGAGGGTTTTACCCCTCTCCCCTTGGTGTTTAGAAGATTTCCACGTGTAGCAGCTTATTCCGGGCAGATTTGATGCCGCAGCTTTGCCTGACTCAGCTCAGTTTTCCCTTGGAAAGTTCCAGCACTGGTTATGGCCGGGAGGGTTTGCCCAGCTCAGGAATTTGGGCAAGAGCCGCCACCTGCCTGACAGAGCAGGGGATGGGGACGACGACAGGCAATTCCTGAGTCCCAGGGTTGTGTCCTGCCCCGAGAACAGGATGCGGTCCTGGGGGGAGCCGCAGCATTGACAGGAAAGCCATAAATAGCCGCGTTATCGGCCGTGAGCGCGCCAGCGGCGCCGGGGCTGAGATAATTCGGGCGAAGCAATAAAAGAGGAAAATTAATTAAAGAGCATCTGCTAATTGTAGGGGAAATGTGCGTGCAATGAGTAGCTGAGGCAGAAAGGCGGCCGGTGGAGGATCCCGGGTACCCACCCTGCGCATCCCGGGGGGCGGCCAGGGCTGAGGCCGGGCACAGTTCAGCGATGTCGCGGGCAGCCAAGGGGTGCTGTCACCCCCCAAGGTGCCTCTTCCTGCACTCCTATGCCCCTCTTGTCCCTTTGCGTCCCCTCACCGTGACCGGTCGTGTCCCCCCGTGTCCCCTCGTGTCCCTCCGTGTCCCCCCCCGTGTCCCCGGCCCGGCCGGCGGGGACGCGCTGCAGCTCCTGCAGTGGCCGCCAGGTGGCGACGTTGTAGCGGGCGCTGTGCGCTCCCGGCGGGAGAGGGAGAGGAAAGGGATGGGAAAGGGATTGGGAAAAAGGGATTTGGGAAAAAGGGATTGGGGAAAGAGATTGGGGAAAGGGATTGGGAAAAAGGGATGGGAAAGGGATGAGAAAAAGGGATTTGGGAAAAAGGGATTGGGGAAAGGGATTGGGGAAATGGATTGGGAAAGGGATTGGGGAAAGGGATTGGGGAAAGGAATGGGGAATGGAACTGGGGAAAAGGGATTGGGGAAAGGAATTGGGGAAAGGGATTGGGAAAGGGATTGGGGAAAGGGATTGGGGAAAGGGATGGGGGAAAGGGATTGGGAAAAAGGGATTGGGGAAAAGGGATTGGGAAAAAGGAATTAGGGAAAAGGAATTGGGGAAAAGGGATTGGGGAAAGGGATTGGGGAAAAGGGATTCGGGACGGGATTGGGAAAGGGATTGGGAAAGGGATTTCTCGGACCCCAGGACCAAACCCACTGGGGGCAGCTGACAGGGACTGCAGGGATGGGGGCAGAGCTCTGCAGCCGCTGTCACGGTGTCCACGAGAGATGTGCCCAGGGCTGCAGCTGGGCAGAGCTCCTGGGCAGCCCCAGGCCCTCACACATCCCTGCTTCCTCCGATGGCACTGCTGTCCCATGGTGAGGCTCCTGGTGTCCCTCTGCCCATCCTTGGGACTGAGCAAGTTCCCAATCAGCACTGGGTTGCCATCAGACTGGTCACCACCAGCACTGGTCACCACCAGCACTGGGTCACCGTCAGCATTGGGTCACCGTCAGCACCTCTCACTGCCAGCATCACCCCTGGGCTGCCTCACGGGGCCAGCTCACTGCACAAAGGAGTTACGTGGATCACAAACAGGCAGCAAGGCAGGAATAAATTAATGGTTGGAATGGGAGTGTGCTGAAATCCTTTTTTTTTCCCCTTTTTTTTTTTTTTTTTTTTTTTTTCTGTTAAAGTACACAGAAAAGCCCCTTCCGTATTTTAATTAAAAGCCTTTCAGGAGAGGAGGCAAGGGGCTGCCATTTACAGCGGGCTATTGTCAGGCACACAAAGCAAACGGGGCTGGAGACAAACTGATTTATTAACCTGCATCTCACAGCGTTTTCCGGGGGGGGTGAGCCCTCTGTGGAGGGGGGTGGCAGCTCTGGGGTCCCCCTGGGGTGCTGCAGGGCCATGGGGCAGCCCCCAGGGGACACAGGGGACACAGGGGACACGGCTGGTTTGTGCCACCCCGCAGCTCCCCGTCCCTCCAGGTGGCTCAGGGTGCAGCCCCTCTCCTCTTCCTCACTGCTCACATTGATTTATTAATGATTTGGCCAAACAGGGACATTCCTCCAAAGCCCACAATTTAATTTGCTCACCAAAGATGCCAGGTTAGTTTTATTCCTGATTTATGAGCAGGCCCCTGCGTTCCCTGGGCAGCAGAGCAGGGCAGTGATTTATGGGGGTGAGATCAGCTTTGTGGGTGCAGGGAGAAGATCCCTGTCCTGGTGGTGTCCAACAGCAGATCCCAGGGGCTGCAGGAGGCAATGTTTGCTGCAGGACCATAAGAAACATTTGCCCCTTTTCCAGCCAGCTCTGAGGCAGGGAAAATGCTGGTGCAGGGCACAGAGGAACATCCAGGCTGTCTCTCACACAAACTGCCTCCACTCCTGCAAATCTTTCTTTGAACTTTGATTTTCTGTTCACTTGCTCTTCTGCCTGAGGCGCTTTGCAATCGTGGGATTGTGAGCTGCTCTGAGTTTCTCTGAGTGGAAGAGATGAGAAGAACCAGATCATTTCCTGGCTGTTTGTGCTGCAGTGTGGGGCCAAGGTCACTTTGTGGGTCTGCCTCACCCTTTTGGACAACTTCCCACACCTGTCCCTGTGAGAATTTGGAAGCAGCTGCAGGGCAGGGTGCGGTTTGAAGAGTGTCCCTTTTCTTCGGTGTCTTCTGAACTCAAACTCTGCTTTTTGGAATCCCAAGGGCCCAGCAGCAGGGTGATACCTGGGCAGTGGGGGGCTGCTTCCTCCCCAGCTTTGTGCAGAGAGAGGCTCCAGCAGTGCAAGATTTACTGCAGTTTTAGGAGCAGTAAGGATTACACTGATCAGTGCAGGAGCCCTGGTGTGTTTGCTGATGTCCATGCTGCCCCATCTCCTTCCAGTCCTTCTGGGAGCACAGGGATCCTCCTCAGCCCAGAGGAGACACTGCTGCATGCTTGGTTTTATAAAACAAGTCTATAAATTAAGACAGTATAAAGTCATAACAGCTCAGACGATTTATTAGACAATATGGAGAAAAGTCAGATTTACATGGTTTGATACAAACAAAACACAACTCCAGCTCCGGAGCTGTGAAAAGCAGCCTGGTCATTTAGTCCAGCTGACTTTGGGAATGTCGTGGTGCTCAGTCAGAGTATCCAAGTGCCTGTTGAACTCCTCCACTCGCTGCTTGTGGGGTTTTGATGCTTTCTTCAGGATCCGCTCCCTTTGCCGCTTTTCCTGCATCTTCTCTAAGGCCGCCTGTGCTGGGGTCTGCTTGTCCAGCCCGCGCTTCTCCTCCTGCTCCTTCTTGCTACTCATGATCTGCTCCAGCAGGATCTGGGCCTTTTTTGCCTTCTTCTTCTTCTTCCTTTTGCTGGCTCCCAGGGCTGTGCCACTGCCCTTGAGCTGCAGCGGAGCACGCTGTGCCGCCTTGTAACCCACCATGGAGTCGCAAAAACCGCCTGCACGCACAGAGCCCTCCAGCTGGGGCTGCAGCCTTCCCTCCACACTGGGAAATAACCCACACCTTCCAGGCATTCCTCCAGGGATCACTCTGGGGTCCCCCTGGCAGTCTGGGGTATGCTCACCCCTCCCTGGGACTTTGGTTGGAAGGATGGAAGGCAGCCCTCCATCCGGAATTGGGAGCTGCTGATCCCACCCTCCTGCCTTCAAGCCGACCAGAAAGCGACAAAGAAGTCTGAGGAAGCTGGAAGTCCCAAAAGTTAACATAAGTCACATGGGAATTACTGTGTGCTGCTTCTGACCATTGTGGGATATGAACATGTGGGGGCCAACTCCGTGTCTGGACGGGCTGTTCGGGTCCAACCCGGCTGCCTGTGGATCCCAGCCCACACGATCTCAAATGGACAAAGGTAAAAGAGCAGAATTCTCTTCTCCACGTGGGAACAACGCCCCGCGTTTATTCCCGAGGCGGGAAAGAGCGCGATGCCTGCTGGCGGGAAACTTTTAACCCGGGGGAACGGAGGGAGGGGCTAGATTAGCTCAGCCAATGGGATAGCAGGAAGGCGGGGCGAGGGGCGGGGCCAGACAGGGAGAGACCATCACGCTGACAATTGCGGGGGGGTAAAGGGGAAGACCATGTGGCGATAGGCTACAAATCATGTGAACAGCGCAAATTACCGAGCACCCAGCGCAAACAACTGATTAACTATTTAGTGCAATACAACAGAGGGGCAGCTCCGTGCTTGTCTGCTCAAAACTGAGCCGTGGCCGCGGGGCTGGGGTCCCTCCAGCACAAACGTGGCACAGCTCCGCTGGGAGGCTTCCCCAGGGATTTGGGAATTTATTCTCCAAGCCCCTTGGATATGGCCGGTACAACAGGCAGTGGGGCAAAGTGGTGTGGAAAATGTAAAGTTGTGGCTTCTTGGGTTTTATTTGTGGAGAAGCAGAGAGGGAATTTCTGGGACAGGTGTTGTGAGTGCTCAGACGCTGCTGGCTGGGCTCTGTTCCTCTGCTGAACTTGGTTGGATTCTTCAGAGCCATTGAGAATAAAAAAATAAAAATACAGCCCTAAACCACCCTGGATTCGGTGTATTTGTGAATTTGGGGATTTCCGGCTGCGGAACGCTGGGAGCGTGTTTGCTGTAGCCGTTCCCAGCAGGTCAAAGGTGCGGGAAGGGTCAGATTGGGCGGATAAAAACCAAACAAACCTGGAAAAGTTTAACCGGCGGCTCCCGCCTGGCGATTTTTCCAGCTAAAAACCTTTAATTTAGCCTGGAAAAAAATCCATCACCGGGGGGGACCGAGACTGAGACCCTCGGGGGGTGTCCGGGAGCGGCGGGGGCGATGCTCGGGGGTGGCTCCGGGGGGGACAGGGCTGGTCCAGGAGGGAGCCCCATCCCTGCTGCCCCCGGTGGGCACGGGCGGCCCCCGCTCCCTCCGCGCCACCGGGCTCCCCCAAGATGGCCGCCGAGGTGGGATCGATGGATGTGTCGATACCGGACACGGTTTGATGCCCGCCGGCTCCAGGTCGGTGGCGGCGGCGGGAGGGAGGGAGGGGATGGAGGGAGGGATGGGGGCGGCCGCCCGATCACTCCCCCACCCCTCTCCCCGTCCCTCCCTCCGTCTCCCCCCGCGCCCGCCCGCCTCTCTCCCTCCGCCCGCCCTTCCCCATCGATAGGTATCAGAAATTGATCCCCGCCGCCGCCGCCGCTGCCGCCGCCGCTCTTTGTTCGGCGCCGCCCGCCCGGGAGCCTGGAGCAGAGCATGGAGCAGCGCTAGCGGCGATGGAGCCGCGATGGAGCCCCGGCCCCCGCCCCGCCGCCCCCGAGGTGACAGCAGGGCCGGGGGGCGGCCGCCGCTCCGCCCCGGCGGGAGGGAGGACGGGAGGGAGGGAGGAAGAGGAGGGAGGGAAGTTGCGCGGGATGAAGTTGCGGGGAGCGCGGCCCCCCCGCGCCGCCCCGCCAAGTTTGTGGCGGTGCCCGCCCGCCGAGCGGAGCCGCAGGTGCCCGCAGCGTGCCCGGCGCCGCCCGCAGCGGGGGCGGCTCGGTGCCCGCGTCCCCCGGCGCGCTCGGGGCGGGCAGAGCCGCGCGGGTGCGGTGATGGGTGCGGGGATGGCGGAGCGGGGCTGCCCCGAGCCCCGCCGCCCTGCCATTGTTATCCGGGGCCGGTGCGCGGGGCCCGGCCGGCCCTGAGCGCCGGGAGCGCGGTCGGTACCGGGCGGCGCTGCTCGCAGCGGGGATGGATGCGGCGGGGGGGCGGCAGCTCCTTTGTGGCTCCGGGCAGGTCACGGCCGCCGTATCCCACCGTGGCACCCTCGGTCTGTGAAATTCCCGGTAAGTCCTTTGTTACCGTGCGCGGGGGAAGGTTGCCGGGGGCTGCTGACAGTTTGTGACCTTAAAAACGCACCTTCAATAGGAGGTGGGTAATTAACACAATGGCTCTCCCAACATAATGGGATGAAAACCCAACCTGGAGCCGCTACGCGCATTTCCATAGATATTAAATGGGTTTATATCCCTGTAGGATATTCCGGAGTTTAAAATGCAGCGTGCTTGGGAGGGGAGTAAACAAATTGAAATGCGATTGATGGGGCTCCGGTAGTGGATCAACAGTTCCAGCATTTAATGCATTTTGGCTTTTAAGCAGATTACGTGCTGCATCTGCGCTGCGCGACCCGAAAAGTAGCGCAGGTACCGCGGCCGGTGGGTTTGCCATGACTGCTCAGTCCTGGCATTGTGGCCGGGAAGGGATTACGGCTCTCAGCGCTTCGGATACAAAAGCGTTCCCCGCTAAATCGCGCTAATGACTTTTCCCGGGTGCGCGCAGCATCTTTATTTAAATATAAATATTGGCAGCTACTTTGGGGGCGAACTTTGCCGGAGGGAGAGGTGGGCTGGGAGGTGGCGGCTCTCTTTCCTTCCTTATTTCCTTCCTCCCTTCCTTATTTCCTCCCTTCCTTCCTCCCTTCCCCGCCGTTCCGCCTGGCCGGTGCCTGTGCCCGGGTGCGGAGATGGAGAGGGAGCGCTGGGGATTGACTTCTGTCCAGGCAGCAGGATCGCGTTGGGAAAGGTGACCTTGTGCCAGCTTGGCCTAATGCCCTCCATTAAGAAAAAAAAACAAAATAAAAAAAAAAAAAGAGAGGAAAGAAAAAAAAAAAAAAAGAAAGGAAGGCAAGCAATCAATTTATAATTCTTCCATCAATTTATAATTCTTCTTCCAAGAGCTTCCCCCCCCCCTTTTTTTTTCTTTTTTTCTCCTTCCCTTTTAATGGATGTGTCTGAGCAGCTCTGGTGGCCTGGGGCTGGCCGGGAATGGCAGAGTTGTTTGAGCCGCCCTGATGAATGGTGGGCATATGGAAAACGCAGGGATAATGTGGCACTCGGCAGCGCTCGGATCGAAACGGCGCTGAGCCCTTTTACGGCGGAGAGGCGCGGAAATGAGGAGAGATAAAATTCTATCAAAGATAATGCCAGGCGTATTTCACCGGGTTATGAGATTGGTTTATTGTGTACATTACTAATGCAGTATTTTTTTACAGCTTTTCTCGCGTGCGATAGGCAGAGCGGGATTCGTACCTTCGTGGGGTTTTTGGGGTTTAATTTGCTTGGGGTTTATCGCGTTCTGCTTGGCACAGTGTGGATTTATGGGATGCTCCTTGCGCTGGATGCTGCTGCTCCAATCCAACCCGTTCTGCCTTAAAAACGGCAAAAAAAACGGGCAAGAGTTTTGAGCTGCTGATTTGGGGTAATAAATACAACGGGCGGGCGAGAGCGATTAGAGCCATCTTTTATAAATGTCTTCACATCTCATTATGCAGATGAGCTCCGGCTACACGGCTCCGAGCCTTTGGTTCTCGTCAAATAAAATGTTCTTGGGTTGATTTCCAGCAATGCAAATGCTCTCTCCCTGTGCTGGAGTTGGGCACAAACTTCGGCAGCTCTGCCGGGTGTGGAGAGCTCCGAGCCTGCTCTGGTTCATGAAATGTTTTTGCTGTTTAAAAGTTTAGGGGAGAGAAAAAAAAAAAAAACAAAAAAAAAAACCCCACCCCACAACTGTGGATGTGATTAAAATATTATAACCTTATGATATTCTGAAGTGCATAAATTTTACATATCAGCTACAGAGGGAGTTTAGACATCCATTAAATGATATGACAGCTTGACTTATCTAAATGTGCATCATTTAACAATGTGTCAAAATTCTGCTTTATATAGACGACAGCAGTAAATAAGCTATCAGTCCTCTTGGCTGGAGCTTAATTCCTGGAGCTTGGACTAATAAACTCAGCTGCATTCTTGTGCAGCAGCAGGAGAAACCTGGGGAGAGCCTGAGGTGCTTCTGGGGCAGCTTCACCTCTGTGAATAAATACCCCTGGTGCTCTGGGTTTTTGGGGCTCTTATGGAGAGACTGCAGGGATATTCCAGTTTGGTCCAGCACCTCCAGCATCCAACATTTTCCATCTCCATCCCTGCTGGAAGGTGGGATGCTGGCTGTGCCCAGGGGAAAGCGTGGGGAGGCCAAGGAAGCTCTGGGTGCCCCCATCTCAGAGGGGTTTTTGCCTTTCCAAGCTGAAATCTCCGGATTTGTGGAAGTGCAGCTTGTGCCCAGGGGCTGGCTGGGAAGCCTGGGAATGCAGTTTGTGCTTTCCAGTGGCTCCAGCTGCTCCTGGTGCAGCGGGGCGTGGGGAGCGCTGGCTGCGGAATCATCTGCTTTGAACAATTAATCTGAGTTTGGGCAGATGTCTGCCTCATGCTTGGCTTGGCTGCTGCCTGATGGCTCTGTGCTCCTCCTGGGCGCTTCCCCTGACCACAGCTCCTCAGGTGGCTCCTCTGCAGGGCTGTGCCCCGTTGGTGGGGACACAAGTGATGCCCCTGTGCTTTATCCAGGAGCTCTGTGTCCTTGGGGATGCAGGGCTGGAAGTGCAGGGAGCTCCAGCTGAGCTGGGCACTGAAATGCTGATGATGCCCCAGCAAAGTTCAAATCCTACAAATCCTGTAGCACTTGGTCATGTTGGTCATGGGAGGACTCAGTGTCCTGGAATGTCACTGTCCTCGACCACCTTGTGGTGTCCCCTTCCTCAGTTTCCTCCTTGATGATCCATCCCACCCCCCAAATCCTTCATTAATTCCTGATATTTCTACTATTTCCAGTTTATATGTGAGGAGAAGGAGGAGATGTGCCATGTTTCTGGTCCCACCTGCTCTGGGGTCACTGTTGAGCATCGCTGGAAAGTCAGGCTGGAGTTCCTGAAGTGAAATCTGATTATTTTTTTTTCTTTTAATTTTTTTTTTCTGGCTGAATAATTGAGATGCTGCCAGACAAGAAGAGCTGCAGAAAATGAGAGTTTATCTTTAGCACCACAGTTCTCACTTTAGAAACTGGTGACCCCAATTCCAGCCTGGAGAGTGACTTCTTCCCTAATTAATAAATCCATTAATTAATTGTGTGCGTGCTGCAGCCCATTAGAGATGTACATGCTGGCCTCCTGATCCAGTTTAGTGGATTGTCTCTGTGGCCTTGGAAGCAGGGGGGGAAAAAGGGATTGTGACCACCAGGCAGCTAGGGGGATGGGGATGGAAATATAATTTGATTTTTTTTGTGGGGCTGCAGGGATGAGCAGCTCCTGGTGGGTGTTCCAGCTCAGTGTGGGATTGAATGGGGTGCCCAGGGCTGCTGTGCCCACCGAAATGGGGCTCAGCACTGGGGGCTGGGGGTCCTGGGGTGCCTTGTGTGGATGGGGAGCAGGGAGCCACCCCCAGGGCTGGGGGGAGAGGAATGTTCAAGCCTTGGGTGATGTGAATTGTTATTTATGACCAGCTTAGGAAGCAGTGCTCTCCCAGCCCTGCCAATCCTTCAGGAGGCTCTTGTTGAACTGGAAATCCTCAGCAGAGCCTGCGGAGCTCGGGGTGCATGTCTCTCCCTGTGCTCCCTCCCTCAGTTAATTTTTCTTGTTGTCTGCAGAGACCTGGGATGAAAATTCAGGCAAATTGTTGTGTGTGCTGCTCCCAGGGCTCCTGTTTTCTCTGCTGAATGGGAAGCTGGCTGCTGGCAAAAGAATCATCATCTTTAAATGCAGGAGGCTTTGCTTGCCTGTGGATTTTGGGGGCTCCAGGGGCCCTCTTCTCCCCCATTTTCCATTCCTGCTTTTGCTGGCTGGAGAAAATTGTTCTGTTTGGGTTCCCAGAGGTGGCTGCATGTCCCAGGGGACAGCAGTGCTGCTTCTCCTCTCCTCCCTTGAGTGCTGCTGTAATCATGGTGCCACATCCCTGGCCGCAGGAATTCCCACATCCCGAATTTCAGGGAATTATCCTGGGAGCTGCCAACAAAAACACAGCAAATTGAAATTACAGGGCCGTTGTTTGCAGGGAGGGGAAGGTGAGCAGCAGCATCCTGCTCCTCAGCATGCCTTGGAATGGGTTTTATTTAGGATTTTAAAGCCATGGGTGTGTGCTCCCTCAAGACAGGACCCACAGTGTAGCACATTCCCACTCTCTGGAATTGGGAAAGGCACATCAGAGACAGCCACTGCCCCCCAAATGCCTGGGTGAAGTTTCTCAGAACATTTTGTACCGTCCTGCTCCTATTACCGAAAGATGTAATTCCCCAACTTGGGAGATAATAAGCAGGTATTGACTTCTGCTGGGGTCATTATCAAGATTTATTCAGTCAATATGGCTCCTTGGGTCAATAAATCTTGAGGTTGATAAAGGAGGAATATATACTTGCAGACTTTATTAAAAAGTTTTCCCCTTTTGTAACACTTTTTTCCTCTGTGTTGCAACAGGATCTGTGACTGAGTTTTCTTTAATTACCTTTTTTTTTGTTGTTTTTTTTTTTTGTGGTGCATGTTTTCTTGCAGCTTTTGGGCTGTCTCTCCAAGACAGCACAATTTGGGAAGCAGGATTTGGCCCTGTGCTGGCTCTGGTTTGCTTTGTGCTGTGATTCCCCCTGTCCTGCCTTTGCTGGGTGAGGATTTGGGGGAATGGGGGCAATATTCAATTTTCCAAACACTGCTGGCTTTTTTCAGCTGAGTTCCCTGGTTGCACCAACACCTTCTTCCAAAATGGATTTGGTGCCTTTTATTCTTTAACATGGCCTTGCTGGACATCCCTTTGGTGCTCTGGTTTGCTGGAGATCCCTTTTGTGCTGTGATTCCCCCTCTCCTGCCTTTGCTGGGTGAGGATTTGGGGGAATGGGGGCAGTATTCAATTTTCCAAACACTGCTGGCTTTTTTCAGCTGGGTTCCCTGGTTGCACCAGCACCTCCTTCCAAAATGGATTTGGTGCCTTTTATTCTTTAACATGGCCTTGCCGTTTAATTATTTTTTTGCCTACTTTGGTGCAGCACAAAGTGATTTCCCCAAAGCTGCCCCAGCACCCCAAGCACTGACTTTGCTGTGCTTTAAGCGAGCGTGGGGCCGATTTAATCTTTAACTCTCGGCGTGTGCCTGTGCCAGCCATTCCTCCTGCAACACACATGCCCAAAAAAAGTAAATAACCAGTCTGAACCCCGGGTAAATATTCCTCTGGTGGGAGCTGAGCCGTGCGTCAGCCGCTGCGAGCGCGCCGCCGTTGCCTTTGGAAACGCTCCCGTGGTTTTACACCAAAGTCAGGACCTCGAGCATCCTTTGTTTTCCTCCGTCAGGATAACATAATAAAGTATTACCTGGTGCTGGCAGCAGGGCTTGTAATGTGTGCTGTAAGCACGGAGCAGAGCCGGGGTGTTATTGCTCAGCCTGGCTGCAGAGGACATTTATTCCTTATTAATCACTGACGGGCAGAGCTGCCTCCGTCTGCGGCTCTGCGAGTGCTGCACAAACATCCCCGCGAGCTGGGGCATCGCTGCCCCTCCTGTCCCCCCAGGTTCTTGCCTGAGGGAGGAGCTGTGGGCTCTGTGAGGGCACAATTGGGGTTAAAAGCCCCCTGTGATGCCCAGCATGGTGGAGAATGGTGGGGACCCCCGTGCTGTAGCTGTCCCTCAGGATGGTGGGGCTGAGCTCCATCCAGGGCAGGGTTAGGTTGGATATAGGATTGGTTGGATATAGGTTGCATATCAGAGAAAGGTTCAGCCCCCAGAGGGTGCTGGGCACTGCCCAGGCTCCCCAGGGAATGGGCACAGCCCCGAGGCTGCCAGGAGCATTTGGACAACACTCCCAGGATGGAATTGTTGGGGTGTTTGTGCAGGACCAGAGGTTGGTTGGTCGGTGATCCTTTTGGGTCCTTTACAACTCAGGACACCCCGTGATTCTGTAAGTCTGTGGGGTCTGTCCTGAGTGGCTGCTGATGCTGGATGGGATGGGATGGGATGGGATGGGATGCAGTGGAATGAGATGGGATGCAGTGAGATGCTGTGGGATGAGATAGGATAGGATGCAGTGGGGTGGGAGGGGGTGGGATGGGATGCAGTGAGATGCAGTGGGATGTGATAGGATGAGATGCAGTGGGGTGGGATGGGATGGGATGCAGTGGGATGGGATGGGATGCAGTGGGATGCAATGGGATGGGATACAGTGTGATGCTATGGGATGGGATGCAATGGGATGGGAGGGGATGAGATAGGATGGGATGCAGTGGGATGCAATGGGATGGGATGCAGTGGGATGGGATGGGATGGGATGGGATGGGATGAGATAGGATGGGATGCAGTGGGATGCTATGGGATGGGATGGGATGCAATGGATGGGATAATGGGATGCAGTGGGATGTGACAGGATGAGATGCAGTGGGATGCTGTGGCCGTGCCGCTCCGTTTCCCTCCTCTGGCACCAGCACTGGGCTGTGCTTTGCTGATGCCAGCCCATGCCAGCCCCGTTCCTGGCAGGGCTGAGGGCTGGAGGGTGCCCTGCCTGGCAGGGCTGTGCCCTGGGCACGGCTCCAGCTCCATCCCAGCACCCCAGGCCAGCGGCTCCGCTCGGCACACGCCGCGGCAGCGTCTCCCGCCACTGCGCTTCCCTCTCAAATAAAAGCAGCTAATTAACATTATTCTTTAATTATTGCCTTTATCAACAAGGGGTCTGGTTTGTACCAGCAGGATAGTCGCTTTCCTTTCCACTACCCAAGCGAATGCTTCAATTCCTGTTGCTTTTGAAATGAATTTGATGTCATCTGCCCATTGTCACTTAATGGGGACACTTGGGTAATGATTGTGAGCTCCAGCCCTGTTAGCAGCACTGCGAGCGTGTAATTTAGCCCCTTAGGCAACGGTACTTTTGAAATCTCTGGATAGTTTTGAACTCTCTGTTCTTAATTAAATATGCAATTTTTCACGGTAACCAGGTTAATTCTTTTGTGTTGTGTTGTAATACTGTTAGGAATTTTCATAGTTCTTATTAAACATTATTCAGGCATTGTGAATTCCATAATTAAAAAAAATGAAAAGAACAAAGCTTGATTCACTTCTTTCTTTTCCCTGGTTAATTTATCAAATGAATTTTGCAAATTTTTCTTTTTCTCCCCAGACAGCGTGCCAAGTGTTTTAAAGGGGAAGGATTTAATTGCTCTGTAGGGATTGGTTGGTTATGAAGGATTTGGCTGTTTGATTAGTAAACCCTATTGGGAATGGTTTAATGCTCCATGATCTTAAAAATTGTCTGATTGTGAGGCTCTCCAAGGATGTTTTCTCTCTTCCTCGTGTACGGAAGAGGCTTTGCACAAGTGTGATTATGAGATGGGGAGGAGGGAGCCGAGGTCGGAGCTGGGTGATCTGGGCTGCCCTGGCCACGAGGAGGAGGAGGAGGAAGATGAGGATGGTGAGGCAAACCAGGAGTTGTTCCCTTGTATCCCTGCAGATTGTGGGAATGGATCCCAGGATGGGATGGATCCATCACTCACTTCCTCCTCCAAGGCTCACTGCCTGTTTTATCTCTTGCAACGTGATGGAATTTGATGGAATAACTGGTTTATTGAGAGGCAAACCCCTGCTGTGCTCCCCGTGCCTGGATCGCTCTGGTGTCCCTGGGATCCCTGTGAGGATGTGGCTGGGGGGTCCCTGCAGGCTGGACATGCACCAGGAGGGATGTGGGGATGCAGCTGCTGGGGCTGGATCCAGGTACCCCAAAGCTGGGGGATCCCACCTGCTCTGACTGTGGAGCCTGGGGATTTTCAGCCGGGAGTGTTCATCCAGGCAGGATTTTAAAAAGGATAAAACCACTGGTTTTCTTGTCCCCTTTGGATCCAGAATTGATGGAGGTGATGTCTGTGCACTGAGATTGGTGGTGCAGGGATGGGCTGTGGCTCCAGTGTGCCAGGAAGGGCACAGTGCTCCAAAATCTTCAAAATCCCTGCTGGGGAAGAGCCTGGACTTCCCTCCTGAGCATCCAGGAACCAGTTGTTTTTAAAGCCCTTTTGGATTTGATGTAGAGAAAAATAAGATCAATATTCGGTGGGTTTAGCCATATGGTGCCACCTGGGCTCCCCCTGATGTTGTGGGGTGAAGGATGAAATAACAGAACAGAGTGGTGCTGGCCCCCAGTGGGATTTTGGGGGGAGCAGGAGAGGCTTTGCAGCATCCCTGGAGCATCCCTGGAGCTGCAGCCCAGCCAGGATCGATCGTGGCCAGGCTGAGGGGGCTCCCCAGGGGTTGTTTGGGCTTTAAGGAGAGGTCAGAGAGTCATTACACTTATAAATGTATTACTGTTTAAGAGAAGAGCTGTCGTTATCTTTGAACTTGGTTTATGTGGCGCCAGTTTTTTCCCCCCGTCCTGATTCCAGCCAGGAGGATCAGCCAGGCTGGAGCAGCACCTGGATAGAGCTTGGGGGAGGAAATAAAGGATTGAGCAGTGCTGGGCAGGGGGCTTTGCCTCAAAAAGCTTTAGAGTTTGTGCTTAAAAACTGCTGCTTTCCCCCAAAACTTGGAGAAAGGTGTTGGTTTGAGGTTTGGGGAACCAAGTGATGCTGTGGTGATGCAGCTGGCAGTGATTCTGGGCTGGAATCTGTGTCAGAGCTGGGGTTTCTCTGCATCATCATCATCATCATCATCATCATCATCATCATCATCATCATCATCATCATCATCATCTTTCGGGTGTTTTTGGGGAGGGACAAGTCAGCAGGATGAGTGAGCAGGTGGGATTGTCACTAGCCCACAAAGAGAAATCCAAGGTGCCACCAAGCAGTGGCATCACCCCATGGCAATGCCCCCATTGCTGGGTTGAGCAGGCGTGGGCAGGGATGCCAATGGGGCTTAAAAATAAGGATTGAAATCAAAATAAATCCCAGTTATTCCCTCAGTTTTTCCTGTTCCTCATAGTCAGAGGGAGGCACTGACAGAGCAATGCTGGGCTGTGGCTGAAGCAGGGACACAAACCCTTTGCTCTGGTGGTGACACAGGCTTGGAGCAGAGACCAGCAGGACTGAGGAGTTCCACTCCCCACAGGGCTGTGCTGAAGGCAGAAAGTCACTTAAAAACAAAGAAAAAAACGAAAAAACGACAAAAAAAAAAAAAAAAAAAAAAGGAAAAAGGCTAGACATCTAGACATTTGCAAGGCAAAGGGGAGCAGATGCCAGTAATGTATTCCCAGGCATGACACAGAGTGGCAGCATGTCATGAACCGTGTCCCCAGGGACCCCTGGCTCTGTGATATTGGCTTTAACCCCCAGCAGCACCAGTAAATTCATCAGGCTTACGGGTATTGCTCTTGGACTACTGAATAATTTACAGTTGCAGAGCCCAGCCAGGTTCAGGTCACCGGGGTTCATGGGTTAATAACAGGTTTGGTTTTTGTTGTCAGCATCTGCCTTGATAACATATGAAAGAATCCTATTCTGTTGATTAGATTTTGAAATGGATCAATTTTTAATCAGCACAACATCTGACTCACTCAATAAGAGGAGCGTGGTGGAGACAGGACGAGGGGCTCGTTATTTACAGGATTGTTTGTTTTTACTAATACGCAAATCCTCGCTGGGGCTGGAGCCTCTCCCCCCCTTCCCTGGCCCTGGATCCCCCAAAATAAATCTCTGGGATTATCTGCAGCCTCGTGCCAGGTGTTTGATCCATCCTCTGACTGGGTGGGAAATCCATGCTGCTGCTGGAGCTTTGATTTAACTATCTTGTTATCGATGGAAAGCATTTACTTACCAGTCACTTAGAAAAATTTTACATTTTGGGGGTGTTTTATTCAGGTTTTCCTGAGCATCCTGCATGGAGTTCCCCTCCCCAAGGACCACCAGGATGGGCTTGTGGGTGATGGGAGAGCAGGGAACAAACCCTGCTGGGATGCAGAAATATCCTGGTGAAATTCCTGCCTGTGAGCAAAGTTTCTGAGGGAAAACTTTTGGTTTCATCATTCAAAAGAGCTGGATCCCCATGGAAAAGTTAAATACTGAGTGGGGGACCTGGCTTTGCTTTGGTTATTTGCTTAAATAGGCTTTGCTTATTTATTTTCTAAATCATTTGGTTTTGATTCTTGGGCACAAAAAAAAATTTCCAAAGTTGATATATTTCATTGCATCTTGATAAACTGCACGTGTTTCTTTCTTTCTGAAATAAATATTTTTTAAAAATAATAAATTAGTGGGTTTTTAATGGAATCCACTGGATCCAAATTTTGGCTTGAAGCCAGTCAAGTGGTTAACAGCCACCATCACAGGACTCCCTGAAAATCAAATTATGTTTTTTAATAACAGAGAAGGTAAAAGTCCCATAAATATAATTTTGGGAGGAGTGTCAGCAGAGTACAATGGTACAATCCCACTGGCTGGGGACTCTCTGTCACTGGCAGATACTGATATAGAAAAGAACTTATTGGGATGATAATTTGCATGGGTTTGCCCTGGGCTCTTTGGGATTTTGCTTTTAAAACTTGTGCCTTCTGGCAGTCTCCTTAACCTAAATAAATATTCTCCCTTGGATCAATTAATATCATGGTGAGGAATTGCTTCTGGTGGATTTTTTGGTTTTCTTCATTTTTTTTTTTCTCGAAAGTGTGGCTGCTTCTTAAAAAATTGGTGCATTTCTGAATTTATAGGTGGTGTTTTTTGTTGATTTGGTGAGGTGGTGATTTAAGCATTGGGAGAAGCTGAGGGCTCAGGCTGGAGGTGGGGATGTGAAAGTTGGGATGGATTTCCTGATCCCTTTGGATTTCCTGCTCCCAAGGGCCGATTCCTATAACCTGGAAATAGCTCTGCAGGTAATGGGTGTTTGCTCTCAGCGGACACAGGTGATGTATCAGCCTCTCCTAAGATCATTAGCGCTGGGAGGAGGTTAAATATGCAGATTTTATCATCCCTGGCAGGTTTATTTGCAGGAGAGCGATGGGTGTCACAAGTTCGGGGCTTCCAAATGAAGTTTATTTTAGTGATGGAAAATGTGCTGCTTCTCTTGAGCATCTGCTGGTTATTTTCTGACAAAAGTTGGAAAAAACAGCTTTGCCAAGAGTGGAGGGACTCCTGGGCTGGTTTTTATTAAATAAAATGGGTGCCTGGGAAGCAGTGATGGGGATTAGTGCCCGATTTGGGTTTTCTCCAGGGTTCCCATCCCTGGAAGTTTTCAACACCAGATTATACAAGGCTTGGAGCAACCTGGGGTTCTGTAAAGTCCCTGTGCTCATGGCAGGGAGAGGATGTTCAAGAAATGATGTTCGAGGTCCCTTCCAACCCAAAGCATTTTTCATTCTGTGATTCATTTTGGGTGTATGAATTTGTGCCCCAGCCAGTCCCAGGTACATCCTGTGTGTCACTCCAAAGCTGCCTGGATTTGATCCAGAGTTACCAAAACCTGCAAACTATCCTCTCCTCTTTCCTCCTTGATTTTTTTTTAATCCATTTAGCCAAGTATGGTGCTGCAATAATTTTGGGCACCACAGGGTGTTTGGGTTCATTAGGTCTCGCTGTGGGGACCATACAAATTTACCTTTTGACAGCAGTGCTCTTCTCTTCCCTTATGGAAGAATCCCCTTCCCACCAGGGTGCATAACCTGAGCCTGGAAGGGTTTCTCTGCATTTCTGTCTTTTTTTTAGGCTAATAATTAAACCATAATGACAGAGCCCAGCATCTCTTTGTTTAAAGAGCAGATGGAGTGCTCTGGGTGTTAGCATGGCCCTGGCTCCCACAGTGCCAGCAGCTCCTGGAGCTCAGGGCTGGGCTGAGCCCCCCAAGGACTCTGTTATTGGGTGGGCAGCAGGTGACAATGCTGTGGGACACCAAAATTTCCAATGGCATCGTTGGGTTGAGGTGAGCTGAGATGTTTTCCTGCCCCTCTTTCCTATCCCATGGCTGAATCCCAGGAAGCTGCTCCAAAAAACCACTTTGGATGCTGAGCTGGCCCAGAGCTCGTTGCTCCCTCCTCACCATCATGATGTGGAGCTGCAGGGATGATTTTGGAGCTGGCAGTGCCATCCTGGAGGGTGCAGATCCATCCCCAAAAATCCCAGTTTTCCCCCATTTTCACCCAGCATCACCATCCAGCCTCAGTGCTCTGTGCCTCCCACCCCCATTTCTCATTGACACACTTTTACTTTTTTTTCCTAAGCAGCCACAATTGATAATTTAGCTCTGGATAAAGCCACCTTGCAGCTTTTTCTTTCTTAGAGGCCAAAACATTGATGTTGTGTGAAATGGGAGCTTTGAGGAGGCTTTGTATGGAACTTAGCTTCCTGAAAAATTTATTTACTGCGACTGTGATCCGCAGGAGCGAATTGATGTTTATCTATAGTAGTTCTTGCCAGAAAAAAAATGCATAACTGCACTTTCTTGGGAAGCCTTGAAAGGCCTTTTAAATAAGTGTCTAATAGTAGGCTCTCAATAGCAAGCAGCCAGCTTGATAGACAGTGTACAGTATATTATTAACTATAAGCAGGCTTAATCTTTTCCTCATGTTTTAGAGAATGCTTTATAACCTTGTGGCCAAAGAATTCATGATCACCAGGTATTTGAAGCTAAGCAAAAATTATACCAGCTGTAACTGCTGGGGGATCAATATTGCTGGGAGAGGCAGCGAGCTCCTGCTGCAGCCCTGGCCTGGAGCTGCTGCTCCCAAGCACTCCTGGATAATTCCATGGGGTTCAGGTGGCACAGGAGTCATGGGGAGGATTCCCTGGGGAGGGATGCTCATGGGGAGGGTGTTGTTTGTTTATTTTCCTCATAATTTCTGTGTGGGATGGGGGTCCAGGTCCCAGCTCAGTGATGGAATTGGGTTGTGGGGTCATTCAGGTTGGGAAAGATCTCCAAGATCATTGAGTCCAACCATTAACCCAGCACTGTCATGTTCACCCTCTTAGCCATGTCCCCAGGTGCCACAAATGGTTCCAAGGGTGGCGATTCCACCCCCTGCCCTGGGCAATCTGTTCCAATATCTAACTTTTCAGTGAAAGAATTTTTCTTTCAGTGAAAGAATTTTCCTGAATTTCCAATCTGAACCTCCCCATGCCCAGCTCGAGGCTGTTCCCTCTTGTCCTTTGTTCCCTGGGAGCAAACCCTGATCCCCCCTGGCTGCACCCTCCTCTCAGGGAGCTGTGAGAGCCAAAAGGTCCCTCCTGAGCATCTTTTTTGGCCCCATTTGTGGTTCCCTCTTTTGCTGTGAGTCCCTCAGCTGCTCCTGCCCTGCTGCTGGATCCTGGGAGCTCTGGCCAGGAATCAATAGATGGTTAAGGTGATAAGTGGCTTTGCTAAAAACCAATTTTGCAAGAGGAGTTTGCAAAGAGGTCAGCGGAGAGGATCTGCATCTGCACTCGCTGCAGCCAGGAGCTCGACCTGGATTAACCTGGGAAATTCAGAAATTCCCTCAGTGTGGGGTGGCCGCTCTCCTGCTGAATCCATGAATCCCTGTGGATCCCATGGGAGGTGAGCCTGAGGAATGTCTCCCTCCTCCAGGCAGAGCATTTGGGTGAGGTGAGTGTGCCTGAAGGGGAATTAAACCAGCAGAGTTTGGCTGGTCCAGGAGCAGTGCTGGAATTCTGGTGGCAGTATTTACACGTGGATGAGGAGCTCCTGTGTAGCTCCTCCAACGTGGCTGCTCTGAGCAGGCTTTTCTCTGATCTCCACCATGGCTGGGTGCTGCTTCCAGTTCTGTTTTCCCTTGAGCAAACTCATTAATTGCACCCACTGTTAAGAAGATCCTGTTTTAGGGTGCTTTGTTGCTTTTGGCACAGCTTGGTGGCACTGCTGGCATGGTGGCACTGCTGGGACTGTGCCACCCCCTGGCACCAGCCATGAGTGTCTGAGCTCTCCATGTCACCACGTGGACCCCAACCCCGTGTTCCCGTAAGAGATGGATTAGGGAGGAACGAGCAGAAATGGGGAGGAACAGATTTTTCGGGATGTTTCATCCAAGTGTTTCCAACCAGCAGCAGCACCCATGAGGATTTTCTGTGGGCAGAGGATTTTGGGTTGTTTTTAGACTTTCTGACATTTCTCTGGCTTGACTCATCTTTTCCCACCTGTAGGACCAGGAGAATCCCCCAAACTCCATCCTCAAACGTTGGACTCTGGATCTGATGGCAGAATGAGCCACATCAGCATCCCCTCTCCCTTTGGGCAACAATTCTTTATTTTCCCTGCTTTTTTCCCATTTATCAGGTGGAACTCCCCCAGAAAGAGCACAGTGAGCTGCTCATTCCTTGCAGTGGAGCTTTGCTTTCAGCCCATTATTTATTACTCCATCTCTCCCCTGCACAGCCACAGTTCAGATGCTGTGGCTGAAACCACCATTTTATTTTATTTTATTTTATTTTATTTTATTTTATTTTATTTTATTTTATTTTATTTTATTTTATTTTATTTTATTTTATTTTATTTTATTTTATATTTTATATTTTATTTTATATTTTATTGTGGTGGTTTTTATTTTATTTTTTTTTTTTTAATCATCATGGGGAGGCTGTTTCTGGATGCTGATTGACAGAAACATCTTATCTCCTCTAGTCAAAGTGTCTCCTCTTTGCGTGGTAATGAAAGAGTTTGACACTTTGACACGAGTGTCAAACACTTTCCCGAAGATGCAAACGGTGCAGGCTTTGATCTAGGTGCAAACTGGTTTTACTACAACAAACAGATCCCCCCCTTTCATCCAGAAAGGGAGATAAGGGGTTTCAATTGGTGCTAAGTAGCAGCTGCTCTTAAGGGTTTTAAAAAATAAAAATAAGAAAAAAATATAATAATGGAATAGTGGAGCTGTTATGTCATGTTGTAAACCAGTCCTGGTGCTGTGCACTGAAGTGAGGTGGGTGTAAAGCCAACAGTGGGAATGATAAATGGGAGAGAATCCTCCTAAAATAAAATCACTGAAATTTCCTCTTTTGGGAGATGCTTGGATTTGTTTTTCCCCAGTATTTCCATCTTCAGAAATGCCTTTTCTGATGAAAATTCATTGTTTTTCATAAAAACGGTGGGGTTTTGTGAAAAAATAACCACTTCTGTTATTACTTTGGGATTTTTTTAAGGAAGAGGGAGGCAGGCAGCACTTTTGGGTGCTCTGGGTTTGGTGCCTTCACTGGGATGCTGGGTCCTGTCCCATGGTCTCACCCAATGGCACCTGCAGGGTTTCCCCCCTTTCCCATCCATTCTTTCCCTGAGGGTGCCTTTGCCTTCTTTCCCCTCCAATTTTCACCTGTAATTTTCATTGAAGGTTGATATTTTTTGTGTTATCCCCTGGCCAAGCCTGGAGGTATTTTAAGCCCTGGTGGGAGGCCTGGAGGGAGGAATCCCAAACACACCCAAAGGCTGACAGAACCCTCAGTCATGAGCTTTTCTTTTTCAGCAGATAACTTTTAAGTAGAAATGGGTAAAATTCCTTCCTGGCATCACACAGGCTGGGCCATGCCTGGATTTGGCCCAAGTTTGTCTAATTAAATGCAGCAGCACCTTCTCTCTATTTTGAGCCTCGAGCTTGGGCACAGATGCCCTGTGAGCAGCTGAAGAAAATTGATGAGATGTATGGAAATTGTTCATTTACAGCAAATCCTGAGGTTTGTGTGTGGATTTTCCCTTCCCTCTCTCCTGCATGGACACGAGCAGGGTCAGCCTGGGAATTGCCTTGTGGATTTGGGAGTTTTCCTTTTATCTGTTTCCTTAGAAAATCGTGGCTCGTTTTTAGATGGTGGCTTTGCTGTGGTCGACGAAAGGGACAAAAAAACCCCAAAACTGGAAAGGTGACTTGGTTTAGATGGAATTTCTCCACAGCCAGAGTTGGGGAATTTAATAGGAAGGAGCTATTCCACATTGCCCAGCCTGCACCAGAGATTAAAACTCACATTTCATTTTTATACACTGTGGTTAATCCAATAATGATCCCGTGTTCCAAACGGCAATAATATCTTTCAGCATAGTTAATCAGAAGAGACTTAATGCTGTCACTATTTATTAACCTTTGTTGAAAAGCAAGAAGTTTTCCTACTAATCTGTGATTGTTGCTCTTGTCAGGCTCTGTCAAGTGCAAACCAGATTTGGCATTTGTTCCGGCGGGGAGGATGCTGCTGCATCCAGGGACATGGGGATGCTCTGGGTGCTGCAAGCTTTGCATCCAGCCAGGTTGTTCCTTTCTCTCTCTCTCTCCTTGCATTTTCCAGAGGGTTTCCAGCCTCCAACCACACAGATCCTGGTGTTTGGGGTGAAGAAGCTTGTCCCCTCCTTGGTGTTATGTTTGTCCCCTCCTTGGAGTTATGTTTTGGCTGCCTGGGACGTAGCTTGGGGGTGTTTGGGTCAAAAAGGCAGCTGGGTCCTGCCTCAGGTTTATATTTTTTCTGCCTGAGCCTGTTTTTACATCCAGGGATGTTGGAGCCTGCATGTTCCCAGTGTGGGGAGATGCTCTCCTGGCCAGGTGCTCCCCTGTGCTCTGTGGAGATGCTCTGGGTGCTGGGAGCTTTGGATCCATCCTGGCTGCTCCTTTCTCTCTCTCCTTGTATGTTCTAGAGGGTTTCCAGCCTCCAACCACACAGATCCTGGTGTTTGGGGTGAAGAATCTTCCTTGGAGTCACATTTTGGCTGCCTGGGACGTAGCTTGGGGGTGTTTCGGTCAAAAAGGCAGCTGGGTCCTGCCTCAGGTTTCTATTTTTTCTGCCAGAGCCTGCTTTTACATCCAGGGATGTTGGAGCCAGCAGTGTGGGGAGATGCTCTCCTGGCCAGGTGGCACTGGAGCAGCAGCCTGGGTCTCTGGTGGTTTGCAGGGGTCAAGGAGCTTCCAGCAGCTTCCCAAAAGCTCTGGGAATTCTCCCATCCATTGTGTCCATCCTGCTGGGCAGCCCAAGGGGTCGAGGGGGATTGTGTGAGGATCCAGTGGAGCTGGCTTGTCCCTCCCATCCAAAATGCCATCCCTGTGTGATCCCAATCCCTGGGATGCTGCCCCTGGAACCAGAGCCTGGGCTGGCATTTCCCAGGACCGTGGCTCTGCAGCACCAGCAATGGACGTGGATTTGGGAAGTGTTTGGAGCTCTGTGCACGAAGGAATCTCAGCCTTTGGTGCTCTCCCATTTGGCTCCTGTTGAGGGAGGCCAGTGCTGGAATTGGCTCGTAGGAGCACCTGGGATTAATGAGGCAGCTTGGTGCCGTGCAGGAATCGATGCTTCCTGCATTAATTGCGCTGTGTTGGAGCTTCAGCTTTTTATTCTGAGTTATGGAGTTACAGGCAGAGATGTCTCTCTTCAGCACAGCCCTGGATCCCACAGGAAAGGTCCTTTTCCAGCTCCCACCCTGCCACAGTGCAGGCGCATCCCCGCTGTGGGATGGGGATGGCCAGCTCTGGCTGGGGAGGGAAAAATCAAAAACCAGGGCAAAAATAAACCCCAATTCTCTGCTTGCCTCCCTTGCAATCAGCCAAATGAAGAGATGGGTGGTGACGGTCAGGCTGCAGTGGAAAAGCCACCTGTGGGTCCAGCTCTGGTTTGCACTGGGAGATGGATGGGCAGGAGAACTCAGGTCCCCAAAAAAGGCTGCTGTCTCTGGTGTCTCCTTGCAAGTGGGTTTGCAGCAGCTTTCACATTTATTTAAACATTAATTACCATTTAATTGCAAATTATTTTTATTTACTTGCAATTATTTCTGATTTCTGTAACTGAGGATTCATGTGGATGGAGAGCAAAGTCTCCCAGCCCCTTGGGGCTTTGGGAGCTGTTCTGGAAGAGCAGTTGTTGCTGGTATTTCTTATTTTTAGGGTGGACTAACATTGAGCACTATTCTGATCCTCTTGATCACTCCAACAGGTGCAGTTATTTTACATACAGCCCCAAACAATCCCACTTTGATAATATCACTGAAGCCTAAACATGGTATTTGTATTTTTAGCAAATAGTTCATTCTGGTATTGATTTACGTGTAATGTGGTCCTTGCATGAATAACTACCATAAATCTGGAAGCATTTATTAACCCAAATAGCTGCAAACTCAGTCAAATCCTGTGTGTCTTGGACACAGTTACACAGCTGAGACTGCAAAGTAAAAGAGCAAAACATAAACCTTATTTTTCTGTGACCAACCCAGAGTTTCTGCCAGCTGATCCATTGATCCGTGATAAGAGGCAAGGGTTAAGATAATTTGGCAAAATGAAAAAGTAGGGAATAAATAACAATAAATAGGATTTCTGATGTGGCCTGTCAATATTTGGGATGCTGCCTGACTCTGCCTTCCCTGCCTAGCCACAGAAATTAACTTTTGAACTCAGTGGCTCCAGCTTTTTCTCCTGACTCCATCCCTTGTGCTGATGGGCAGCAGGGACAGGCACTTGTTTGTTATCCAGTGGATACCAAGCTCAGCAAAGCTGGGCTTTGTGGAGCCAGGTTTTACCAAAATGGTGCAAATCTTGTTTGGTATTTGTGAGACAGGGATCTTGTTAAAAAAGCCCCCGAGCCCTCTCTGGTGCCGTGTGCCAGACGTGGAGGGCTGGAGGGTTTCTGGTTCTAAATTTAGCCATTTAAAAGAAGATTATGGACTATGCACTTGGGACTTTTTAAAAAAGGCTTTCACAATAACTCTTGAAAGCCTGATGCCTTTAATCCTAAACTTTAATTTAAAATAAAGAAATCTTTTCAACTCGCCTCTCTCCCCTCCTCCAGGCTGAGGTTCTTCCCATCCTGCTTACGGAGCAGAGATGTGCTCAGCTCTTTTAATTTCTTATGAAGATATTTATTTTTTAATAGAAAGAAAATCAAGTCAACACTCGAGAGTATACACAGCAGTTTACCACGATAGCAGGAATTAATCAGTCTATAAAGTTCAAAACGTACAAAGAGGGAAGGAAAAAAAAAAACACCCCGACTGATCAAACACGAGGCTCTTCTCTGAGATGTGGAGATAAAAGCCTTTTCCTCCACCAGCTCCTCCACTATTGGCAGCCAGTGGGATCAAGAATTTTTTTTTTTTTTTTTTTTTTTGTTATGGAAAGCTCGAGATAATTAATGTTGTTGAAAGAGGACCGTGGGGTTGGCGTCTCGCAGGCTGGCCCCCAGTCTGGCATCTCGGGAAGCAGCAGCAGCAGCAGAGAGCCAGGGAGGGGGGAAAATCCCCCACTGAGGGAGCTGCCAATTGAACAGAGCAATAAATAATATCAGGAGATTCAAATGAACGTTTAAAAAGGGGGCTGCTGTCGAGAAACTTCCCTGCCTGCAAGGGCGGTGTGCGATCCACGGCACCCTCGTGGTGGGACTCCTCTGGGTGCTCGGCCAGGGCCAAGTCCCTGGGGCCAGCTGGGAGATGCTGGGAGATTCTGGGGGATACTGGGAGATGCAGTGAACTGCTGGGAGCTGCTGGGAGAAACTGGGAGCTGCTGGGAGCAACTGGGAGATGCTGGGAGATGCTGGGAGCTACTGGGAGATGCTGGGAGATGCAGTGAACTACTGGGAGCTACTGGGAGATGCTGGGTGATGCTGGGAGATGCTGGGTGATGCTGGGAGTTGCTGGGTGATGCTGGGAGTTGCTGGGAGCTACTGGGAGATGCTGGGAGATGCAGTGAACTACTGGGAGCAACTGGGAGCTACTGGGAGATGCTGGGTGATGCTGGGAGTTGCTGGGAGATGCTGGGAGCAGCTGGGAGATGCTGGGTGATGCTGGGAGATGCTGGGAGCAGCTGGGAGATGCTAGGAGCAACTGGGAGATGCTGGGAGCTGCTGGGAGGAGCTGGGAGATACTGGGAGCTACTGAGAGCAGCTGGGAGCAACTGGGAGCTGCTGAGAGATGCTGGGAGCAACTGGGAGATGCTGGGAGCTGCTGGGAGATACTGGGAGATGCTGGAAGCAACTGGGAGATGCTGGGAGCAACTGGGAGATGCTGGGAGTTGCTGGGAGCTGCTGGAGCTGCTGGTCACTCCTGGATCCCTCCCATCTCCCAAACCTCGTTCGGTTCCCTCCCGATCCAGCTCTGCTGTTCAGTGTGCTGCCCAGGGATCGATGGAGGGATGCTCACCCAGGCTGTGTGTGCAGCTCCTCTGTCACAGCCCTGACAGCTCCAGATCAGGATGGCAGCGGGCAGCTCGTCCATCGAGCGCTCTTGGAAAAGCAGGATGAATTAATTACCGCCGTTAATGACCGGGGAGAGACTCTGGGAAGCTGCAGCCGGAGGTTCCAAGGCCTGAGCTGGGGGAGAAGCTGAGTAGGTGGCACCTTAGAGTCCTTCAGCGCTGGTGATTCTGATCTAAGTGCAGGATGATGTGGTCCATGGTCTCCGTCCACGTGAGACCAACCCAGATTTGTAGGGTTGGATGAGTCCCTGCAGGTCTGGCAGAGGAAATTCCTACCTAGAGATATCTTTTCCCTGATCCTTTGGTCCTGCATCCCCAAACCTCCCTCCAACTGAGTGTCCTCACCCATGGGCTGGGATGGTCTGGTCCATGTTCCCCATCTTCATGAGAGCAACCCAAATTTGTAGGATGTGAAGGGTCCCTGGAGCTCTGCCAGGAATGGATCTGGGGGAAAAATACCTAAATGTCTTCATTGCTGATGAATGGAATCCCTGCATCCCACATCAGCAGACTCTCCTCCAGCACCCCTAGCCCAGTGTCCTCATGGAACGATGCCTGATCCATGCTCCATGGCCTGGGATGATCCCCAAATATCCCGAGTGCTCCAGGGCTGCATCAACATCATTACAACGCCGTGGTCGCAGCTGGATTTGCCCCATCCAGGTGTTTGCTCAAGACTGTGTTAATTATGATGATTTTTTAATTGCTTTGAGGGTCTTTTTGCTCTTTCCCAGCCCCCTTTGAAGGAGCTGAGATGGCACAGCTGATCATCCCATCCTCCTCCACCTTTCCTATCCCAGTTATTTATTATGCAGCATCACCAGGATTGCTCTCAGACAAGACTTGTCAGCTATAAAAGACACTGGCAAATTTTATTAGTTGACAGAAGGGTGGTGGTTTTATTTTTTTTTTCCTCCTGAAAATATTAAAAAGTCATTTTAGTTTAGAAACCTAATTTTAATTTAGTTAGGTTTTAATTTAATTTAGTTTTTAAATTCATTTTCCGGCAGAACTCAATTTTTCAAGCGTAATTTGATGCCGTCAGTGGCCATAATGTTTAATGTCCTCCCTATAAATTGCAAGGATGGCTTTGAGATGATTTACAGGATTCAGGGGGATAAAGCCTGGCCCTGCACGTGGGAGAGGCTGGAGAGAAAATGCTTTTATTGTGGCAGCTGCAGCAGCCAGGGTGTTACCTATAGAAAAATGGGGAAAACCTCATTTTTCCTCTCTGCTCAGCCCTGCTTGGGGATGGATGGGAAGAGGGATGGTGAGGATGCTCCAGGGATATTCCTGGATCTGTGCTGAGATGAGGGGGAATCCCAATTTAGGTGAAGAGTTTGGGATGGTGACATTACCCCCAAATCCATCTGCTTTCCCCAAAGTGAGCTGAACCATTTCCAGGCATGGATGGAGGGAACTGGGAGGTTGAAATCAGGGCAGACCCTTGGAAAATGCAGCATAATTGAGTGAAATTCCCTCCCAATTTCATCCCTCGAAGCGCTGCATTTAATTACTGGATTAGAGAAGTCTTCAGACCATGTATTGAACATTATAAATGGGGATGAGATGGTTCTGGGAATGGCCTAATGAAGCAGGGGAGATGGGTGAGGATGTCTGCGTGCACCTTTGGGTCAGGGCCACATTGATTTGGCAGAGGAGGAGAAACCTTTTGGTGCTTTGGGGAGCGTGGCCATGGACTGGGTTTGATTTTTCCTCTTGGTTTTGGCTCCTGTGTGGCAGCAGTTGGCTCTGGGAAGTTTTGCCTGGTGGAATTTGTATTCATTTTTTGGTGATGAGTGGTCACAGATGAAGGGGAGCATTGAGGAATCTCCCAGAGGATGTCCATCATCCTCCTTCCTATCTCCCCTATAATCCTTACCATCATCTAAGAAATTTAAGATTACCTAAAGCCTTAAACAAGAGTTAAACCCTCTGAGTTTCTGCTAAAGTCTGCAGGCCACAACCCCACAGGATTTGGGGTGTCTCTGCTGAGGGACAGGTGGTTTTGGCCAGGGTTTGGTGCTGCTGTATCTTATCTCAGCCCTGTCCTCTTGTGCCTGGCTCCCTGCAGGGCTGAGGCTTGGATGGATCCAACACTGAATTCTTCTGGTTAATTATAACTCAGGTGCTGGTGATGTGTTTTAAGAGATTCTCCAAAATCTTCCATGGAAATGGGCCAGAGAAAAGCACCTTAAATGATTTTCCTTGATGGGGAGAGGGGATGTGAACACAGCCATCATGTGAGACACTGAAGAATCCCCATGGGAGCTGTGTGCCATGTCCTGGGCTGTGCCACCATCCTCCTGTGCCACCCCCTGTCCGTGCCACATCTTCCCCTGGTGTCCCCACACTGACTTTGGGCTCCTGCCTGCTCCTGGTTCCCTCACAAAGGGATCCCACCCTGCAAATGCCTCCCCCATGTGCCACCCCAGGGCTGCTGTGCCATCCCCAAAGCTGAAACCCCAGTGCCCTGCTGAGGTGCCCACCTCTCCCAGTCCCTGCCAGCGTCCCCTGGGTTGTCATGGTTACTGAGGCATGGGACCCCAGGGACCCGGCTGGGAATTAATGGCAGCCCGGGATAAAGGATTCCTGTCTGGGCCGGGTTGATGGATTACATTGATGTGCCATTTGTCATAGCGTAATTGTTCTGGCAAATGTAATACCCACTCGTATAAACATTGTGCTGCTTTGCTAATAAAACTGAAAATGGGAAGAGAAAGGATGATGCAGTGTTATGGTCAGGCAAAGAGACACCGCCTGTGCTCCGTGCTGGCACCGGGGGCTTCTGCTGGGCACCCGCCCCAGCCTGCCCCCTCCATCCATGGGAAAAGGGCAAAGTGACTGTGAGATCCTCTGGGATGGGGCTGTGGCATCGTTTTGCCCATCACTGCTTTTGTTTGGGGGGGTCAGACATGTTCTGCACCCCCAAATGGGCAGCGGGGACCCTGAGGGTGCTGAGCCCATCCCCGAGGGTGCTGTGCCCATCCCTCCCCAGGTGAGAGGTGAATGAAGCTGGGGCACTTTTGGCACTTGAGGGGCCGCTTTCACTGTGAGGGGGTTTATAAATGGAGGGTTTGTGGCACGCTGAGTGCCTGTCCCCAGGTGCCACCCCCTGCCCTCGCTCCAGGAGCACCAGGCCCTGACACTGCCAGGAGCAGCTGGTGCCCAAATCCCCAGGTAGTTTTGCTTTCTGATTAATCAGCCCCTGGATTAGGAGCCCAGCAGGGCTATCAGCTGGAGATGAATTGCTCATCCTCCTGCGAGCAGCTCCCGGTGCTGGAGTCGATGGAGTGGGGTTGGAAAGCCCCTCCAGCCACCCCTGCTCCTCACCCAGGACCCTGGGTCACTGTGGGGATCGTCATCCCTGCATGCCCAGCTTGCCTGGCAGTCAGCTCATCGCACTGTGCCCATGTTTCAGAGTTCAGGACCATTTTTCCCATCTTCTCCCATGAAAAGCAATGAGGATGAAGAGGAAGAATAACCCCCTTTGTTGCAGCTCCACAACCCCCTCCTAAATCCTGAGGTAGTTGAGCAGCATTGTGCTTTACACACTCGTCTCTCCAAATGTTTTGGAAGTTTCTCGTTGACCTGATTCGTAGAAAAAAAAAAAAAAAAGAAAAGATAAACACCCTTTCTGTGTTTGCAGTCATATGTAATTTTTATCTCTTGACCTTTAAACGTAAGCAGCAGTAAAATGAAGAACTATGGCAGTCATTTAACACCCTGCCTGTACTAACTGGTTTCTGCCTGTGAGCCGTGGTTTTAAATTGGCTAATGCAGAATACTTGCAGAGCTAATAATAATTCAGATTACTTCTATCAGCTATTCCGGTTTCATGGGTAATTTAGTAGTTGAATAAATTTTTAAAAAAATTCATTCGTTCCCATGCACTGTTATGAATCAGTAGATGGTTTACCATTGGCAGCAGTAACTGTAAGAAGATTTAAATTGCTACTGAAAAGGATTTGAGTGAAGGTAATGTTTTATAATGTTCTAAGCCATATGCACTACTTTCAGGCCTCATCAGTTTTACATTGATTCCTAGTGAAGTGTTTAATTGCATCATGAATGCAATATAATTCAGTTCTTTTTGCTAATATGGTATATATCTCAAAGTGATATACAGCACTGACAGTGAAGACTCAGGGTTTTCTTAGGATTTTAAAAGATGCCTCTGTGTGTGTTTGCACGCGTGTGTGCACATCTGTGCATGCCCAGGAACGTTTTCCTTGCAAACCTTGGGGCTCTTGGTTGGTGCTCAGTGCTGAGATCTCTCCAGGGCTGTCTGTGTGGGCACCAGCAGGTAGGGATTTCTATATTAAAATATATTTACCTCGTATAAAAGTAAATTTTTAAATGTAGAAGGTGCATAGTGAGAGTTCAGCTCTTACAGCCTGGCTGTTCTGGTGTTGGCTGCTGCTCCTTGGGCGCTCAGCTCTGGTCCTGGCACTGTTTTGGCTCTTCCCAGCACTGCTCAAGGCTGTGGTGGGAGATGGAATCAGGGGCACAGGTGTGGCGCTGTCAGAGCCTTGTGGGCAGTGGATTAGAAACCCCCACGGTTTCGTGGTGAGGTGAGGACAATTTGAATCCATCCAGGAGCTCTTGGGGAGGTGGCAGGTGGCCAGCAGGGAGCTGTGTGCTGGTGCTGCAGCTCTGGGAGCCCTCGCCCCGACACAAAGCCCGTTCCTGTCCTGCTGCCAGGCTCCTGGGGCTGGGCAGGATGGGCTCCGTGCCCCTTGGTGTCCCTGTGCTGGCCCTGGTGCCATTCTCTCCCTCCCAGTGTCTGCTGCCTGCAGGGCAGGGACCTTCCCTGTCCCCCCAGCTCCCTCTGGCTGCTTCTGCTCATTACAGTTTCATCAGTTAATTAAGGATTGGGCCCTGGTGTCATCCTGGTGGGAAAACTGAGGCAGGCTCAGTGCTGGCTGGGATTTGCCATGGGAATGCCAGCCCTTGGCTCCGGCAGAGCGAGCATCCCCCATCCCTGCCGTGACTCCCATCCACCTCCTGCACCCTGCTCTTGGCTCAGCTTGAATTCCCAAATTTCCATGGCTCTGTGAGGTGAGGAGCACCCAGTTCGACCAGGGCCATGTCCCTGGGGATGGCTGCTGCTGGCTGCTGCTGCTTTTACCTTTGGGAATCTTGTATTTGAGATGGAGCTCCTCGTTCGGGATGCAGCGTCATTCAGCTTGGTTTGCCACCGCAGGCAGGGAAATCCTGACCTCAGCTTGGCCCCACGGGGCTGGGGGAGGTCGGTGAGAGCAGGATGCAGCCCCACATGTGGAGTATTCCCACAGAAAGCTCCTCCTTGGCCGTGGTGCTCCCCACCGGCGCTGCGGGGGCCGGGATGCGCTCCTGCTTTGCAGCCTAATGCGATATCAAAGTCACTAACATGATTATGCTTATATATCATATTAGGGAAAATGAATACTAATTCAATACAAACTACTAATTCAGTAGAACAGAAAATTGCTGAGAGAATAGAAAATTGCTGAGCGTGCCGAAGCTGGGCATGGCTGGGAGGAGAGGCGCTGCCTGTGCTGAGAGCTTTTCCTCAGTGGCTGTGGCATGTTGGCCAGGGTGACACAGGGCATCCCAGGATGTGTCAGTGCCAGAGCTGAGCCAGAGAGTGGCTCTGGAGGTGGGGAGAGAAACCCTCCTTTGCTTTCAATCCAGAAATTTGTGACCAGGATCTGGGAGATGTTAACTGGGACCTGTGTGAGAGCTGAAGCAGGAGAGCAGGAAAATGGCTCTAGGTGCTGGTGGGAAAGGAGGGAGTAAACCTGGTGTGGGAAGGGGAACTCCTGATGGAGCCAGTGTTTCAAGCTATTTGCTTTTCCCAATGCATGGATCACATCTCATTCCTGACCTGGTGCTGAGTGCGGACTCCCCAAGCTCCAGGGGAACATCCCGGTCTTGGGGACACTGACTGGGGCTCCCCATGGTCCTGCTGCTGCGGGAACTACATATCAGGCTCTTGGTTTTATTGAAATTTTTGGTTTAATCTTGGTTTAATTCAAATTATTAGTGCTTGTACAAGTTTTCAGGCCACACTGTTTCCCAGAGCCGTGTGGCATTCCCAGATTGCGGCGGCTGCCTTGGATCTCCATCCCTGGCCAGGATACTCAGTGCCATGGAGAGAGCACCCAAATGCCTCTTCCAAATCAAGAATTTCACTCTTCTAAATCAGATTCACTTCTAAGTCAGGACTCTCATTGCAATTTAATGCATCTGCTGTGGGGACAGAGCAGTGCCCAACCCTCCACCTCCTCCCATTCCACGCGGGCACCTTTGGACAGGAGCGTGGCTGGTTCTGGGAATTCCAGGTATTCACCCAGTTCAGAGAGAGCTGTAAGTGGGACACACAATGTCTCTGTGCTAATATGGTAGGAGAGTCTTATTGTATTAGCAATTTCCCATCAGATCATGTCATATTAGTATTGTATTGTATTAGTATTTGTTTTCGCTAATGTGATGTGAAAGTTGCTAATATGATAAGACTCCTGCATTGTATAGTGAAAACAAATATTAATATGATAGGATGGAAAATAGCTAATAAGAAACTAAGTTGCTAATCTGACGTGATGGATCTCCTAAAGGAATTGGTTGTAGCATTCCTGTACTTTTCCAGGATCACCTTCAACCCTGCTCGGGGTGGGGGGCAGGAAGGCAGCAGCACTGCTGTGTGGCACTGGTGGGTTTTAAAGGGATGAATCCACCTGGAAAGCAAAAACATCTCCTTTGGGCTTAAATCCAGGCTTTTGTGAGGCAGAAGAAAAAAAATGATCACATATTTATGGGGAAGCCCTTGTCTGCTGGAAACCCAAGGGTCCTGGGGCAAGCTGATCCCCAGGAAACACAGCAAATAGAAATTTAGGGAGCACAGATCCTCTGACAACCCAGGAGGCTGCCCCAAGCTGCAGTTACACCACGTCTAATTATGACAAGACATAACCACCAGTTTCCTAATTTTATTTTATTTTTTCCCCCAGTCGCCGGAGCAAAATATCAATTTCTGACACACAGAGCCCAGGGTAGGTGAACCAGAGCTAAATAAAAATAAACATTAAACAATTATTGGAATTTAGCTTTATTTAAAAAATCAGCAGGGTTGAGGGAACGAGCCACCTATTAGCGGGGAAAAAAAAAAAGCTATTGGGCTTTTTAACAACATGCTGTTTCTTGGCGGAGGCTGGGATTTGGGCTGTGCACAATCATGTTATTGATTAAAGATGATGTAGCAGCAGCACAATTATATCACAGTTTGTGCTCGCCGCGGTGCTACCGTTGGCCTCTCATTTGTCTGTCGGAGATTGGTTTGTTCTCCTCGCCCTTCCCGGGTGTTGCTCCTCGCTCTGATGGGTCCCCTGGCGCCAGCAGAGGAGGCTCGGGGTGTCTGGGGACTCGGTGTTGTCCCTGTGGTGAAAATGGTTTTCATTGTTTCTGTTCCCCCGTTCTGTGTTTGGCGGTAATTCCGGTTTCTGCGCTGTCGATGTGGTGATGCCAAAATAGGGGAATGTTGGGGTTTTGTGGGAATTGAGCAGCCTGGGATGGATCAAGAGCAGCAACTCAGTGTAATGGAAGGTGTTTCTGCCCGTGGCAGTGGGGTTGGAACAAGATGATCCTTAAGGTCCCTTCCAAGCCAGACCATCCCATGGTTCTGTCACCCGTGGTGGCTCTCACTGAAATCTGGCATTTCCCTGAAATCAGAAATCTGCCACATCCTGCCCATCTGATGCTTGGGGCACCATACCAGGCAAAAGCACAGAGAAAGGCTGTTTTCAAGCATTTCCAGAAAATTCTGTGCTGGAATTAGGAAGCCAACGTGAGAGGATGGAAAGGGGCTGTGTGGAGCGAGCGGGTGGCTGGCGGGAACGCGCGCCTTCCAATGGGTCTATAATGCAATCAATTCTGTATATCCCCAGTGAAACAGCAACATTTATTTAACGTCTTTTATAGAGCAGCTGAGTTTTATCACAAATCACATTCCATTTCTATTCTTCGGGGACCCCTTGAAGGCTAAAACGCACTTACTTTCCTCCAAGGAAGTTTACCAATTCTTCAATAAAGCCCCATTTGCGTCCGTATGTAAAATTGACACATTTATTGAATATTAAACATTTGCCTGTTGCCTGTGCACTCCTTTCGACTTTATCTGGTGCCCTTAAAAGTCATTAAGGGAAGGATATATCAAAGTCATAATAAAGGCATATTTATGGATAGGAAGAGGATGCTGGAATCTGCTGGAGGGGTTGGTTTTTCCTGGTCAGGGGCTCCAGCCCTTTTTTCTCCACTGTCTCTTGGCTGTAACCACCTGGCTCTGTTTGCTCTGATTCTCCTAAAGGAATTTCTGTGCTCAAAAGCTGTTTGGTGTTAGGTGCTGGTCGGGGTCGTGCCAGGTTGCAGGAATACACTTTTCCAACCCAGAGTCAGTCCAGCTAATTAGCAGGAGGTCCAATAAAACAAGTTTTTCTTTTATCACTGTTACTAAGTGCTGTTGTAAATCAATTAAAATGTATTCTAGTAATTCTATTTTTCCTGAGCGACTCTGTTTAAGGAAATACTGAGCCATTTAACAGCATTTTCCACGTTTGTTTGTGTGTTTATGGGAGAATATTGAGCTGTTGCTGTTGAGTTTGGTGCTCAGTGATGAGCTCAGGATTCTGTCCTGTCCCACACTCTTCCCACAAGCCATGCAAGGTCTCAGCATCAATTTATTTGGAGAAAGGTGCAGGTTTTTTGAAGGTAGTAAGGAGGGAGTTTTATTTTCCTTGAAGCATGGATATTTGTGCCAATGGTTGTTCTGATTATGAATTGGTGAAGATGTTTGGAAGGATTTCATTTTGTCCCTCCTTTGGAGCAAGGTGACTCTTGGAATGCAGTTGGCTGCAGGATGGGCTTTGGCTCCTGCTTTGCCATGGTTACAGCTCCATCCTTGGATGCTGAATTATAGCATTGGGTTAGAAAATTAAATTCCTAGGGCTGAGACGCCCCAAATTATCCCAAATGGAAGAGCAAATGGGCGTGCAGCAAACCTTCAGAGGAGCCAGCCCACCGTTGCAGTGAAGGTAGATTTTTGGGGCACTCGTCCATAATAATTTCTAAGAGAAATAAATAATGAATGTCACCTGAATGGAGCTCCAGTAAGTGCAGCTCATCTGGAGTGGGTAATAAAAATAATACACAGCTCCTGACTCGCTGCTGGATGGGAGGAGAAGCCCCTTTGCCAGGATCCTGCTGCTGGCACGACCCTCATCCCGCTCAGAAATCCCCAAAAAGCAGCTCCCGGCACAAATAACCTTCCCAGTGCACCGAGGGGCTCTTCTTTATGGGTGAGGGAAAGTGCTTAAAATGCTTAGAGGGAATAAACAGCTTTTAATGAAGTTACATTGCCACATAATGGGTATCATAAAATTGCCTTCATAGTACAGGGTCCCAGGATGGCTTTTATTATCGACTGAGCAGGAATCCTGTCTGTAAAGCTCCGGCAGCTGCAGAGAGGAGAATGCAAAGTCTTCTTAAATTACCTGATTGAAATAACCGGCAAATATTCTGCTTTGCTGCTTTGTTGAAGGCAAAGCTGCCTTTGGGGTGGTCTGTCAGACCTGGTTTGCAGCTTCTGAAGAACACAGGAGTTTCATTGCAGCAAAACAGATGTTCATCTTGTTTCTCTATCGGCTGTTTGATGAGAGATTTATTGCTCTTCTGCTGGGCTGGAGCTCCTCTGCTGTGGAGTCTATTAGGCAGCCCAGGAGCTGGCGGGGAGCCAGGGAAGCGGCGTTTTGATGAAACCCATGAAAAAGCCTGGGCTTGGAAGGCGCCAGTAATAATGCATCGGCTAGACTTGGATCGGGCGATTGATTGCCGTGATTTGATTTATTGATCAATACCCTCAAATTTGGCGTCTGAGAAGCTGAACTAATCTTTAACTGCTGTGAACATCTCTGCCTGGTGGAGAATTAGAGCTGATAAGGAATGTATGAAAGGAATCTGAGCTTATCTTAATCACACAGTGCCCCGGCGCTGCCTGCGCCGAGCGGGAGGGGATGTGTGCAGAACACAATCACCAGGCAGAACAGAGCAGATCTATAAATTGATGGAATTCAAAGCCTCCAGCATCGATTACCATTATAACAAACAGTGGTGCGCTGAATGTCTGATTATTTTTAGACAAAGATTCTGTGCTCTCAGCAGCAATTTTGCTGATGCTGTCACTGTGTCAGATGTCTGTTGTTGATTGCAATTAGATGCGATACAAAAAAAAGAGAAAAATTTAAAACTATCTCTGCCTATAGTTTTATTTCCACTTATTAAATCTCCTCCTTTGTTTGCCTCCTCCTAATGTCTGCAGCTGGATGAAATATTGCATTACCAGAAGAGATCTCGTATATTCAGTTGGGTATAATCACTTTACAGATCATTGGATTATATCTGATATGGTTCAGATAATCCTGGGGAAATGTGGGACATTTACTCTGCCTTGGTTAAATAAATGCGCCCTGGTTTAGGGTTTTCAATGTGAATCTGCATAACATTTGGGTTTCTGAAACAGGGTCTGCAGCCCTCCCAATGATCCAATTCTATTAAAACACTAATCAATTCCCCGTGACGTCAGTCTGCTTTCCTGCCTGTCCAACGTGGATTTATCCTGTCCTTTTTAAATGGCTTTTGGAGCTGCCACAGCACAGGCTTTAATGGTTTGAGGAGTGGTCACTCCCAGCAGTGGTGATGGGGGGTGGGCAGTGGGGAGCAGGGCACATCAGGTGCCACAGTTTGGTGTGCCAGGGTTCTGTGTGCCAGGATCCCAGGAGCATCCATTGGTTTGGTGCTTTCCAGCTTCCCTCCAGTCCTGGTGTGTGGCTGAGTGGCCACGCTTGGGACTGATCAATGTGGAGGGAATGTCTCTACAGGGAAAAGGCAGTTTCCAAATGGCTCTTCCCAATGGGAAAAGCTCTTGGGGAACCCTTGTGAGCTGCAAATGGGGGCTGTGAGTCTGTACAGGTGCCAGGACTGGGAGTTCCCTGGGGAGACCAGGCTGGGTTTGTCCTGCTGGGTGCTGGGCTCTCTCCCTGCACCCCACACTCGATGCTGGTGCAAAATAACTGGAGAATCCCACATTTTAATTCAACCCCAGGCAGGGGCCGTGGGCTTTGGCGTGTGGCTGCCCAGTGGCCGTGGCCCTGGCTCTGACCTGGTGGCCAGAGGAGCAGGAGGTCTCCTCTTGAACGTGACCTCATCTTGCGCGGCTCCGGGGCTTGATGGAAAAATGCAGCGCGGCGGCGGCGGAGGAGTTATGGGCTGCTGGCAGCTGGTGTTTTCTTTCTTTGGGAAATCTAATATATTGATTAGCTTTCTTCAGAACAGCATCAATAAAGCGTATAATGGCATGGCTGGTGCCTGCGGCGTCTCCTCCCCTGGTCTGAGCCCCCCTGGAGCCGGCAAGGACCTTGGCTGCTCCGTGCCAGGCTCCGCATCCCGGCGGCTGCTCCTCCCTTTCCTGGCATCCACGGGCCCTGCTCTGCCTGGAGGACAGGCTTGGCTGGACACCCTGATCCTCTGCAGGGAGCTTATCCTGGCCAGCCTTCCTCCTCCTCCTCCTCCTCCTCCTCCTCCTCCCATCCTGTGTTGCCTCTGCCTCCGGCAGTTTTGGCTCAATCAGCTCTGGCACCGCGGCACTTGGCCAAACCCTGGCAAATATCTCCAGGGTCTGGATATACCATGGGGGACAGTTGGGATGTGCCTGTCCTGGTCATCCCCAGGCAGTGAATGTCACCAGTGGAGCCACCATCACCCAAGGAGGGTTGTGTGACTGGTGCTTTTGGGGAATAGTGGGTGTCAGGGGAGCTCATTGCATCCAGGAACTCTGCCTGTGCCATCGTGGTCCTCTTCCCATCTGCACCCTGGCCCATGGATGGCAGCTCCAGCCCTGTGGTCACGGCTGGGGAAGATGGAAGGACCCATTAAAGTGCCTGAGAGAGTTTAGAGGTTGGTTTATTGTTGTTTATGCGGTTGTTTTTCTTTAAGCTGATTGATTGCAATAATGAATGGGGCCCAGAAATCAGCCAGAGCGGCGGCTCGAGGCCACTGCTGGATTTAAAGTCCTGGTTGGCTTCAAACCCTCTCCACTATTTTAGCTTTCGTCGGTAAAATACACAGAAAACCAGCAGGATCTTATTTAGGGCCCTCCCAAGCCCAGATCCACCCTGGGATGCCAGTGCTGGAAGGAGCTGGCGCTTGCCAAGAGCTGCTTTATGAACCGTTGGTTTATTTATTGTTCCATGGTCCGCTGGAGAGCGAATCCACCTGGAGCCCGTTCCACCACACAGTTCCTTGGCATCATGAGCCAGGTAAAGGCAGCACCTTCATCCAGAATTGATCCCACTCATGGATGCTTTTATTTTATTTTATTTTCAAGTCTGATCCACTTCTGAGGGGATGGAGGAACATCCCAGTGCCCCAGTGCCCCGGGGTGGAGGTGTCCAGGCTGCATCCCACCAGCAAGGAGCCTGGGAGGGTTTTCTCTGCTTCCCAAGCATCTTGCAATGAGCTCATTTCAAAGAGAGATTTTCAGAGCAAATTGACAGCTGATGACTATGGGAAGATGTTTTCCAAAGGAGAAACAATTTACGATAATTAGAAATTTATAAAATGTCTTTAAACATGGTGGTAATGGGGATAAGAAAACACTTGCTGCAGTGTAATCAGTTATTAGCAGCTGATCATTTATCTCGATGGATAGTTGCTGCTGGTACAGGAGACACGTGATAAAAGGACTCTTGATTAACTAATTTGAATATCTTTTGAGAACAAATTCTGAGTTCTCTTTTTTCTCCATTGTAACGGATCCGTACATCTGCGAGATAAACACGGAATGAATATGGAAATGAATATTATTGTGGGAGTGGAGCCCTCGAACGCCCGTCCCAGCCCTGGCCCTGGGAAGCTGCCTGGGGTGGATCTAATAGGGAAGGGGCCTTAAAGAAGCTGGCTGGGAGGGGCTGTGGGATGCAGGAGAAGCCTGGTGGGGGATTTGCCAGGATGTGGGGTCTGGAGGGGCAGGACCAGGCTGGGCCCTTCCATCAGCCCCTCTTTGGCCTCTGGAAGGAGCAGGATGGCAAAACTCTGGAGCTGCGTGTGAGCACCAGAACACCAGAGCGTGTGATAGCATCCATTGATAGATGGGTTTTTTAAGCACGCAGCCTGTTCCTGCCTCCCTGGGAATGGGAATCTGATGCAGGTCTCAAATCCCTGCCCTCTGCGAGATCCCATTACAGCTCCTCTGATAACGCTCTGTAAACCCCGATTCCATTTTAGATGCTGAAACCTCACTCTCAGCATCTGTGCCCAGGACCACTGATGGCCCTGGGATGGGCCCTGGGGTGACCAGTGGCACCAGTGGGGACCAATCCCTCCTCCCTTGGCTGCTGTGCCATTTGCTGTGTGCCCACAGATGCCAGGGTTAAAGATGTGGCTGGAGCAGCTGGGAAAGCACAACAAGCTTGTATTCCTCTTTTCTGGCACAGCAGGCAAAGGGAGGAGGTGGCTGCTGCTGGGGGTTCAGGGGGATCTGCTCCAGTCCCTCTTGGTTTCCCTGGCAGCTCCCAGCCCTCCGTGCCCTCGCCGCGTTCCGGAGCGGCTCCTGCTGCCTGCGAGTTATTCATCGTCCTCAGCCACTAATGGACTCCATTCAACTGCCTCTCCCTCGTCCCCCCCCCAGTGTGATTCATGTAGTGGCTGGAAGCAGATTCCTTTTGGCAGTGAGAGTCCCAGATATTTTATATTTACGCATCATTTTCTTCCCGGGATCTCAATTTTTCCCTTCTCTCCCCGTTCTCCTTTCAGCTCCATCCATGCTCGGATGGGGTCGTGGCTCTGGCTCCATCACCCACCATCCCCTCCCCACATGCTGCTGAGGGTGGGGGGTGCTGGATTCATCCCCTCCTGCAGGAATGGGAAAGGGATGCTCAGAGGTGTTGGCACTGCTCCTTCTCAGCTGTATTTACTGCAGCGAGGAGCAAAGCCCACGTAGCTGTGGATGCAGTTTACAGGTAATTAAACTCAGCTTGGTGGGGATTTAAACATTAATATTGATGCTAAAGTTTTTAATAAAATATAGGGAAAGAGAGAAAGAGGTATTGATTCCTATAGGCTTTTTATTTTTTTCTTTCCTCTGGCTTCATTGTCACACGGAATGTGCTGATGTGTTGGTGAGCATGAAATTAGGGAGTCCTGTGCTGGCACGGGGTCTGCAAATGGGGATTGTGGAAGGACAAATTGGGAAAGACTTAGGAAAATGCATTTGGAATTCATCTATATGGTTAGGCTGTTCCTGCCCCAGCCTTCCTGGGCATCCTCTGTGGTAGGCACAGCCTTGGGGACAAATCCATTTTTTGGGAATGGAGCTGAGCCTCCAAGGTTTCTGTGTCTGCTTCTTCATCCTGTGTGTTGCTCTCTGCTGGCTCAGGACACAACCCCTTTGACCACCCTGCTGTCTGTGTGTCTGGGCTCATTCCAGCACCATTCCCTTTCCCACTGTAGCTTTGGGGGTCCCTGAGGTGCCCCAGTCCTGTGGTGCCACTGTGGCCATCCAACCCCTCTGCAGCCGTTCCTGTGCTGCACCAGAGGCTGTTAAAAACCTGCTGACGGCCGTTTTTCACTCCCTGCTTCTCTGTATACACACAGGACTCGGCTTTATCTGCTTTCTCGCCAATATTTTTTTATATAACAGTGAAATATTTATATTGTCCAATAAAAGGCAGTAACTTGCAATCTCGCTCAAATTCATCGGAGACCGGGAGCTTCGTTGTCTGAATTTTCCACCCGGCAGTGACCCCTGGTAATTGGCTCCATACATCTTTGGCATCAGGGATTTACATAGAGGGAAGGGGGTGATGGATGGCCAGAGGGGGCTGCTGGCCCCCTGTGCCCACTGTCCTGCCCCACATCCCATCATGGCACAGCCAGGTGGGTTTTGGTGATGCCAGGGGGGAAAGAACCAAATCCCTCGTGATTCAGGCAGCCACAGCTTCAATTCCCATGATGCTGGGGTGCAAGGCTGGTTTTATGGGAGTTTTGAGGTTTTGCTGGGACATGAAAATGCAGCAAACTGAAAGTCCTGCAGGCCAGGACCAGCTGCTGGTAAAGAGGGAGGCGGCTCCTTCCGCCACAAACCAAATTTGCCCCAAAAATGCCCGTTTTGGGAGCAGGATGGGATTGAATCACCAGCAGCCAGAGCCTGGGGCACAGCTGAGCCTCAGGCAGGCACCTCCTGACCTCGGCCAGCAGCACCTCAGCCCCCAATTTATCAAAAAGCAATTAATGGCCAACCCCCCCCCCTCCGCCCAGGTTTTTATGGTGTCTGTCTCTTTCCCCCCGACGGCAGGGCAGTAATTAGAGTCTGGCTAATGAGGTTTCCATAGCGGGAATACGTCCTCTTGCCATATCTCCCCACCAGACAAAGCTTTTGCCACAGTTTATGGTGCCAACCTAAATTTTTTCCGGCTGTTTTCACCCTGGTACAAGCTGGATAAGGACCAGGACATCCCCTGGGCTGTGGAATTTACCAGGCAGCACCCAAGAGATCTCTTCCCACCGCATCCACCCCGTGATTTTTTTAAATTCGATTTTATTTTTTTTTTCCCCTACATTCCACCAAAATTAAAAAGCCATCTATATCTTAAAAACCTTATTTATGAACACTTAAGCGTAAGTAAGTCATCTTTGGACGGCTTCCCTCCCTGCTGATGGATGGAATCTGGCACCGAGGTGGACCGGGAGGGAAATCTGGCAATACAATATGCTGTGCTTGACTATTTTGACACTCGGAGTGCGATGTTTTTTTTACAGTTACTGATGAGCTTATGGCACTGCTCCTTTTGGAGAAGCGAGGAGGAGGCTGGGGCTGAGAATATTGATTAGCAAGCTCCTGATTATCTCAACAGCCCTCTCGGCTTGCCTTTTCTTTTTGTGGGGAATACAGAATTCCTTCAATTATTCATGTGAACCCCCTTGTCGATACCGCCAGCGCGACACCGAGCAAAACTGGTCCGGGGGAATTGTATTCCTCAAATTCAGACTCCAGCCCTCCTAAACCCCCTTTATTTTATTTTCCCCCTATTTTTCTTGTTGTTTTTGTCCACCTTTTGTTTTGGTTTTGTTCCAGAAGGAGCTTCATGGTGCTGGCAGGCTGGTGGGGGGAAAGCGCAGAGTCTCATAAACATTTAATTGAACTCAGTTGGGAATTTAGGAAAAAATGCACCTGAGGTTCAGGAGATCTGCTGTTAGGGAATTAACTCGGCAGGACAGCGGATTTTCCTCCCCAGCAATGAGATTTTTGGGAGCTGTAGATGTGAGTGACTAACAAAAAGGAAGTTAACTGGCCACAAAGGCAAATTTTAAGCCCCTAACCTTGAGCTTTGGGGATTTCTGGCTCTGGCCACCTCTGGTGGCTCTGTTGGGTGGGCAGAGCTGTAGCAAAGGGGCTCCTTGAGGGGGGTACAGCATCCTGCTGGATGCAGTTTCCACCTGGAAGCATCCCAGCAGCGCGGGAGGGAATTTTGGGTTTCGAGGCGTTTATAAAAAGCAAACGTTGAGCGCCTGGCGCGGAGCTGCTGGCACCCAGCTCGCAGCCCAGATGGGGGGAGATGGGTTGTTTGTTAGGAAAAAAAAAAATGAATTAAAAAAAGATGAGAAAGGCTGGGTGGTGGGGGGGAGAAGAAGAAAAAAAGAGCAACTCTAAAATAGCTTTTCTTGGAGGCTGTGTGGGGAGGGGTGTTTCTACCAGCCTGGCTGGGTGGGAGGGAAAACTGGCAGCGCTGTGGGGAATGCTCAGAGGAGAGCTGGGCAGCAGGATCAGGACCTGCCCTCGCCACCCACGGCCCTGGGCATGATCCCAGGCCTTCCCAGCCTGTTGGCTCTGGGGGGTTGAAATGGGGAGAGCCCTGGGAGGGACAGAGAGGACAGAGCTTCCAGGCAGGGCAAGGAGCCACCAGAGCTGGGAGGTGCCAGAAGGGGCCAAGATGTGTCTGGGAGGTGGCAGGATGTGGCTTGGAGATGCCAGTTGTGATTTGGAGATGCCAGGGTGTGGTTTGGAGATGCCAGGTGTGGCTTGGAGATGCCAGGGTGTGGTTTGGAGATACCAGGTGTGGCTTGGTGGCTTGGAGATGCCAGGGTGTGGTTTGGAGATGCCAGGGTGTGGTTTGAAGATGCCAGGGTGTGGTTTGGAGATACCAGGTGTTGTTTGGAGATGCCAGGTATGGCTTGGAGATGCCAGTTGTGGTTTGGAGATGCCAGGGTGTGGTTTGGAGATGCCAGGGGTGGTTTGGAGATGCAAGGTATGGTTTGGAGATACCTGGTGTGGTTTGGAGATGCCAGGTGTGGTTTGGAGATACCAGGGTGTGGTTTGAAGATGCCAGGTATGGTTTGGAGATGCCAGGGTGTGGTTTGGAGATGCCAGGTGTGGTTTGGAGATGCCAGGGTGTGGTTTGGAGATGCCAGGTGTGGTTTGAAGATGCCAGGGTGTGGTTTGGAGATGCCAGGGTGTGGTTTGGAGATGCCAGGTATGGTTTGGAGATGCCAGGGTGTGGTTTGAAGATGCCAGGTGTGGTTTGGAGATGCCAGGTGTGGTTTGGAGATGCCAGGTATGGTTTGGAGATGCCAGGTGTGGTTTGAAGATGCCAGGTATGGTTTGGAGATGCCAGGGTGTGGTTTGAAGGTGCCAGGGTGGGTTTGGAGATGCCAGGTGTGGTTTGAAGATGCCAGGTGTGGTTTGGAGATGCCAGGTGTTGTTTGGAGATACCAGGGTGTGGTTTGGAGATGCCAGGGTGTGGTTTGAAGATGCCAGGTGTGGTTTAAAGATGCCAGGTATGGTTTGGAGATACCAGGGTGTGGGTTGGAGATGCCAGGGTGTGATTCGGAGATGCCTGGTGTGGTTTGGAGATGCCAGGTGTGGTTTGGAGATACCAGGGTGTGATTCGGAGATGCCTGGTGTGGTTTGGAGATGCCAGGTGTGGTTTGGAGATGCCAGGGTGTGATTCGGAGATGCCAGGTGTGGTTTGGAGATGCCAGGGTGTGGTTTGGAGATGCCATGACGTTTTCAGGAGTTGCCAAAGCATGACCAAGGAAGCGCAGTGAGATGCCATGCTTGGGAGATGCCTCGATGTAACTGGGAAATGCTGTGGAGGGGCTGTGGCACATCCAGGATCCCAGGAGGAGCTTGCAGTGAGGGATCTGAGGAGGAACCAAGCCACTGGGATGGGACAACACGATTCCAGCCCACCATGCTGCCATGGGAGGCTTCTCCATCCCGCGCCAGGAGCTCCACATCCACCTGAGCTTTGCTCCTTGATGCATGGCACTTCAGGACACCTCTTTTCTCCCTGGCAATTCAGTGTTTTCTCCAGGGGCTGCCTGCCCTGCTCCTCTAATGTGCTTGGATGGAAACCCCTGGAGAGCCGCTGGTGTTCCGAGCTCGCCAGCAGCGGCACATTAGGATCTGTCATCTGCTGAGCATTACCTGGCTTTAAATCTGTCTCTTCGGAGCTACGGAGCTGCATAGGAAAATATTAAAGTAAACAATAAGTGGATTTACACAAATGTGGCTGATTTCCATATTTTTCATCACTTCATTTTATTACTGGGTTTACTGATATGCTCATTTATTTATAGAGCAATCCGGTATTGATTCATTCCGATGCACTGTGCATAAACACATAAAGAGAGAGTGATAACAATAGGAATACATTTTCAGTCTCTTAAATACTGCATTTTTTCCAATAGTCTTCATTAGATCCGCTCCAGGGACGTGAGCAATGTCCTTCGGGAAGCCCGGCCGGCCCCTCCGCCCAAGTGGCTCCGGATTTATGGGGGTGTCAGGGAGAGCAGGATGCCATTCCCAGCCCACCTCTGCCACCCTCCTTCCTCCCACCAGGGAGTTTTTCCACAGGAGGTTTTGGGGGGTTTTAGCCCGAAAAGTGGATTCTGCTGCCTTGAGGTTGGGGTTTCTGGGCTGCTTTGGTGCCAGGCGGTGCAGGGTGGGTACGAGTGAGATGCTGCTGCTCCTGGAGCCAGGGTTAAGGGGGATCAGGACTCTGTTTTTCCCCTTTTTCCCCTTTCTCCCTTCTTTTCCCTTCCCTCTTTTCCTTTCCCTCTTTTCCCTTCCCTTTTTCCGCTTCCTTTTCCCCTATCATTTTTCCCCTTCCCTTTAATCCTTCTCTATTTTCCTTTTCTTCTCAAATATTTTTCCTTTTTCCTCCTTTTCATCTTTTTCTTATTTTCTCTCTTTTCTCTCTTTATGCTTTTTCCTCTTTTCTGTTTCTTCTTTTTCTTTTTCTCCCTCTTTTCCCCTCTTTGTTCCATGTTTCCTCTCTTTTCCCTTTTCCCGCTTTTACCTTTTTCTCCCTTTCCTCCTCTTTTTTCTTCTTTTTTCCATTTCCCCCTCTTTTTTTCCTTTTTTTTTTTTTTTTTGCCTTTTTTCCTATTTTTCAAATTTATCCCATATATTTCCCCCCCTCAAACCCCACTTTTCCTCTCTCCCCATGAATATTAAGCAGGGAGAGCCAAGTGCATCACCCCATAAACTAAAGGTGGCAAACATTCCCTCTCTGCTTCTTCCTCTAAATGGCAAGGAAAAAAGGGGAAAAAATAATTTTTAAATATGAACCTGGAGGGGTGTGGATGGGCTTGTTAGGCCCTTTCTCTTTCCTATTCCTGAATACATCCCCATAGTATTTAGGCTCTTACACAATTGTTTTCCTTGAGGAAGGAGTAGCAGGACCAGAAGAAGAAATTGTCACCACAGAGGATAAACCCAGCTTTTATTTTTTCCCCCCTCTTCAACTAAAGGGCAGCTCCTTTCTCTCCCCAAAAGCAGTTTAATGGCAACAGCTTGAGAGGGACAAAGTTTGAATATCCTTGTGCCGGAGAAAAGAGCAGAGCGAAAGCCCTGCTAATTACAAAAGTTGCTTTATGAAAGATAATTCAAAGCAATAATTTAGCAAACATAATCAAGTAGCGCAGATGGGGATTTTGATGAATAGTTTGCAACATGCAATTAGCAGCTCTTGCAGTTACATATCATTAACCCTCAGAGCACAAAAATTATTTTCTCATTATTAGATGAAAAGGTAAAATTAAGCTGACTAGACAGTAAAGGAACAAACTACAATTAATTACCTTCATTTATTACAGTCATTATTTTAAACTTATTTTTTTTTACTCTGATAGATAGATGAAAACATCTAAATTAAAAGTTTTGTTCTGCTAAGTGGGAGGTGAAACTTTGCAATCCTTGGGGTGCGGGGCCAGCCTGGCTGCATCCCAAATCTGGGGATCAATGGGAACCCCGTCATCACCCCCATCATCCATGCCAGGGATGCAGAGCCTGAGCATCCCTGCCTGTATCCCACACCAACCTGGCCCACTGCTGTCAGCCTCACAATTTTCCCTATTTTTGCAAGAAAATATTTTTTCACGAGCGTGAATTTCCGGGAAAATATTTTTTCGTGCAAAATAATTATGGGGGGATTGCAAGAAAATCCTTGCTGGGAATTAACCTGCCCAGGTGGCACCTTCTCCTGGTGGTGGTCAGAAATCAGCCTGTTCCTCCTTGGGTTGGGTGCTGAAAACTTTGATTTTGAGATTTGTGCTGGTGGCAGATGGTTCAGAGCTGCCAACTGTCAGCAAATGCACTAAAAAAATAAATTCAGGGAAAAAGAATGGAGGGAAAAAAAAAAAAAAAAAAAGAAGGAAAGAACCAGCTCGAACAGTCAGTGAAAAAACACGGATTAAGTTATGGTGGGGAGGGTGGATAAGCTGGAAATATTTTCCCTGTTGCTGGTGTGGGTGCTCAGCCCAAAAAATCCTGTGGTGCACAGGAAGGAAAGAGCTTTGGCACCTTCTCCCTGAGGCAGCAGGGTCAGGATGATGTGGGAAAAAAAGAGAGGAAAAATAACCTAATGAACTGAGTATTCTCCGTCTCTGCTCTCGAGAACTTTGCCAAAACATCGCTGAACTTGTCAGGCAATATTACAACAAAATTAAGAACCAGCAGCAATTTTCTCTCATTCGGGATCCCGCGCTTTAGAAGGTAAATTATTAATGCATTTTTTTTCCTCCGTTAAGCAGTTATTTGCAGCAGTCTTGGTGTATTTCTCATTAGAAATAACATCATCTAAAGAACTTTTATTGATTCTTCTTTCCCCCCCCCTTTTTTTTTTTTAATCTCCGAATCATGGACGTGAACAACATATTTCTGTGATGTTCCCTTTAACTAGAATTCTCAGGCTTTATTTTTATATTATTGATCTTTTTGACACGAATTGCTTTTTGGCCTTGTGAAAATCTTGGGAGCTGCTCCTGCCTTTGGGGGAATGGTGGGAGTGGGGGGATGCTGTGGGGTCTGGGTGGGTGTGATGGGTTTGGGTGGGTGTGCAGTGGGTTTACGGGGGTGGGATGGATTTATGGGGATTTATGTGAGTGTTTGATGGGTCTGTGGATGTGCGTGAGGGGTGTGTGTGTGTCTGGGATGGATCTGTGGGGGCGTGTGAGGAATCTGTGGGTGCACAATGGCTCTGTGCACATTTTTGGTGGATTTAAGGGGTTGTTTGGACACTCAGGCACCAAAGGACCCCAAGGTGTGTCTGGTTCCTCGTGGTGGTCCAGCCCCATCACCCAGGACAGTGTCTCCTTCCCAACCTCCCCCTCCTTGCCACCCTCTCTCTCTCCCCAACTTCTTTACACATCAGCAAAAAAAAAAACCACCCAAGAAAAAGCAGCGAAGCCTTGAATTAATTTCTTTTTCATCACTTTTCTTCAACATTTGGGGTCTCTGCTGCCGCTTTCTCCCCCGACAGCTGTTCCTCCACGCTGAAAAAGAGCTCATTTGTGGTTTACTGCCACCAGTATTTAGATGGAAATAACCCACTACTTATCCTGCACTTGATCTGGGGGATGCAAGAATAAACTCTCCGCAGATCCCGCGCCTCTGGAGCGGGGATGCTCAGACGCTCCGAGCGCCGGGGGAGTTTTACCATTTTTGTCACTCAATTATAATAATATTTCTGCTTCCAAATGTTTAAAAAGTTGGCTTCGGAAGGTATAATCATGGCACAGAGGCCAGCCTGACAATAGTAATTAATTAGGCTATTACGCATTCTGCAGTGATAATTGCTTTGCTGGAAAGTCACCAGCCATGAAAAGGACCCGGCGCGGAAATGTAATTTATCAGACGGCGGCGATCCCGTGCCGAGCCTCACCTTGAGCCCACGGGTGCTGTGCAGGGGGAAAAATGGGAATTAAGAGTACCTGGGTGTTTAATGCACAGGCAGAGCTCGCTCAGAGCAGGCACTGGGTTTGTGTCACTCATGGGCATTGTGGTGATGGGGAGAATGGGAGCGATGCCATCCTGACCTGAACCCAGCTCCCCCACTTTTAGCCCTTTCCTCCTCTTTTCAGCATGTTTTCAGGTGTTGCTTTCTTGGATGTGGATGCAGGGTTTGGTTCTCTGTCAAGAAAGTGAGAATTTAGGTGTTTTATTATAATACCTTGATTTTAGGGCTGATGTGGGCTTTTTCCAGGTGTTTATTCAGCTCTGTGTGAGGAATTGCAGCAGTTTCGGTGTTGGGTGAGCCATCCCTGTGTGGGACTCAGAGCTGCTCCAGCAGGAATCTCCCCCTGGCATTTGAGTAAATTATCCCCCATCTGGAAAAGATCACTGAAAATGTTAAATATCTTTTTTTCTGCTGACATTTCCTACAAGTTTAGTGGGGCTGTGGAAGAGCTGAGTGGGTGTCAGGCTCAGCACGTGCCAGTTGCTCACACTGGTGATGCCCTGGCGCTGACATGGGCTGGAATGTGCAGGAAGCCAGCTCAGGGGATGCTGCAGGCTCCTTCCCACCCTTCAGTGGAGGTGCTCAGACCTCCACAGGGATTGCTGAGGAGAGGGAAAGGTTCCCTTTGGAAAATGCTTTGTCTCTGAGATGTGGCTTGAGGGAGGAGATGCAGTGCAAACAGCTTGGTTTGGAGTTGGTTTGGTTTGGCATGGATTGGGGGTGCACAGGGACAGACACGGGGTGATGGAGAGGGGATGGAGAACATTTGGGCTGGATTTTTGCTTTGCACGCTTTGGTTGATACCAGCTCAGGGGAGATGCAGCTCTTCAGAGCAGCTGGGGCAGATCCAGGCATCCCCATGGCCCCTTTTACATTCCTGCTCCACTCCTGTGCATTCCAAAGGGTTTGGGAATGGGGAGGTCGCACAGGGCAGATGCCACATCCCTGCAAATCCCCCACCAGGGCTCACCCCACTGGCAGATTCATCAGGCATGGATCTGTCCTGCTCCAGCACACAGGCAGTGCTGGCTCCTGGCTGCCTCCTCCCTCCTTTCCCCTCTTCACTATTATTATTTTAAAGCACCCTGAAGCCAAGCATTTTTGCAGAACGCCGAAGAAAAGCCCCCAAATTCCTCCTCTGCTGGAGCCGCGGTGCTGAGAAAGTGAGTTTGTGTACGAGCTGCTATAAAAAGCCTGGCTTATACAATTTTAACAATAGAAAAATGATCTTTGTGCTCCAGTGCCTGCGAGCTCCGGAGGAGAAGGCGGCTTGCTCAGGTGGCTGCTGGATTACAAATGAGCCGTTTGCTTTGGGTTGCAATGACAAGCCATGGCAATCCGGGCTGCAGGGGTGAGCCAGGAGCTCTGCTGGCACACAGGAGGGGGAAATGCTTCAGTGTGGGAGATGCCATCAGACTGAGGCCCAAAGTTCAGGCTTTGTTTCATTATTAGCCCATCGGTGGCTTAAGAGCAATTTAATTGATTATTTCTCTGTCGTAACAGTGTGTCTGCTGGGTGGGCACCTCTTCCTCCATCACTGGCTGGTGTGAGTGCCCAATTTGGCTCTTTCCAGCTGGGAATGGGTCACTTCCATCCCTGATGCTTGTGCCCTCGTGTCCCTCTGCTGCCCCATCCCATCCGCTCCAGGTGGGGCTGGATGTGAGGGGTAACCACGATGACCTGGTGGGCAGCAGCCCCTGCCCTGAGGTGTCATTGTGCCTTGAAAAATTAAAGGGAGTAAATGATTCATGCTCATAAATGTTGGATGGGAACACACAGCAGATTAACGTTGTTGGGTTATTGGGATGAGGCTGGCGTGAGTGTCACCAGCACCGTGGTACCCCAACAGCCAAGGGGGACAGGGACAGGAGGACGTGTCCCATTCCCAATGTGAGCATCCCCTCCACCCACCCTGGCAGGGCTCTGGGCGAGGCCGCGCGCCGGATCCGGCCCGGCGGGCACAACAGCGGGCGCGCTTCTTTATTCCTTATTTAAGCGCCGACATTAAATTATAATTTTCATTTACTCAGAGCACATCAATGATTTAGGGCGACGTGACATGGCAGCAGCACGAGGAGTTTGGCCACAGGCAGCGACGGCTGCGCGGGGCACGGAGCCGCGCCGGGGGGACCCGTGTGTGGCTGTGGTGGTGCTGATCCCACCAGCTCGGCCGGTTCCTCCCTCCAAGCCCATCCCTGACCCCTTTATCCCTCTCCCCGCAGGTGATTGCACTTTGTAAGAGCAGCAAGGAGGCTGAGACGGCTTTCCTGAGCGTTTACACGCAATTGCTCGGAGCTCCAGGTAAGCAGTGCGGTGGCGACCTGGCTGCCTAACGAGTCGCGTGCCGGTGCCCAGAGGAGCCAGCGAGGACCGTGGCACCATCCCTGGCACCATCCCTGGCACCGTCCCCAGCACGGCTGGCACCGTCCCTGGCACAGCTGGCGTCGCCCACCGCGGCCGGCGCATGGTGCTCTGGAGATCCCAGCCGAAGAGAGGAGAGGAAGCAGCTTTTGCCATCGCTGTGTTTCAGCCCCTGAGCCAAATGCATCTTGACGTTAGGAAAGGAATACATTTGCTCAGCCCGTGTAGTAACACTGCGGCTATTCCCACTTGTCTGTTTGACGGTAAGTTGAGCGAAACGGCCGAGCTCTGGCTCGCAGCACCTCCACGGGGACATCCTTCCTCTGTCACCCTGTCCTGGGAGGGGGAAACTGAGGCACAGGGCAGCCCTGAGGTTTGTGTTGGCAGAGCTGGTGCTAGGGATGGGTGACAAGCTGGGAGCCCCCTCCTGCTGCTCCCCACTTTGGGGGATTTGGTGTGCGCCAGGCACGGAGCGTCCCCCGGCACGTCGGGGGCCGAGAGCTGCAAACGGCTGAAAACGCGCGGAAAGGCTCCTGCAGGGCCACTAATTCATTTTCCAGACATTTAGGAATAACAAAATGTTTTAATGATTTCTTAGGGGAATTAGGGAGACATATTTTTGTCCTCATTAAATTTTCTCCTGTGCTACGAGAACCAAATGTCAGCTCGGCTTGCAGAACCCAGTTATCTTTCCTCCCCACCTCCCCGCGCTCACCCGCCGGCTCCTCCCGCCTGCACATGGATGCACACACACATGCACGCCCCAAAACTCCTTCCCTGTGCTCTCTGCACTCCTCCTTCTCCTCTCTCTGCTCTCCACAGCATCTCTGGCTCCTCTCCTGCACCCCAAATCCTCCCTCCCGCCGTTCAGCCCCGTCTGTTCCATGTCCGCATGTCTCTCGACAGGCAAACTCTTTGTGGAATACTTTCCAAGCGCCACATAAGTCCTGATTCGACATTTTTTGCTTTGAATGGCTGCTGTCAACACAAATCTCTGGCAGAGACTGTAACGGAGCCTGATTGCTCAGCAAGTATTTTGATAAGTGAGCTGGCTGTGTGTCTGTAATTACGGGAGAAAACCGTAAATCTTTTGGATATTGTTCACACAGATGTGGCGTGAAGGGAAGGGGGGGAAGCAGTAAAATGTGTTAAAAGCATAATTAATGTCATTGTTGTTGGGGATGATTTGATTTAAGGCTGACTTTGACTCGTGGAGGGATTCGTAGGGTGCTGGTGGATGTGTTTGAGCAGGTTGGGATGGGGTGGCAGAGGAGAGGTGACAGCACTATGGAGGTGCTGTGGGTGTCCCATGGGTGCACCAAGGGTGCCCTGTGCTCCTCCTGGGGCCAGGCAGCAGCAGCATGGAAGGTGGGCTGGGTAGAATGGCCCTGGCACCGGGATTAGCTGGTGATCCCCAGGGATACAGGTGCTTGTCTGCTCAGGAGAAGGTGAGGAGCACTCAGAGCTGCCCCTGTCCCTGTTAGTGAGCAGCCAAAGGAAGGCTGTGGAGAAGGGTCTGGAGGAGGAGTCATTTGAGGAGCAGCTGGGGGCGCTTGGTTTGTTCAGTGTGGAAAAGAGGAAACTGAGGAGAGCCTTCATCCCAACCCACAGCATCCTCAGGAGGGGCAGTGCAGGGACAGCTCCAGTCTCTGCTCTCTGTGAGCAGGGACAGCGCTCAAGGAATGGCTGGAGCTGTGTCAGGGTGGTTTAGGTTGGGTATCAGAGAAAAGTTCTCCCCCAGAGAGAATGTTCCCCAGGGAATGGGCACAGCCCTGAGGCTGCTGGGAACACTTGGACAGCACTCTGAGGAATGCACAGGGTGGGAATGTTGGGGTGTCTGTGCAGGGCCAGGAGTGGGACTCCTGGATCCTTGAGGTCCCTTCCAGCTCAGGATATTTTGTGATTCTGTGATCCTGCTGTAACGCTGCCACTAAAGGATGGCCAATGACGCCAGCTAGTGGTGGCACTTATATTTGTATTTATTTATTTAATTAATATAAATAAACTGCAAATATAATGTGTGAGGGTATGGATCAGCAGGCCAGGGGCAAGGACACACTGTTTCTCAGGCATGCTGATCTACCACTCCATATCCTCACCCGCTACATATGCGGTTTATATATATTAATTAAATAAATATATATTTATGGCCCCAGAGTGATGCCCTCAGGTCCTGTTCAGGCACCTGTGTCCCTCGTGTCACCCATCTGTGCTGCTGGCCAGTGTCAGGTCTAACCTGTCCCAGTGGAAGGTGTGATGCATGGAGGAAGGGATTACACCCCAATATCTCACAGGTGGTGGCAGAGCCAGCCCCACAACCGAGGATGGTGTTTCCCAGTGGCTGGGCAGTGTGGCATTAGCTCAGTGCAGTTATTCCAGCCAGGAATTTGGCACCTGCACTGCCCTGGCTGTTGTAAAGGTTTGTTCTTCCCTTCCCAAAGCTCTGCTCCCACCATTCCATCCCAGGCTGGCAGCTCCAAACAGGGAACAGCACACGGAGGGCTGCAGCTCATGGGAAGGAAAATGCTGACCCGAGGAAAATCCCTGGTGCTTTATCGCTCAGACCCGTTTTTCCCATATTATTTCTCATCTTGGAGGCAGGAGGAGCTGCTGGTGTGGATCAAACAGGGCCTGTCCCAGTGTTTATCTCCATGGAGGCAGCTCACAGGCTGGCACGGAGCCTCCTGCCAGCACCCCCAGGGCTGGGGGGGACAGGGGGGATCCCAGCAGCCCCCGGAGTGCAGGGTTTAATTATCCATATCCTTATCTCCACTCATGTCGTTATGGAGTTATTAATGGCTGTGGGAGCATCCAGGCTGGCTGGGGCTGTGCTGCATCACTGCCATCCCACACCCCTGGGTGGGGAACCAGCCTGGGGGATGCTGAGCTGAGTGAGACACGCCAGGAGCTGAAGGATGCCATGAGCATCCCCAGGAGGGTCCCAGCTGGAGCCACGTCCCTGTTTCAGTGACAAAGCTGACAGCACTCAGCATCTGCCTCTGGATCCACGTGGCCAGAATCCTGGCACAAACCTCTTATTCCATCCATTCATTTGTGATGTCCAGCAGAAAGAAGGGATGACGTTCCCTGTGGAGGATGCTCCAGGGGATTTTGGTTTGGCAGTCACTAATGCTGGGGGGATGCTGTGGGGTGTGATGGTGTGGGATGGCAGCAGTGGGACAGACAGACCCCCCCCAAATCCCATTTGGAGGAGCACGTGCCATGGCATTCCTTGTTTGCAAGGAACATCCACATTGGCATGGACCAAATCTTGCATCTTCTGGGCGGGTTCGCTCCCAAAATCATTTGGGGCTGTGTTTGACCCCCAAATCCCATGTTTGACCTCCTTCATCCCTCTTGCATCTCAGCCAGGGGCTTGCCAAGCAGCAGAGCTGCTCTGTGTCCTGTTCTGAGTGGAGGCAGCCAGTTGCTGGAATTTTTTTCCACCACCCACTGTTATTATCTTTTACCCTTGGATTCCTGCCACGTGCCGTACCGTAGCATGCCCAACTCCACCCCACTTCCCTGTTTGCCTAACTTTTTGACCCTGGAGAATTCAAATCTATTTTCTCTCCTCTTCTTTTCCATGAAAAAAAAGCCCAACAGAAAAAAAAAATCCCCCAAACCTACATTAACCTGGCTCAATAGGAGGCATTTTCTTGAACTTATTAAAAAACCCAGACTTGTAAATTAATTTGTTCATGTTGTACAATGGCAGTGCAGATGGACTCATTAGCATGCACACAACAAATAATTATAGATGAATTTTTAGCTGGCCTGCTTAATGGGCTTGCTGGGTTAATTATGTCAATGTATAATTACATCAGCCCTGGGAGACATAATGGCACACCCCGCTGAGCAGACACCAGCTAATGATGGTGTAATGCTGACAGAGGGAAGACGGACGGCTCCGGATGCACCTGCTTACCTCGGCACAAACCTCCATTGTCTGTGCCCAAAGCAGCCCTGCAGGAGCCACCGTGCCCGGGGAGGTGATGTCCCCACGTCCCCAGCCCGTCCCTCCGTGTCACAGGGCTGGCAGGGAAAGGCTGGGATGTTCCTGTGGCTCCTGGAATGGCAGGATGTCCCCACGGCTGCTGGAAATGAGGGACTTGGTGTGTCCCCACAGTTCCTAGAAAGGCAGGACTTGGCTTTTCCCTATGGCTCCTGGAATGGCAGGATGTCCCCATGGCACCTGGAATGGCAGGATGTCCTTATGGCTCCTAGAAAAACAGGACCTGGCGTGTCGCCATGGCTCCTGGAATGGCAGAATTCAGGATATCCCTGTAGCTCCTAGAAAGGCAGGACCTGGTGTGTCCCCACAGCTCCTAGAAAGGCAGGATGTCCCCATGGCTGCTAGAAAAGTAGAATTTGGTGTGTCCCCATGGCTCCCGGAAAAGCAGGACTTGGTGTGTCCCCACAGTTCCTAGAAAGGCAGGACTTGGCTTTTCCCTATGGCTCCTGGAATGGCAGGATGTCCCCATGGCACCTGGAATGGCAGGATGTCCTTATGGCTCCTAGAAAAACAGGACCCGGTGTGTCGCCATGGCTCCTGGAATGGCAGAATTCAGGATACCCCTGTAGCTCCTAGAAAGGCAGGACCTGGCGTGTTGTCCCCATGGCTTTGGGAAAGGCAGGACCCGGGGTGTCCCCACAGCACGGGGAGGTGGGAGAGGGCCTGTGCAGGGCCATCCCTGTCTCTCACCACCCATGCCACCCCGCAGACCCCGCTCCTGTGCTGGAGGCTGCCCGGAGCCTGGAGGATCGGCTGCAGCAGCTGCAGCGCCTCGAGCCGGAGCCGCCGCCGCCCCTCAAGGAGCTCAGCCGGCCTTGGAAGAAGTACCCGGAGCTCAGCAGCACCAAAGGTACCGGGCCAGGAGCAGCCCCTGGGAGCATCCCTGGCATGCAGGGCCAGGATTGCCCCCTGGCCACCGCTGTGTCCCCTCCGCAGCCGTGTGTGTGTGCCTGTGTCCCCGCAGAGCGCAGGGACGCGAGGTCGCCGGCAGCCGAGCCCCCGCTGCCCGGCCCCGACGGCAAAGCCAAAGCGCCCGGCACAGAGCCCCCGCTGCAGAGACATGAGGCAGACAAGCAAAAGTACGTGGGAGCCCAAATGGGGTGGGTTTGGGACGCTGTGAGGACGCGTGGCTCTGTCCCTGCTCCTGCACCGAGTTGTCCATCCATCCATCCATCCATCCATCCATCCATCCATCCATCCATCCATCCACCTTCTCCTTCCCTTTGCTGTCCGGTTCGGAGCGGTCACATCACGCTCAGAAACTAGATACCAGACTCTCCCAGTGTCTGTCTGTCTGTCCATCCCCATCCCGGGTGGTTTTGGGGAAGCAGCAGGCGCAGGCACAGCGGGGACAGGTCCCTCCTGTTGTCCCTTTGGGCAGCATCCCTGGCTCATGGCTTTGCTCGGACTGGTGGGCTCAATCCAGGTCGCTGTGTGAACCTCATTAGATGACCTTTTAATTCGGATGCTCTGGTGCCTTCATTGTTATTCCTTAACACGCTGCACCGGGAAAACAAATGAAGAATCTTTAAACCCTAAATTGCAGATCTCTGCGAGTAAGTTCCTGGCAAGTGCAGGCTATAAATAATGCAGAATAACTTTGCCCTGATTGCTTCCCCCTCCTCCAGTTAATTACAGGAGGGGGTGGGCTGCTATGCCCCCCTCAGAGGGGTTTCAACCTCAGGGATCAAGGACCATTTTCAACCCAATGTGAATTTTTTTTACACTTGGGGCAATAAACATTAAACATGTTACTGAGGGGTGACACAGCTTGGACACATCCTGGTATCCACTGGTGGGAGTTTCCTGGCTTCAGTGAGTGATGGGGTAGAGGAGGGGACTCTGAGGGGTCTCTGTGTGGTTTTGGGGGGCTGTGGGGTCGGCGGTGCCCCCGCTCCATCCCTGGTCCATCCCTGGTGCCCGTCTCTCGCAGGGGCCTGCAGGAAGCTCAGGTCACCTTGGCCGCTCGGCTGGGGGAGGCAGAGGAGAAGATCAAAGTGCTCCACGCAGGTAGTGGGGCCGGGACAGGGGCTGCTGACCGTGCAGGGCCTGGCGCCCACCCCACAGCTCACCCTCCTCTTCCTCTTGCCAGCGCTGAAGGCCACGCAGACGGAGCTGCTGGAGCTGCGCTGTAAATACGACGAGGAAGCGGCGTCCAAGTGAGTTCCCGGTGGGGCTGGGTTGTGCTCAGAGCTGAGCTGAGACACTTCTGGCAGCACTGGGACGTCTCCGTGATGCTGCTTGAGGAGCTGAGATGCTTCAAGCCCCTGCAGGGACATCCTCAGTTGTCTCACTGAAATTGTGAGAAAAACACAAACTCTCCAACAACACCTTTCAAGTGTTGGAGAACCAAGACATTGCTTTATTCTGGCCCGGATGTGCAACAGAAATTGTTTCATCCACTCATGCCCGGGTTATGCAGTGAAAATCATTCAATCACGCCTGGTTTTGTACCAGACTTTCATGTATTTGTACATAAAAACCCCACAGAAATTCATGTTCACTGGTCTCAAATGACACAATCCTTAGTTTCCCATCTCCTATTGGTTATTAATCCCTTCACCTTCGATGTTAATTGGGTCCTCATCCTTGGGCTCTCTAATCGGTCTTTTCCCAGACCAGGTGTCTCCAGGGGGGAAATGTTTGTTAATGTTTGCTTATCTCCTGTTTATCTCCTGGCTACTCCCAGTTCTTCCCCGGGAGTCTTTTGAGGAGAAACTTCAGTTCTCCTCCCCCTGGGCAAAGGCAAACAAGACCCTGATTAAATTTGTAAAAAAATTTTTGCAAGTTGTGTCATTTCCACCAGCTTTGGGCTGTGTCTGTGCCCCCACACCCTCTGACACCTCTTGTTTTCTGTCTCAGGGCGGATGAAGTGGCCATGATCATGACCAACCTTGAAAAAGCCAACCAGGTGAGCCAGGAGCTGACTGGGCAGGGGCTGGTGGGGTTGGCCCTGCAGAACTCGAGGTGCTGCATGCACCCCAAGCATCTGTGTGGCCTGAGTGCCTGTCCCCAAAACTGATAAGGGGTTGACAGGCACCATGATTGGGAATCCCTACAAAGGAGAGTTCAGGTTTCTGCCCAGTGATGGGACCCCCTGGCCCATGTATGGATAGGGTCATGGGTGTGTTTGGGTTTCTGCCAGGCTCCATTTGGCTGCTGGAGCTGGCACTTGTCACCTCCAGCCTCTCACGGGTGTTTTAGGGCACAACCCACACTGTTCCTGTGTTAGATTCCAGTGTAATCACTCTTGGTCCTGTCCACTCCTCTTCATTAGTGTTTTTTTTTAATTCTGAAAATGTAGGTACAAATAAGTGCATGTGGATAATAAAAGCAGTCTAAAGAACTATTTGTGTAAATAAAACCATCCTTTTGGGTGGAAAAAAGATATCCTGGAGATGGTCTGCAGCCAGTGCTGAAGGATTGGGATCAGGAACTGTGTTAGGACATGGGGACCTTAAATACATGGGGGGAGCTTAAATATCTGGGCTGGGCTTAGGATGCTGGAGGTGGGAGTGGGATGCTCAGGAGAGGCAGAGACTGGGGCAGGTCCTGGGCCCTGTGTGGGGTGGGCTGAGCTGCAGTGCCTGGTGTGATTCCTGCTCTGTTCTCTTGCAGCGGGCGGAGGCGGCGCAGAGGGAAGTGGAGAGTTTGAGGGAGCAGCTGGCGGCCGTCAACAGCTCCCTGCGCCTGGCCTGCTGCTCCCCGACGGGCACCACGGGGGTGAGGGCATCCCTGGGACCAGGAGCACCCCTTTAGGGACAGCCCTTGGGGCCAGGAGCACCCCTCAGGGCCAGGGACAGCCCTGGGGCCTGCAGCATCCTTTGGGGCCTGCAGCATCCTTTGGGGCCTGCAGTATCTATCACAGCCAGGAGCATCCCACTGCACTTGGGAGCACCCCACTGATGCAGGAGCCTTTTTTGTGTTTGGGAGCACCCATCGTGTTGGGGAGCAAGCCCAAAATGCCTGAGTGTTTTCACTCTGAGGTGGTGGGACTGGCTGTGCCCTTCAGCCTCCCGCAGCACTGAAATGCACCTGGGAGACCTTCAAGGGGCAGAGGGATTGTCTGTCCCTCCCCAGGGCTCTGTCACCAGTGTCCCCAATGCACTGGGCTGAGCTCTGCTTCCTGTGGGGACATTTCCAATGGGGAGGGTGGCCCTTGTCCCCACCTTGGGTGGCCGGGAGCTGACAGTGTCCCCTCTCCCAGCAGGACAAAGTGAACTATTCCATGTGCTCAGGGTCGAGGTTGGAGGCAGCTCTGGCTGCCAAGGACCGGGAGATTCTGCGGCTACTGAAGGACGTGCAGCACCTCCAGAGCTCTCTGCAGGAGCTGGAGGAGTCTTCTGCCACCCAGATTGCTGAGCTGGAGGGACAGCTGGCCGCCAAGAACGAGGCCATCGAGGTGCGCCCGCGGGGGCTGGGGGCATGCCAGGGTGGGGGACACGGGTCTGGCCGTGCCAGGGTGGGGGACACGGGTCCGGCCGTGCCAGGGTGGGGGACACTGGTCCAGCCGTGCCATGTGGCCACCAGGAGCTGGCTGCAAGGAGTCCCCTCCTCTGCTCCACAGAAGCTGGAGGAGAAGCTGCAGGCACAGGCTGACTACGAGGAGATCAAAACCGAGCTGAGGTATGGCTTGACCGGCACCCACGGCTGCCTCGCTGATGTCCCAGCACCACAGCTGTGACACAGCCACCATGTCACCTCCTTGTCTCCCTGCCAGCATCCTGAAGGCGATGAAGGTGGCCTCTGCTGGCTGCAGCCTGCCCCAGGCAAGTGGCGTGGCGCGTCCCGAGGCGCTGGCCGGGCTGAGCCAGCCCTGCCGACAGTGCCTCCGCCGCCTGTCCCCATCTCGCCCTGGCTCCTTGCAGAGCATCTCCAAGGCGGAGGAGGCCCTGCTGCTGGGGAAGGAGGCTTTCTACCCCTCCCAGAAGTACCTGCTGGAGAAGCCCAGCCTGCTGGCCAGCACTGGTAGGGACTTTAGATTCTGTGGCATCTTGCTGGGAATATCCGTGGGAATGTGGGCGGCCTGGCTGTGTTGGGGTGGGATGTCACCTGGGGAAACTGAGGCAGGCGCTGTTTGGCTGCAGGGCTGTGCCTGAACCGTGGCCAGGGGGACTCTAGTGTGTCTCCCTCTCTCTCCTTCATCTCTAGAGGAGGATCACTCTGAAGACGAGTCAGGGAAGGATCCACTGGGCATGGAGCAGCCGTACCCATCCCCTCACCACGCCCCAGCTGATGACCCCGCGTCCCCCACTCCCCTCCCGCCGCTGCCTGGCCCTGGCGTGGCCCCTGACGGTCCCCGGACTTTCTCCCTATCCCCCTTCCCAGGGGCTGAGCGGCTCTCAGGGGACCCCAAGGCCCCCCAGCTCCCTGTGCCCGGCTACAAGAGCGAGAGCAGCAGCGGGGCGCCGCCCTTCCCCTCCTCCTTCTTCGGGGCCAAAAGCAGCTCCGTGCACCCCGTCCCCGTGCCGGCCACCAGTGCCACCAGCCCGCCCGGCGAGCCCTCCGAGGGCAGCGCCGGCAGCTCTGGCGAGGAGGAGCAGCTGGACACGGCCGAAATCGCCTTCCAGGTGAAGGAGCAGCTGCTGAAGCACAACATTGGGCAGAGGGTCTTCGGGCACTACGTGCTGGGGCTGTCGCAGGGCTCCGTCAGCGAGATCCTGGCGCGGCCCAAGCCCTGGCACAAGCTGACGGTGAAGGGCAAGGAGCCGTTCATCAAGATGAAGCAGTTCCTGTCCGACGAGCAGAACGTGCTGGCCCTGAGGACTATCCAGGTGCGCCAGAGAGGTGAGTGGTTGGGGTGGCCCTGGACAACGGGTCCTGTGTCCCTCCCAGTGCACCCCAGTTCACCCTGGGGTGCCCCATGCCGTGGCAGGGATGCTCACCAGACCCTGATGTGCTGGGATGCTGTTCCCCAGGATTTTCCCTGCTGGGATGGAGCTGGAGCCGGGTGGGATGAGCTCTGGCAAACAGCAGCAATTAACAACAACCCATGGCTGTGGAACTGCATCCCTGGACGTGCTTTACTCATTTATTCTGACAAGTGCCATTTAATTATTCATTAGGCTGTTCTGTGCTGTATGAATCAATGTGCTGGGGAATATTTCATTAAAATAATGAAGTTTTAGTGCTGCGGATCCTTGCGCGGCATTGGCACTGTCGTGGAATGGTGACTCCCATCTCTGGGGACAGTGGCTGCTGGCCGCATCTCAGCAGTGGCAGCCGGTCACTCGATCCTTGTGGTGGCACCAGGACTGGACAATGCACACCCATGGTCCATGCACCTGGCTGGCTTCAGCCTGGAGGGCTCTGATTTATCCCCTGGATCTGATCTGTCATTAATACTTTTATTAACAGCCAGGAGAGCACAGTGCCAGGGATGGGGACATGGTCTCTGTGCCCATATCTCTGCTCCTGGTGGGGAGACAGTGCCCTTGGCTGGGATGAGCAAGGTGGTGGGAGATGCTGTGCCAGAGGCAGGAGCTGGCAGCCAGGGCTACCAGGGCTCCCCGTGCTCCCGTAGCGACTAATCGGGAGTGACATTTGTCTTCAAACCAGCATCCCTAAAAATAACCGAACATGAGGAGCAGTAAATACTTCCTGACATACAAGTGGAGCTTGTAAAACCAGCGCTGGTGACAAAGCTGTTATCCTGCCTCTTTGATCAGGTAGCATCACGCCACGGATCAGGACACCGGAGACCGGCTCCGACGACGCCATCAAAAGCATCCTGGAGCAGGCAAAAAAGGAGATTGAGTCTCAGAAGGGAGGTAGGTGCTGCCATGGGGGTGGCCAAGTCCCTGCTCTGCCCTGTGGCAGCAGCACCCATCCCAAAAACTGGCTTTTTGTGGGTGTTTCACCCATTGACATCCATGTAGAATTTTAGGGCATGTTGGAAGGAAATGCCGTGTGGGATGGAAGAGTCCCTGTGCAGCAGAGTTCAGATCTGGGCTTTCAGAAACTTTGGATGCACTCTTTTTCCTCCCCCCTGCCCCAAACCAGATGATTAAATGAGTATTCAGGATCCATCTGGCACGAGGAACCATTAAAGCAGCTGCTCTCACAGTCAATTACAAGAAATGAAATACATTAAAACAGGTAGTCTGCTGAGAAAGCAGAATCCAGGAGAATTAAATTAGACGGCAACGGTGGAAAAAACAGGCAGGGAAAACAAACATGTTTGTCTATCGCATTGTTGGTAATGGGATTTATTTTGCAATCATCAAAAAAGAAGTTGGCTTTGAGTTGGGGCTGTTGACGCTTTTGCTTTGTGGATGCTGCTGGTCCAAACCAGATCAGGATAAAAACCACTTTCCTCCCACACTTTGAGCTGTGGCCACACAGTTAACGATGTCTGCTGCTCCTCTGGGCTGCCCTCACTGCTTTTCTCTGCAGGGGAGCCCAAAACACCATCAGCATCACAGGCAGTGGCCAACGGGGCGGGCAGCAGCAGCTCGGAGGACGCCATCAAGAGCATCCTGGAGCAGGCGCGGCGGGAGATGCAGGCGCAGCAGCAGGCGCTGCTGGACATGGAGTCGGGGCCCGGCGGGCATGGAGGGGACACGGCGCCCTCTGAGCGCTCCACGCTGGGCACCGTCAGCCAGAACATCACCCCCGCCCTGGTCAAGCAGGAGGAGGGCAGCGGGGCCAGCCCTGGCCCGCCGCAGACGCCCCTGGCCGTGCTCTCCCCCGCCGCCTTCGTCCAGAGCATCATCCGCAAGGTGAAGTCGGAGATCGGCGACGCCGGCTCCTACTTCGACCAGCACTGGGCGTCGGAGCGCAGCCTGCTCAGCCGGCCCTACACCTCCGTGTCGCCCTCGCTGTCCTCCTCCTCCTCCAGCTACTCCAGCATGGCCAACGGCCGGGGCTGGCCACGGGGGGAGCCCGGTGAGGGCGGCACCAACGAGGACGAGCTGCAGCCGGCGGATGAGGAGCCCCAGCGGCTGTCGGAGATGAAGGCGGAGGGAGCCGGAGCGGAGCCGGCGGCCGGTGGGCGTCTGTCCTACTACCCCACGTACGTGCCACGGACCCTGAAGCCCACGGTGCCGCCGCTGACGCCGGAGCAGTATGAGATGTACATGTACAGGGAGGTGGACACGCTGGAGCTGACCCGGCAGGTCAAGGAGAAGTTGGCCAAGAACGGCATCTGCCAGAGGATCTTCGGAGAGAAGGTACCAGCCTGGAGAAGGGGGGGTCTGGTGTCCTCTCTGCTCCATGAGCCAAAGCCTGGGCTCATTGATGGCCTTCACCAGCTCCTTCCAGAGTCTTCCTTTTCCTGGTTTGTTTCCCCTTGGAGGACTCTGAGTCCTCAGGTCTGACCCAAGCTCAGTCTCCCAGTGGCCACCATTAATTGGTTGGTGGCAATGCCCATCAAGAATGCCCAGTCCCCTAAACAGAGCCCTTTGGGGACCAGCCTCCCCCCCCACTGGGTTTCCCAGTGGGACTCACCCGTGGCAGGGGACAGAGGGTCCAGACATGCTGTGGGGCAGCGGGTGGCAGTGGGTGGCATCCTGCTCCCCCTCCCCAACAGGGGAGTGGAGGCAGGCAGCTTCCCAGCACTGGGGGAGTGCAGCCCACCTTCAGAGGGTGACACCTGCGTGGTGCCCAGGTGCTGGGACTGTCCCAGGGCAGTGTGAGTGACATGCTGTCGCGGCCCAAACCGTGGAGCAAGCTGACACAGAAGGGTCGGGAGCCCTTCATCCGCATGCAGCTCTGGCTGACAGACCAGCTGGGCCAGGGGATCAGCCAGCAGCCCACACCCTCCCAGGGTAAGTGACATCACTGTCCCCATGTGCCATCAGTGTCCCCACCACTTCTGTGTCCATCCCCTGCATCCCAGGGAGTTTGTCCTGCTCCCACCCAGCACTGGGAAGAGCTGTCCCTGCCAACTCCAATACTAGCACCCACATCCTGGGAAGTCCCTTCCATCTCCAACCTCCTTCATTTAAAACAAAAATAAAAGGAAAGCCACATCAAAAACCTTGGGCTTCGTGCCTGACATAAAGCAATAGCTGGATTTTTTGTGTTATATTGATGGCATTTCCTCTCTTTAATTATTCCACCACCATCATCTCCCACTTTGGAGAAGCTTGGCTGGTATCCCTCTCCTCTAGAGGGCAAAGCCACCGGCATCTCCCAAATGCCCCTCCTGCTCCCTGCCCCGTCCCCTCCCGCTGACCCCTGTGCCCTGGTGTCACACAGCCAGCCCGGCGGAGCCCCAGCCGTCCCCCTCGCCGCCCCCCAGCCCCTCCGAGCACGAGAAGGGCTGCCAGGAGCCCCTCACCCTGGCCTTGGAGAGCAGCAAGGAGAACCAGCAGCCCGAGAGCCGCTCGACGCCTGCGCTGGGCGGGAAGATGTATCCCAACAGCCAGGGCCCCATGGGCATCCAGGAGATCGTCGCCATGTCCCCCGAGCTGGACACCTACTCCATCACCAAGAAGGTCAAGGAGGTCCTGACAGACAACAATTTAGGTGCGGGCCCTCTCTCTGCCCAGGTTTTTGGGAGCTGCTGGTGAGACTGCATGGATCCAGCACCCCAGTTCCTGTAGGTGCAATCCCCCCGTTCCAGATGTTTCTCTGTGGGTGCTCAAGGGAATTCCAGGAGGATGCTGGCTGGGAAATGGGGTGCACCTGCTGTGCAGGGGGACTGCAGCGCCCATCCCGCTGCTCTACCCCGCTAACCACCTCTGCTTCTCCTCCGCCAGGCCAGCGGCTGTTTGGGGAGAGCATCCTGGGCCTGACGCAGGGCTCGGTGTCCGATCTCCTCTCCAGGCCCAAGCCGTGGCACAAGCTGAGCCTGAAGGGGAGGGAGCCCTTCGTGCGCATGCAGCTCTGGCTCAACGACCCCCACAACGTGGAGAAGCTGCGCGACATGAAGAAGCTGGAGAAGAAGGGTGAGGGACGGGGTGACAGGGCCCCGCTGGGTTGGGTGACACATCCCACTGGCTGAGGGGGGTTCCTGGGCTGGGGGGCTAGCGGTGCCAGCTGGGTGTCCTCTCCTGCAGCCTACCTGAAGCGCCGGTACGGGCTGATGAGCGCTGGCTCGGACAGCGAGTCCCCCAGCGCGCGCTCCGAGTGCGCCAGCCCCAGCGCGCCGCCGCAGGACCTCAGCCTGCTCCAGATCAAGAAGCCGCGGGTGGTGCTGGCGCCGGAGGAGAAGGAAGCCCTAAAGAAAGCCTACCAGCTGGAGCCATATCCCTCCCAGCAGACCATCGAGCTGCTCTCCTTCCAGCTCAACCTCAAGACCAACACCGTCATCAACTGGTTCCACAACTACAGGTATGGGCACTCCCGGGCTTTGGGGGTGCTGTGACACAGAGGGGGTGTCACTGCTCCCCTTCCAGCCTGCCATGTCACTCTTCACTAGATGAGAGGTGCAGACCCACTGGAGGTCTCCAGGTTGGTGGGTGGTGTTGGCTACCTTGACCAAGTCATGTTGAGCGTCTGAAGTGGTTTCCATGCTCACATCCACCTGCTCACCCCAGAGCAGGATCTCTGCAGAGGGGGAGGGAATGCCTTACGGAGGCTACTGGAGCACAGGATCCATCCCCACATCAGCCCAGCCCTGGGGAGCAGCACAGGTTTCATCCTTAGGTGACATTGCAGTGGACAGTTTGTCCACTGGCTGGAGATGTGGCATGGGGCAGTGGGTGGTTGTTCCCACCTCTCCATGGTTGTGTCCCGCAGGTCACGGATGCGCCGAGAGATGCTGGTGGAGGGCGCGCAGGACAATGACACAGACCCGGAGCAGAGTGGGACAGCCATCCCCGGGCGCCGGGCCCCCCACAGCCCCGACTCGGACCCCGAGGACCACAAACCCGTGTTGGTGGGGGACGAGCCCCCCTGTGCGGCTACGCCCGTGAAGGTGAAGGAGGAGCAGGGCGATCCGGGCGGCTGGAGCCGCCGGCGGGACTCACGCAGCCCGGCCGGCGCGGCCGAAGGGACCGGACCTCCCCACGAGGAGCGGGGGGCAGCCCCCCACGCCGCCGCCCCCAGCCTCCCGCGGCGGGGAGGCCGCGCCGGTGCCACCGCTGGGGGACCCCAACCGCCGCCACCGCCACCACACCCCGACAGCTCCCAGTCCTCGGCGGGCTCGTCCCGCTGCAGCTTGGTGGTGTCCCCGACGTCGCCCTCGGCAGCTTCCTCGCCCGGCCTCACCGGCTCAGCCTCTCCAGGACCGTCCTCTGCCGGGCCGGTGTCACCGGCGCTGCCACCGGCTGCCGGCCCCCGGCTCAGCACCAGCGTGCAGCGGCGCCACGAGAAGATGGCCAACCTCAACAACATCATCCACCGCCTGGAGCGGGCTGCCAACCGCGAGGAGGCCCTCGAGTGGGAGTTCTGAGCCCCCCCGACACCCCAAATATATATACACACCCCCACACATATATATATATTTTGATAAATGCAGTGTGCACCGAGAGGTGACGAGTGGCCGGCGCCACAGAAGAGGAGCGCCCGTGAAAAAAGAGGGGACCCCTCTCTATGAATCCACCCCGCCCCTCTGGCTTTGTTTTAAATGTGAAAAACTGGGAACAATTTTAGAAAAGAAAAACAAAAAAAAACAAAAAATATTTATAGACCTCTTTTAGATATTTTAATAAAAGGATACTTTGGAATTTATTAACAGCTTAAGCTGCTTTGATATTAAAGATAGCTATAAAATCAAGATGATGTAGCAGTCGTGTCATTAAATGTACACTGAAGTCTTGTAGTTTGCCACTGGATGAGATTAAAAACAAATAAACAAAAAAAAAAAAAAAAAGAAAACCAACCCACAGAAAAGACTTTTTGAGCAAAGCCATCAAGAAGCACTATGAGACTGACCAAATTTAAGAAACTTTTGCAGTTTCCACCCCTGTCTGTAAGACACTGCATCGCTTCTGCCCCAGCCAGAGACTGCGTCCTAGTCCCTGAAGACTCTAAAGCCCCCGACACCATCGAGTATGTATTTAGTTCTGGTGGTTTATGTTTTTGGAAGCCTTTGTAACACAGAATGTCCCGTGCGGTTGTATATGTTGTAGAAATGTCTGCAATAGCCTTCTGGAACAAGATGTAGCATGGTCCCAACGCCGTCCCTCGCGCTTCCTCCAGCCGGCGGCCGGTGGCAGCTCCCACCTGCCATCTGCAGCTCGTGCCAGCTCCCAAAGGAGGAGAGAAAATGAGGCAAAAGCAAAGAAAGCAACCCGAGTGAGCTTGGGATGGGAAAATGTCCCTGGGTGTGGTGCTTGAGGATGGTACCAGCTCACTGGGGATGGATATCCATGGCATCCTGATTCCCCATCCATTGAGGAAAGAGAAAGATGGAGCCTCTGAGCTTTGGCTCTGGGGCAGCAGTGCTTGAGGTGAGCACCCAAAAATCGTGAGCCACCGACTCACAGGCTGAGCCCTCCTCAGGGCTGCTCCAGCATCACAGCGCAGCACATTTTTAGGGAGAGCACCTGGGCAGGGAGAGCATCCCCTTCCCACAGCCATGTCCCAGGTGGTGGGTGTCAGTGATGCCAGGATGAGCTCTGGGGTGTCACATCAAATCAGGCTCCTGACTAAATTGGGCAAGCTCAGCCCTGAGCTGGGCAAAGCACCACCAAGCTTTGGCTTTGCAGGGCTGATCCTGTGCAGACGCAGGAGCTCAGTGGTGTCACAGTCCCAGTGTGCTCCCTGTCACCTCCCTGACCCCACCACCTGCAGCCAGCCTCTGCTAACAAAATGCCTTTAAACGATGTGGAGAGTCCCACCCTGGCCTGCTCTGCCCTGTCCCCTACCCCCACAGCATCAACCATCACCCACCAAGGCCCTGCCAGGCTCCCAGGGACAGATTTTCCACTGCAGATGTTTTTATCAGAATAAAGGGTATTTTTGTACTCGGGTGGTAGTGGAGCAATGCTGGGTGAGGGCACAGCTCTCCTTGCCCGCCCCTCCTGCCCTGACAAACCCCAGGGCTGCTCTGCCACCGTGCTGTGGCAGGTGGAGGTGTGACCACTGCCTGCCTTCTCCTTTGAGTGCTAGAGGGAGCTTTAAGTGGAATGGGATTTGAGGAAGCACTTGGGACAGTCCTGAGCACGGCAATCCTGATGTATGAAAGCCAGCGGGACACACCGGTCACGTTTTTGTTAGGCTCATGTTCTGTACTTCAAAAGTTTCTATGAGATCGATGAACTTTGTTTAACAATTTTGGAAGGAACAAGTTCTGTAAAGAGCCACTAAATACAGAAGTTGGATACGACTCTGGCCTTGGGGTGTGTTTTGTCTGGAGGTGATGGAATGGGAACCCCTCTCACACTTGCCCAGTGTTGGCACCCTGGAAGTCTCAGCTTTGCTTTGGGATTGTGGCAAGAGCTCTCAGTTATCCAGTGCGTGGGGGATTAAAAAAAGAGGGTTTTAAATGGGGTTAGTGCAGCTCAGGGTGTGATCCTGCCCCATGAAATTCCTGTGCTCATCCCTGCTGCAGGTTTGCTCCTGCCCCTGGGGGAGCTCAGCGTCCTCCAGTGTGAGTTTACCATAAAATCATCATTTCCTGGAATGGTTTGGGTTAGAAGAGACTTTAGGGATCATCATACTCCAACCCCCTGCCATGGGCAGAGACACCTTCCACTAGACCAGGCTGCCCAAAGCCCTGCCCAGCCTGGCAGTGCCAGTGGCACCGTGCCCCAGCACGGCTCTTGTTCAGAGCCAACATTGCTGGGCAAGTCGGCAGCTCCTGACACCAGGCAGGGCTGCTTGTGTCTGATGAATTAATAAATCCATATGTTGCATATCTGTTTGAGCTTGTTTGTCAGCTAACATGTTGAGGAGGACTTTTATTGATGGATATCTGAACGTCTGGAGAAGCTGTGCCAGCTGCCGTGGAAACCAGGATCTTCCCTGTGGCAAAGGACGGAGCCGCGGAACCATCTGGGTGCAGCTGCACCCTGGCTGCCCTTGGCACTGCTCCAAATGCCCCATTCCATAGGGGGATGCCATGCCTGGCCAGGGACAGGCTCCATGCTCTGCAGGGCTCTCGGTGAGTAGGTGACCCTGGCTGGCTTTGTGCCTCAGTTTCCCCAAGAAGTGATTACCCAGCCTCTGCCAGACCCTGTATTAAAGAGAAGTTGGAGACATTTATGCAGGTGGGATGTGTGGGCAGGGACATGGGGATGTGCTGGCCACCTTCACAAGGGCAGAGTCCTTGGTCCCTGTGTGGCATCAACAAGGGAACAGAGACTTTGTCCTGGTTAAGAGGTGCCCTGACAGGGGACCACCCTGGCACTGGGTGTCCTGATGTCCCCAGGGTGACTCCATCCCATCTCACCCCATCCCTGCAGGCAGATATGGGGCTCCAGGGCACTGCAAGACCCTGCCATTGGCCATGTCCCCTTCAAGTGACACAGTCCCTGACCAGCCCCACAGACATGGTAGGGACAGAAGGAGGATTAAAATAAATCATTAATTCCCACCTGAACCCCCATCCCTAGAGGCTCAGAGGCACAAACAAGGACCATGGATGGGAGGGAAGTTCTGAACTTTTATTGTAGAAAAATCTACAACTTTTATTGTAGAAAAATCCTGTGCCTGTCCCAAGGGAGCAAAGGGAGCTGGAGCCACCCAGCCCTGAGCCAGGGCACCCTGACTGCTCCCCCCTGCTCCAGAGTGGGTCACCCCACCTCTGGGCCAGCAGCTTGAGTTTCTGATGTGGAAATAAGATAGGAACACAGGCATGAGACACCAGCTTTGCTCTGGTTTGGCACATGAATCATTCCTCACGCTCTGCTGCTGACACACACGTTCCCATTTGCCACCACCAGCGAAGCTTCCCCTTAGTGAGCTGGCACGGGGATGATGTGCTGTCCCAAAATACCCACCAGCAAAGCAGTGCCTGCAGTTTCTGAACTCCCCCAGGGTCCTGACCCCCCCACATTCACCATCCAGGCTGCAAGCAGCAATTGCTCCCTGTGAAATGCCCGGGGCTGGGCGTCACCAGCTCCCCAGAGCGTGCGGAGCTGCTGCTGCCATTAAGGAAGGGCTGCGCTCACTGATATTTTCATTTCAAACCACATCCTGCTGGAGCAGAGGGATCTGGCAGAGCTCAGCCGACCTCAGCCCTGTGCTGGGCCAGGAGGGGAAGTCGGTGGCAGGCTCTCTCCACTGTGGAACCTACATGGGAGCTCAGGCGGGCAGGATCCCATCACAATCCTCCTCCAGAAATTGTCAGGGTGTGATCCCACTGCAAGAGCACCCAGAGGCCCCAGCAGGGCCAGAACAGATGTTGATTTCCACTCAGGCAGTGAGTGGTTTGTAGTTTGCTCGTGCTGAGTGGAGCATCCCAAACTCACACGAGGGATGGCTGGAGGGCACCTATATGGTGCCCATTTCACCATCACTGGTGTTCCTTGGTGCCCAGCCCTTGCTGGCAACACCAGCAGGCGTCCATCACCACCACAACACACCTCGGGGCGAGGAGGGGACATGTCCATCACCACGGACGGCCACCTCCACCCTGCCCCATCTCCTGTTAGGTTCCCAGGGCTCATCCGCCGCTCAGGGCTGGGAGCCGCGCCGCTTCTGCTGCCAGTCCTGCCGCAGCCGGGCCACCTCCCGGCTGTACTGCTCGTGGAGGCGGCAGAACGTGGACGGGCTCTGTGCCACGGCGCTCGCTGTCCCGCTGCCGTTCGACACCCTCCGGCGGGGCGGCAGCGGCGGCGGCCGCGGTGCCCCCTCCTCATCGTGCCCGGAGGCGTCGGGCGGCCGCTCCTCGGCCTCCAGCACGTTGTTCCACACCGCGCAGCCGTTCTCCTTCGGCGGGACGGCGGGCAGAGCCGGCAGCCGCTCCCGGCACTGCTCCAGCCCCGACGGCTTCGGCTTCCAAGGACCGGGAGCGTCCTGGGAGCATCCTCCGGGCAGCCCCCGGCTCATCTCCTGCAGCTGCTTCTCCAGCTCCCGCACCACCAGCCGCATGTAGTCGAAGCTGGCTCGGGACAGCGACTTCACCCACGACTCCATGGCCTCCTGGCTCTCCGCCGCCAGCACGTAGGTGCGGGACTTGCTGCCGCCGAAGCGGATGGCGAAGGCGAAGTTCTCGGCCGAATCGCAGAGCTCCACATTGCAGCCCTCCAGCACGATGACGCCCACGGGCTCCCGGCTGTCGCGCTCCTCGAAGTAGAAGAGCATGTTTCCCTTGAGCACGAACCAGCGGCGGTGATAGGCCGTGTGCCGCTCGCCGCGCTTGTAGAGGAAGCCGCAGTTGTCGGCCGGGGAGTCGCAGGTGGCGTAGAAGGCCAAGCTGCGCTCGTTCAGCTTCATGGCTGCACGCCCTGCGGGGACAGAGGGTGCTCAGCGCCGCGCATTGATGGCACGGAAACGAACCAGAGCCTTTTTGTTCGTGCTGGCGGCAGCAGCAGCGCTGGCGCCCAGGAAATGGAGCTGCTGAATAAACAACGCCGGGATAGCCGGGATAAGAGGACTCGCTGATAAGGGCTGAGTCCGGCGGATGCCCGGTGGGCTCTGGCTGCCCAAGGGATGAGGTTCACCCCCCCATCACCACCCCGGCAGTGTTTTCCCACGGAGGAGCCCCGGGCAGGGCCTGTCCCGGTGCCTCACCTGGCACAGGTGACCTTCCCGCCGGCGCCGCGCTTTCCGTGTCCCTTCGCTCCTCCCCGCGGCGGCAGGGAAGGTTTTGGCCGGCGCCGCCGATCTGGCTGCCGCTCCGGAGAGCCGTGGCCATGAACCCTGTCACCCGGGCAAGGCCACCGCTGCTCCTGTCCCCTAATCGCCGGTGGCCTCGCCGTGCCAGACTTTGCACTCACCTGGGCTCTACCTGCGGTGTGCGGCGCTCACCAGCATCAACGACGCGCGAGTGGCCGCGGTGGCCGTGAGAGCGCTGGGTCCGGGGTCGGATGGTGCCAGGGGGCTGAGGGGGCTTTGGGGCACGGCTCCAGCACGGTCACCTTTGTCCTCGGCTCCCACCGGCCCGGCCCGCCCGGCCCCGCGGGCGGAGCGCTGCTCCCGCCCGCCTCCGCCTCCGCCACCGCCCATCCCCGCGGCCGGCAGGGAGGGAGGAGCTGGAAAAGCGCTCCGGAGCTCGGCCCCGGGGCAGGGAGATCCTGGCTCGGTCCAAAACCCCCGGCAGGTCACGGTTATGGGCACTGGGACAGCAGCGGGGAGAGCGAGGGGTGAATGGGGGAGAGATGAGGGCACGCGTTGGAAGATGCAGGGGATATGCAAATCCTGGGATGAATGTATGGGTTTACTCAGGGATGTGCACGTGTGTGGGAAACCCAGGAGTTCAGTCCTGAAGGTGGCTGCACAACGTTGAATTTTTGATCACGTTTTGGAGGGAAAGAATTGGGATTCTGGGAACATCTGGCAGGGAACAGGCAGAGGCTGCTGGGTGAGGAGGACGACACAAGCCCCAAAAGGAGGGTTGGTGGCAGGACGTGGACTGGTCCTGTGTGGGTGGGGGATGCTGCAGGGGACCAGGCTGCAAGTCCTGGCTGCTCTCCCGACCCTCCACACATCCACAGCCACATCCTCGGGCCACAGGCACGTGTGGGGTGGTCTCAGTGCAGAGGGACAGAAGAAGTGAGTGGGACAAGCCTCCAGTCTGACTTCTGCTCTTGGTTGGCCTGCCAGGCTCACAGGACCACCTTGGCAGTGTTGCTGTCCTCACCACGTCCCAGTGAATGCCAGCGTCAAGAATTTGCTCTCCTTATCTCCTTATCCTTATCTCCTGTCCCTTTCCTCCAGTTTCTTCACCCCCCTGCTCTGCTCCACAGCCATGTGTGCATTTTGGCAATTGAGGCACTGGCAACAATTTTACAGGTCCCCATCCCAGAAACCCTGCTGTCCCTGACCTCTGCCACAGGTTGTGGTTCATCCCCACCCACAGATGCCCTCATTTCCCTGCACAGCTGATCAGGACTTGGCAATTTTCTGCTTGTGCCAGAGGTTTTCAGTTCACCGAGGGTTTTCCTTGTCACCTGCAGACTTTCACTTTCAGGCTATAAAAAGGGATTCAAACCAGCACTAAAACCATCTGGGCTTTATCTTCCCTCCTGAGCAGAGCAGCTCTGTTCAAGGTCGCTGGTGGGAAGCTCTTGGGACTCTGCAGCACTTATCTCCCTGCCTAGCTCAGAGATGGCTTTTCACACGGCAAGATTAGGATGGGAAGGGCTGCGGGGAGAAGCAATATCTTTATTAGAGCAGCTCGGGTAATTGGAAAAAGGCAACAGCGCTCCCAGCTCTGTTTTCCTTTCCTGGGACTCCAAAGCCACATGTTCATCTTGCAGAAGTTGTTCCTCCTCCACAGCTGCTCTGGAAAATCATCCCAATTCCTCAAAAACACCGACAAAATTCCCCTGTGCATTTTTGCTTCCCATTGAGTCTCTCTTGGGACAGCCACGTGTTGCTGCACAAGCTCCAGGACTTCCCTTTCTGAGCAGCTCCATATTTTCCCTTTTGTCCCCCAGGAGGAGCCCAGACTCATTCCTCAGTTTCCCCATCAAGTTTTGATGGGAAATATGTGAAAATGACCTCCCATGTTGATCTTGTCCGACAGCAGGGGAAAGGGAGAAGAAAAGGGTCTGAAAGGAGGTGAGGGGTGCCAGGAACATTTCTGGACGTGGGATGCCCTTGGCCCCCGCTTCCTGCTGCTCCCATGACCGGTGACTTGGTGTGATTACACAGCAGCGAGCGCTGGAAGGCTCAGGGAGGAGAGTGGGGGCTCTGAGTCACCCCCAGCGCCGGGAATTTTGGGGTGCTGGGATATCGGGGATTCTCGGATACCCGGCTCTGTGCAGAGAACCCAAATGGAACCCAAATGGATCCCAGGCCGTGCCTCGGCGTTCAAGGCGAGCGAGTCCCGAGTGTCACAGACCGCGGGCGTGGGGGGCTCCCGGCGCCTCTGGGGGTGCGGGACCTGCCCCGCTCCGCTCCACGCGGGGCTCCCGTCCCACGCCGCCTCCACCGGGCACCGGGGCCCCTCCGAGCAGGGGAAGGGCCGAGGCGGCGGCTGCAGCGCGGGGAAGGGCCGGGAGAGGGCGGCGGGAGCCCGGGCACGGCGGCCGGAGCGCGGCGGGGGCAGCCAGCCCCGCCGCTGCCTCTGTCCCGCTCCATCACTGCCTCCATCCCTGCCTGCATCCCGCTCCATCCCTGCCTCCGTCACTGCCTCCATCCCGCTCCATCTCTGCCTCCATCCCGCTCCATCACTGCCTCCATCACTGCCTCCATCACTGCCTCCATCCCGCTCCATCCCTGCCTGCATCCCTGCCTCCATCACTGCCTCCATCCCTGCCTCCATCCCTGCTGCATCCTGCTCCATCACTGCCTGCATCCCGCTCCATCACTGCCTCCATCACCGCCCTGTCCATCAACACACCCTCCTAAACCAACTCAACCATCCCTAAATCACCTCCATTAGCATCTCCCCCACACCCAAACTCGGTAAAAGCCAGGCTGATTTTGGGGTGCATTTTGCAGCTCGGCACCGACCCTCACAGCCAAGCATTTCCAGGCGCCTTACCCCCTCCGGGCAGGCTGGGACGGACAATACCTCAGAGTGGGGTGGAAGAGGTCACCTGAAACCCCTCACATCGCACCTCGAGATGTGCGAATGAGCCACTTCCAAACCACCCCAACCATCCTGCAAACAGAATGGGGCAGAGCCGAGCAGTTAAGGAGGGAATTGGGAAGGCTGGAGGCTGGTAAAGGGTTTTACACAGCAGAAGAAAGCAGCAATGGTTAAAAGCTGAGGGCAGCGCAGAGCGGAAGGGAAGCAGCAGCGCCTGAGTGAGTGTATGTGTAAGAGCATCTGCGCAGCTCCACACACACAAACAAAAAAAAAAAGCAGAAGTCGGGGGTAGTGAATTAGCAGTTGGAGACTGAGAAAAATCCATACAGGAAGCAAAACAAAGGAGAAATCTCAGGCCACTGGGGCTGAGGACGCTGAGAGGGCATTTTGATGGGAAAAGATGTGAAAATGACCTGACGTAGATGAAGTTGATAAAGGAAAGTGCGATCGCTGGGAGCTGGGACAGCCTCCCGCGGGAAGGGGGAGAGGCACCCGGATCCGCCGGCCGCTCCTCCGCTCTCAGGAAAAGAGCCAGAAGGGGCAATTATGCATAAAGCAACGGCGGGAGGAATTAAAAAGCAGATTTCAAGGTAAGATTTTATCGTGTCAGCTGCTCCCAGCCACTTCCTTGTGGGGTTTGGGAAAGGCTGATTGGACGCAGAGCCACCGGGATCCCTGGCGATGCCCGAAGGGGCTGCGGGGTTATGGCTCAAATCTGATCCGGGGGGGTTGCTGAGGCTGCAGAAGGGCAGCAGGGCTCTGTCCAAACCGGCTGCGGTCCAGGGGTGGCGCAGTTCCAGCAGGGAGTTCGCATTTCAGTTTTTTCTTCGCTGGAAATGGATTGGGAATGGATGGGGTGAATAACTGAGGTGCATTTAAAGCACCACAGAGGACGGACCCTCACAGATGTTCACAAATGGCTCAGTGTGTCCCAGCCCACTCTCCAAGGGCAAATTCCTGCAGCTTCCACCTTCGCACCACCCGCAAATCCGTTGTGTGGTGTGTGTGAAATCCCAGTGCCACATCCTGGGCTCTGCCGTGACTTTTGCCCGCCCTGTGTGAGTGGCGTCTGCGTGGGGATCTCTCCCTGTGTCCCTGCCACTGCTGCCATTCCAGGCAAGGCTTTGTAGGAACTCTTGGAAAGATCAGTAACACGAGTGGGGGATGTCAATGGGCCAGACGTGACAGTGCAGACCACAGTCCAGCCCTTTACTGGGAAAAGGTGCAGTGGGAGTTTATTTTTGCTCCATTTCCCACGGCAGAGTGGGCGGCTGCGGCTCTGCCGCGGGGCCCCTGCTCCCCTGGGATGAGATGGCACCAGGATGGCAGCGGGATGGCTGAGCCTGACCCGTGCCCGCCCACACCACTCCCGGTCCTGCTCGGCACCGCTGAGACCGCTCTGTCACTGCCGAGCCCCCCGCCCACGGTGCGGGACAGCTGTGGGACAACTGTCCTGATCCGCTCCGGCTGGACGTGGGCAGCAGCCCGCGCTGCCTTTCGCCACAAGATAATTTGGAAAATTATGAGAGGTGGGGTTTGAGACGGCATCTGGCCCTCTGCTGGCACCGCACAGGTCCCTCGGGTCCCAGCCCGCGGAGCTGGGGGAGACGGGGCCGAGCAGGAGCAGAAATGGGGGGATTTTCCTCCCGAGCCTCCAAGAGCCCCGCGCTCGGGCTCCCTCCCGGCTCCCGGGGGGCTGGGGCGGACACCCGCAAATCCACGGAGAAAACATTCTAAAAGTCATAAAAACTAAGGATATATGTACATATATGTAAAAATTAAAATTAAATCCACCCCGGGGAGCGCGGCCGGGCTGTTTGTGCCGCTGGCTCCGCGGGCGCGGATGCGATAAGATAAAGGCAGGAGCGGGGAGGGGCGGCGCGAAGCCGGGCGCACCCGCGGAGCCCGAGCGGACGGACAGACAGACACACACACACATAGGGACGGTCACACGAGCGGACGGACGGACGGACGGACGGACGGGGCGGCCCCTGCGCTCCGCCCCCGCGTAGCCTCCGCCCCCGGCCGCGCCGCTCCGCTTTACATAACCCGTCCGGGGCCGGGGTCCGCGCCCCGTGCCTCCGCCCGGCGGAAATGCGGAGCCGCCTGCCCCGGTTTCCTGCCTGAGCCGAGCCGTGCTGAGCCGTGCTGTGCTGAGCCGTGCGCCCCGTCCCGCCCGCCCCGTCCCGGGCGCTCCGCCGCTCCATCATGGGCGAGCGGCAGCCGGACGCCTTCTCCTGCAGGTAACCGCGACCGAGCGGCCGGACGGCGACGGGCTGGGCTGGGCTGGGCTGCACCGGGACGGGCTGGGCTGCGCCGGGACGGGACGGGACGGGACCGGCGGCCCCGGGAAGCGGCCGCGGCAAAGCGAAAGTAGCGGCGGGAGGAAGCAGCGAGGCTGCCGCTCCGCCTGTGCAGCCCCCGGAGCTGCCCCGGGCTGGATTCGCTCACCCGGGAACTCCGGTGCCCCCGTTCCAGGGTCGTGAGGCCCTTCCTCGCACAGCAGCCCCGTCCCCCTCACCCCTTTTCTGTCCCCTTTCCTTGGGCTGCCTCTTTCCCGGGACTGCTCACGCGTGGGGACCCGTGGTCTCCCAGGGCCCGTTTTCCTCGTGGGCACTCCCTGTTCCTCTGTGGGTGCTCCCATCGTGGGGTCCCCCGTCTTTCTAGCAGCACAGCACCCCAAAGCACCCTTCTTTCAGGATCTCTCGATGTCCCCATTTCCCAGCATCCGCATTTTGGAGATCCCAGAGCCGGGAGTGCAGCACGCAGGGAGCCAGCCCTGCTCCTCTCCTCTGCCTCCCCCCGGACCCCCGCAGCCCCTGCCGTGGGGGTGACCCCTCTGGGGGGGTGCAGCACCAGTGGGGTGATGCCCACCTGCCCCATTTGTGGGGCCCTGCGCTGCCCGAGGGGGCCGTGCCTCGCCTCTGCCCCCGTGCCCACCGCGAGTGCCAAGCAGAGCTGGCACCCGGAGCCTGCCAGGCAGCTCCTCTGACTCTCTGCTCCCTGCAGACTTTGTTGGCCCCGCGGCTTGGCAGGGGCGCGGAGCACGAGGCCGATGCACCCGCGGTCAGCATCCCCGCAGCCCTCCCATGCCCAGCCAGCGTGCCTGGTCCTGCCTGTGCCAAAGCCCAGCAGGGTCACCCACGGAGAGCCGGGAGCCGCTGGCTCATGGCAGTGACACGGTCATTGCAGCCCGGGCTGGGATTTACTGTCAAGGAAACCGGGATGAGTTGCCGAGCTGAGATTTCGATATTGTTGTAAATTGATTCAAGATGTGCTGGAGCTGTGGGCTGGTGGCCTGGGGACTCCGTGGAGCTGCAGCCAGAGGAAGAGGTGGCCTGTGAGGGGACCTGGCACTGCCAGCTCCTGCGTGTCCTCTCTGCAATTGGATTTGCTGGCAGGATTGGTGTTTAAAGGCCTACGGAATTAGTGACAAATTCACTTTGACTTGTTTGGGACTAGAACAATGCTTTGGCTTTCTTTTTAACTTTTTTTGGGGCAGGAGAGACTCATCCCTGTGCATTTTCCCCTCCCCAAAGCTTCTTCTATTTTCTCTTATTTTTATATATTTTTTGCCTCTGGTAAGGTCTGGTTTGGTTTCACCAGAGCCCACAGGGCTGCAGGTCTGTGCTGTGTTGGAAAGGTTGGGGTGCGGGTGCCAGCGGCTTTTGAGGGCTCTTCCATCCTCTGCCAGAGCAAATCCTCCCCACCCACACACCCATGGGACTGCTGGGCACCGTGGAGGTGTCGTGACAAATCCCAGTGGGTGACACAAAGTGAAAGTGCAAGCGCTCATCGCTGCTGGGGTTTGTGGTGCCGCCGCAGCTCGCCGAGGAGAAAGGCCCAAATCCAGCAATCCCCGGGGGCTGCTGTGGCCAGCCAGGCTGCCTGGGAGCTCAGCTGCTCCCTGCTGTCCCCAGGGACCCCCGGGCAGCTGCTCCCCCCCAGGAGCACTCCCTGCACCCGGCTTCTCCCACGCCTACACCGCAGCGATTCATTTCATGCAACAAAACAAGCCCTGTCGAAAGAGGCCACCCCGCTGCCGGGCTTTTCCCCGCAGGCAGTGGGTGTAGGAGAGTGTGATGGTGTAAACCAGGCTGCAAGGTGCCAGACACCACGGTATGGAGGCAGGCTCAGGGGTTTTTGGGGAGCTGGGCTGGCCACAGCTGTTTGTGCTGGTGAGTTGCTGTGGGCCGAGCCAGAGCGGAGCTTGGATTTGACCTGAGAGGGTTTGGGTTGTCTCCGTCCTGTTGGAGTGGTCAGGGAAAGCCAAACAGGTGAACTTTGCTCGGATTTGAATTGCTGTAACATCACCCACATGCCCAGAGGTCTGTGGTGCTGCTCAGTCCACACAGAGCTGTAAATTAAGGCCGGTTTGAGTCTTTAATATGGAAAGTTGTGTAGTGGCAGGAGGTGAAATGAGAGGAGTGTGTTTGTCCTGTGACAAAGGGGAGGGCAGAAGGAGGGCAAAATCTGCCTTCCCACACTGGCTTTTAAACTGATTTCCTAAAGCTTGTATGGATGTGTGGAACTGGGAGATCTTTCTGTCCTGCTCCTTTCTTGCTTTTTGTCTGGCTGGTTTGATTCAGCCGAAAAAGAACGAGGGAAACTCCTGAGACCCTGTGGGATTCTCCAGCTTGTGTGGAAACAGGCAGAGGGTCACAGGCAGCGATGGTGCTGTGCCATCACCCTCTGTGGGACCCAGAGAATCCTCACCATCACAGGGGGCTGCTCCAGAGGGAAGAGGAGGACCATGCTGGGCAGTTTCTGCTGTGGATTGTGCTGGCACTGGCTTGGGCTGGTTTATAGTGATGCTGTGAATGTGTGGGTGTACCCATGAATGTGTGGGTGTACCCATGAATGTGTGGGTGTCTCCCACATCCCGAGGCTGCTGCCAGACCCTTCCCCCACCTCTCCCCCTGCACCAACCCATCTCCATGCCCACCCCCAAATGGCTGCACCACCTGCTTGTCCCCCTCAATCTAGGGGTTCATCCAGATGTTCTTCCAGCATCCTCCATCTCTGGGGATTGGGATGCAGAGCGGGGCTGCACCATCCCCATCCTGCGGGGAGGCTCTGCATCCCCCAGCCCTTGCAAGCCCACCTGTGGCTGGCTGGATCCCCCAGGGAGCTGCATCCCCCTGAACCCCCCTGCAGGGAACTGCATCCCCCCGAGCTCGCCGTGCCAGATGCAGCTCCATTGAGAAGCGCCGTTCATTGTAACCTGGCCTTTTATAGCTGCCTCGGAGCGGCCGCGGGGCCATGCCAAGAAAGGCTGCAGCCGGCTCAGAATAGCTCTTTTCATGGAGGACATCCTGGGAAGGAACAATGTTCCCGCTCTTGGGATTGTGGGAACTTTGTATTTCTGCCACTCAGGAAATGAGGAGCTGCAGGGCCCGGCCAGGGCGTCTCCCGGCCCCTCGCTTTGCCCTCTCCTGAAAATAGTCCTTGGGATGAGTTTTGAGTATTCCTGTGCTTATAAAGGGAGCTGAAAATGCCTCAGGACGCTTCTCCTCCAGCTGGGAACAGTTATTTCTGGGAGAGCATCAATCACATTTCCTATTCACGTCACTGGTGTGCATTTTCCTGCCGTGGAGCTGGTGGTGAGTGGGGCCGGTTTCATTTTCGGGTGGTGCTGCTGCACATGCAGAGCGTGTGAGCAGGGCTGGGCGCAGGGCACGTGGGCTCTGCTCCCTCACGCTTCCCCTCGAGGCTGATTTGTGGTGCTGGGTGCTGGAGGGTGCCCTCCACACCCCTGCGTGGCTGTTCCGTGGTGGGAAGGTGGCGAGCTGGATCTGTGGCGAGTCCAGCTGCCTCTGAAATGCTCATCCTCCGGGAGAGGGTGGCAGGATTGCGGCGCTGGCTCCTGGCACTGCTTGGTGCTGGCAGCTCCCGTGGCTGCAATCAAACAACAAATGCATTTACTGGGACAAATAACCCATTGCCAGATTCCCGTCCCGCTCGGTGCTGGCACCGCCGCAGCAGCAGCAACGCTCAGGTTGGGCAAGAGTTTGAGGGAAGCTGCTGGGGGTGGCTGGGCTGCAGGGCTGGATCCTGCACAAGCCCCAGCTCGCAGTCCCAGCCCGCATCAAAGCCACCGTGGCTGGTCTGTCCTGTCCTGCTCTTCCTCGAGTTCCTGGCCCAGCACCCCAAAACAATCCCAGCACCCCGAAACAACCTCAGCAGCCGCAAACAGCCCCGAGGTGGGGCGGGCTTGGTGATGTGCAGCTCTTCCAGCAGTCAGCAGGGGATGGAAGCCCCCCAGTCCCAACTAGTTCAGGTGTATCCGAGGATTCTCACTCAGAGCAAGTTAAAGCGATCACAAGTCCTTCGTCTGACCTGCAGGATGGCCAGGAGCTTCTCACAGGAACACATGAGGAATAAAACGTAAATTCTGGCTGCTGGATTCCAGCTTTGTGGAGCACAGCGGGCTGCGGCAGGGGGAAGCTCACCCAGCAGCAGGAACTCGCATCCCTGTGGATGTCGCTACAGAAACCTGGGGCAGAGCAGAGGAGCGGGAGGCTGCTGTGGTAACTCCGGCATGGATTCACCCGGGATAGCTCCTTCCATGCGGGAAGTGTGCCAGGCAGGAGCAGTGAGGTCGGCATCGTGCCCGTGCTGGGCGGAGGAAGCACTGGGGAGCGTTTCCCATCGTCGGGCTGGAAAAGCGCGTTGCCACTGGCGACGGCCTTCGGCTGCTTCCCACCGCGTGGCACAGACGAAGCCCGGCGTTTCCCGCGCCACAAACCTCTCCCGAAGCTGCTGCGAAGCCAGCCTGATACCTCGGAAGGCGAATTCCCTACCCTGGGAATCTCCCACCTGCCCGAGGAGCCGTTCTCACCACGAGCGCCTCGCTTCCTTCCCCCTGCGTTTAGCGGAGCATCCCGCCGAGCGTGCCGACCGGTGGGCGGTGCGGCGGCGATTCCCGGGTGCCGGGAGGAAGCGGGAGAGCAGCGGCGGGGGATGCTGAGTCACCGGCAGGCTGGCGGCGCTGATAGACGGGGCCCTGCCGGGGTTCGGCCGGGCTGCGGCGGGCGCATGCCCCGCGCTGCCGGCTCGCCGCACGGCCCCGAGCTTTGGGCGGCTCTTCTGAGAAGCCGGAGCTGGCGGAGGGCTGATAACATCTCCCCTGGCCTGCAACCTTGGCGGGACGTGCTCGGCAGAGCAGCGGGTGGGCAGAGATAGAGCCCCGCTTCGCGGCGTTATCGCCGGCCCGGCTGCAAACACCATCCCCTGTGCCCGCACGTTCCTCATCGCCCGCTCGCTTCCTCCTGGCCCCTCAGCGTTTTTGTTTTGTCTTTTTTTTAAATTATTTTTTCTCCCCATGACAAATCCGCTTTTTCTCCCGTCCCAGCAGCCGGGGTGCTGCTGCCGCTGGAGTTTCGGGCAGGCAGCAGCGCCTGTGCCGGCGCGGCAGGATCCGGGTGGGTTGGCCGATGTTTCCTTCCTGAGCGGAGTGCTCGGCCCCGATAAGTGCCCCGGGCGAGCACGAGGTTCTCTGGTGAGCAGCGGGGCCGGCCCTGGGGAGCACCACTGCCGGCTGAGCCGGGCACGCCGGGCCGGCTGCACGCCAGCCACGGTGCTGCCAGATTGGCCTGGCTGCGAAATCTGCTGGGGGCACAGATACGGTGTGGTTTGCCAGAGCCCGGCAGCTCCTCGGTGCCGCAGGCAGCACAGCATCCCCTCAGGAACTGCTCACCCCGGGCAGTGCCGCAGCGCGGCCGCCTCTTCTCCGGCCGCTGGGGCCGGGAGGATCTGGCAGCGAGGCAGCTCCATCCCTGGATTTCTGCAGCTTTTCATGTCGCTTCCTCCCCTCCCGCCCCCGTTCCAGTTTTATCAACTCCGTTGAAATCGGTCCCTGGAGGGAAACCCATCGGCGCTGCGGAGCCTTGGCAGGAGCCGAGCGGATGTGGCCGGGCCAGGCGTCCCCGCGGGCGGCGGGCAGCTGCAGGCAGCTGTGCTGGCAGGAAGCCGCGCAGACGCCCCGAGCCGGGACCTGCCCGCTCCCACCGCGCAGGTGGGGAAACTGAGGCACGGCCCAGCCAGGTGGGGATGGGCGTGTAAAGGGGCTGGGGGGCTCAGGGTCCCGCAAGGCCACTGCTGGTGGCCACAGTGGTTGGTCACAGTGGTTGGTTACATGGCCATGCTGCTCGCTGGGAAGCAGCGTCTCCTGGCCATTTCCAATGTATCCATGGGAATGAGGCAGCTTAAAGTGGGGCCTGGTTGACCGTAGCGTTTCCCTTGAGGATTCACATTCCGAGTGGGGTGTGCCCACTCCAGCCAGGGTGGGGGACACATGGGGACCCTGGGGCTGCCCTCACCATCTGTATGCTCTGTCTTGCAGCGCGGCCGCCTCGCTGGAGCCTCGGCAATGAATGGGCACTCGCTGCCGGCCGGCACGCCAGCGCATCCCCGGGGCTGGCATGAGTTCTGCGAGCTGCACGCCATCAGCACCGCCAAGGAGCTGGCGCGGCACTACCTGCGCTTCGCCACCGAGCACCCGCACCATGACCTGCTGGCCGCCGAGAACTTCTCGGTGCAGTTCACCGACCTCTTCCAGCAGTACTTCTGCCACGAGGTGAAGGAGGGCATCGCCATGAACCAGCTGCGCATCCTGCCCGCCGGCCTGGCGCGGGATTACCGGGACACGCACCGGCGCCACACCGACGCTTCCCTGGGCACGGTGGCCACCAAAGCTGAGGCGGAGCCCGGTGCCCGCTCTGAGCAGCCTGTCCGAGCCCCCGAGGCCGCTCCCTCTGGGCTGCGCAAGTCCTGGAGCTCGGAGGAGCTGGCGGGGCCGGCTCGGAGGCCGTTCTCCCTCAGCCAGCTGCGCCGGAGCTGGCGCAGCCTCTTCCGACGCCGCTCCTCGGACGCGCTGCCCGGGGATGGCGATGGGGAGGCGGCGGAGGCGGCTCTGAAGCCGGGACTGGGGAAGCGCATCCTGCCCTGGGGGCTGTCGCGGGAGCAGCCCCCCGAGGTGCGCAAGGAGGGGCTGCTCAAGTACGGGCTGCTGGACGAGCATTCCCTGGACAGCGGGACGCGCTGGCAGCGCTGCCGCCTGGTGCTGCGGCGAGCGGCGCCGCCCGACAGCGAGGAATTTGTGCTGGAGCTCTTCGACCCGCCCAAGGTAAGGACCTGCCGCCTCTTGCCTGGTCCACACAGTGATGCTGAGGGTCTGCTGTGATGTTGAGGGTCCCTCGGCTGGGAATGATGCCTGGGTGCCACAGCATCCCACAGGGAGGAGCTGGGCCATGGTGCACCCAGCACCACGAGGGTTTCTCACCACGAGGGGTTTGCTCTGCCACTGCTCTCCCTCTGCTGCAGCCACACGAGGCTGGGCCTTGTTTGTTTAATATCTCTGAGAAAGAAACAAAGACACCCCTGTGAGTATTGTCTGGGGAGTGAGAGGTGCTGTCACCAAGGTCCGCTAATGCTGCAGTCGGTCAATGTGTCAATGTGTCATTGCATTTCTCCCTGCTGGGAATCCAGAACTGGGTTTTCCAGCTGGAAGCACAGTGCTGGCCTTCTGAGCTGAGGATGGAGGCTGGTGGCCTCCATCCCACTCATCCCAGCCTCATTCCACCAGTCTGATGAACCCCAAATTCACCCCATCCCCTGTGCTGTGCTTTTAGCAGCCTGAGCATCTGCTCGCCTGGGCAAGCTGGGAGAGGAAAAGGGAAAATAGGAATGAGGCTCTGTGCTTTTCTCTGCTCCCTGTGGGACCCATAGTTTTGCTTTTTGTGAGGAGTTTTGTGACTGGAAGTTCAGCTCTCAGCTGCTGCAGGGAGCTCCCGTGGTGCTGAGACGTGGCTGGAGTGGAGATGATGCAGGATGTGAGGGAGTGGGGAGTGATGTGGGGGGAGTTGGGATGTTCAATCTGTAAAAAGATGGTTCCTCCACATGGCAGGACTTGCACAGGCCGTGATGGGATGAATTTTCTCTCTCTCCTCTTTTTTTTTTTTGTTCTCGTTTAACTTTGATGACAAACTTGTGCTTTGGAAGGAGGAAACCTCCGGTAGAGCTGGAGCCTTGTCCCTGCCTTCAGGGCAGCAGGGTCAGGGAGCAGCTGGCTGAATTCCTGCTATTTCCGTCAAACGGCTCCAATATTAAATATTTGAAAAAAGAAACAACATCAAAATTGTAACATCTGAAAGTAAAAGCTGCTTTTGCTCCGTCATGTCAAGGGTTGCAGTTGTTTGTCCCCGTGGGAGTGTGTGTCCCCATCCCGGGGCACAGGGAGGTCAGAGGCACTCTGGGGCACTTGGAGGGTGCTCCAGCAGCTGGATAGCACTGCCTTTTCCCCCCCCCTCATCCTTTTTCTCCCTTTTCCCCATTTTTTAAAATCCCTTATTCTTTTTTTTTTATCCCTTTTAATTTTTTCTTCCCTCTTTTTTTTTTTCTTCCTTTTTCTTTTTTCACTTCCTCTTTTCTTTTTTCAATTCCCCCACACTTTTTTTACTACCCCTATCTTTTTCTCCCTATCCCTTTTTTTACTACCCCCATCTTTTTCTCCCTATCCCCCCCATTTTTTTCCCTTTCCTCCCTTTTTCTTTCTTTGTTTCCCTCCCTCTTGGGAAGCAAGCCCAGCACATTCTTCCTTTCCTCTCCCCACATTCCCTGCCCAGCTTTGACCCAGGGGTGGGAGACACTTCAAACAAGGCACTGGCCACGTTCCCCCCGTGCTCTGAGCATTATTCCTTGCAGTCTCCATGGGATGGAGATTTCCTGGAGCTCCACATCCCCACAGGGCTGGAGACCCCCGAGCCTGGAGCAGGGGGGGTTTCTCAGCCAGGCCTGCGGAAGCGGGGGGATGTTCCATGCTGGATTTTTGCGAGTCTCTGGATTAAATTGCTTCCTGTGCAAATATTCTCAGGGCGGCTCCTTCCTTTCCAATTCCCTGGGCCAGGGCCAGCTCCCTTCTCCTTTACAGCACAATCAATCCTGACCCTTTCCCAGTCACTGCGGTTGGATTCTGGGGGCGGTGGAAAATCCCCCATGGTGCTGGTGGCTCCCACTCCCCAAACCCAGCACGGGGCAAACCACGGAGCAGTGAGAACAGAACAGTTTGTTTGGGGGTTATTTTCCTTTAAAATAACTGAATAACACTCAACAACCCCCTGGGAATGGCTGCGAGGAGCCCCTTCCTTGCCATCCTCCTGCCCCAGGATGCTCCCAGGGTTTTTCCACTGCCTTTTCCCCATCTCGTGGGTCTGTTCCTGATTTGTGGATGCTGTTGATCACCTTGGAAAATTGATGGTTTTAAATAAGCAACTGTAAAATCTGTTCTTGGGATTTTTCAACTCCAAATGATCTCTGGACTGTGAGGTTGGTTACCCTCAGTTTTTCTGGAAACACCCTTCCCTCTCTTCCTTCCCCCTTCCCTCTCTTCCTTCCCCCTTCCTCCTCCTTCCTCCTTTCACCCTATAAATAATAGGATGCAACTGAAATTTCATCTCAGCCTCAGAGCTTTGCAGCATCAAGCCAAGCCCCCAGATATCCATCCCCTTGGAATGACCCTGGAAAAGGCAGGTGTGTGGAGAAAGGAGGGGGGTCCTGCTGCTTTTGGCAGCTTTTGTCTCCTTTTCCCCCATTTCTCCTCGTGCTCCAATGGGGCCTCTGAGCTTAATCCCATAACGTGCCTGGCATCAAAGGGAGTGGGGGCTTTGAAGAGCCCTGATCCCATTTGCTGCTTGGGTGGCTGTGCTGGGTGAAAGAGGAGCTGGAATAGAGGGATGTTGGGATACCTGTGCCTGTGTGTATATATATATATATATATATATATATATATATATATATATATATATATATAAAATATTTTATATAGCACTATATATAGTGCTTGTGTATATATATAAAAAGTATTTTATATATATAATATATTAAAATATATAATATTATATATACATATAATTATATAATAATACTATATACACTTATATATTATATAAACATATAAATTAAAATATTCATGTAGAAGTCTATATATATTTATTGTATATATTTATTATATATATTAATATACACACGCATTTTTATTATACATATACTATTTCATTTTATATAGTACATATTATATTATATATATTTATTATATGCACACATATATATTTTATTATATATATTTGTTATATATACACATATATAATATATTAATATAATATATATTTTATAATTAATTATAATATATATTATAATAATATAATTATATATTATTTAATTAATATAATATATATTAAAATATACATAAATATTGATTTAAGGCTATATATATTTTTATTACATATATATTTATTATACACACACACACATTTTTTCATATGTGCCACAGGAAAACCTGGGCATGGTCCTGGAGTTGCACCCATGTGGATTCTCTGATCTCTGCTGTGAGGGCAATGCTCACCAGTCCTCCCTGATTTCCTTGGAGGCATTAAGGGTTTTCTCCTCTCCCACACCGTTTAATCCCATACAACATTTAGGACTGGGTACCTCTGGGCTCTCTCCACCTTGATAAATTTCAGCCAGAGCTGGCAAACCCAGGTTTGTCAGCTTTGGGGCTGTTCCTCAGCTGAGCCCCAGCCCCAAATCCCTTTTCTGTGGCCGAATCCCAAACTCCATGAGAGCCGTGACTCGCAGCGGAAATGTCCCGAGCCGTTTCTGTTGACCAGATGTTTTTACAGGAAGGGGAAGGGAAATGGGATTTGCATTTGTGCTGCTTTCTTTATAGCATTTTAATGAAATCCAGCGCGTCCCACAAATTGATGGCACGCCGGGGCTGGCCCGGAGACTCCTTCCGGAGAGAGCCCTCGGAGCCTCTGCCCCAGCTCAAACATCTTTGCTGAAGCCATGGGAGGAGCAGTATTTTTATCTCTGCTCAGTGTGAGCCTGCTTTGACTTCCTTTTTTTTCTTTTTTTCTCTTTTTTTTTAAATTTTTTTTTATTCTTTTTTTACACCTTTCACCTGAATCTGGTTTCTGAGAACTGCCACCTCCTGAGCCAGCAGGTTCCTGTCCCCGATTTTTGGTGCCTGGGGCTGTGAGTGGCAGCTGGTCAGGCATGGGATGGGGCACATCCCAGTGTTTTGGTCCCCATTCCCTGTCCCTGCTCCTCCTGGAGCTGCTCAAACGTGGCCTGAGTGACTCAGCCAAGGAAGGGCAGTGGTGGAGGGGGAGTTTTCCTCCCTGGAGCACCTTGAGAAAGGTTTTCCCAGTGATGGGAAGCACCTCAGTGTCCCATCATCCCATCCCTGGTCCAGGAAAGGGCAGGTTTGTGCCAATCTGGATCCACAAGGGACCACATCCCTCTCCTGCATCTTTTCCTGGCGTTCCTGGGGACTTCATCCCTCTCTTAGTCTCTTTTTCTTGGCATCTCCATGGCCTGCATCCCATTCATGGCATTCTCCTGGCATTCCCAGGGACTGCATCCCTCTCTTGGCATCTCCATGGGCTGCATCCTGTCCTGGTGCAGCTGAAGATGTCCCTGCTCACTGCAGGGGGTTGGACTCGTTGCCTTTTCAAGATCCTTTCCAACCCAAACTATTCTGTTCTTCTATGATCCCTCTCCAAGCATCCTGCTCCCAGCATCCCTCTCCTGGCATTCCCAGGGACTGCATCCCTTTTTTGGCATTTCCATTTTGGCTGCATCCTGATCTGCTCGGTGTCCCTGCTTATTGCAGAGGGGTTGGACTGGGTGGCCTTTGAAGATCCCTTCCAACTCATTTTATTCTATGATTCTGAGATCCTGCTCCCAGCAGCATCCTCCAGGATCGCATCCCTCTCCTGGCAACCCCAAAAGACCACACAGCCAGGAGCTGGGAAAACACCTGTGATGACCCTGGAGGGGTTCGGGTGTCCTTCAAATCCCTTGGGAGAGGCAAAACCTGCCCTGGAGCTGCCCCCAAGCCCTCAGCAGCCTCTCCCCGGGGCAGGGCGGGCGCATCCTCTCTGTTCTTCGAAGGCACCGGCGGCCTCGGGGCTTTGTGAGATTTTGGTGGTGACTTTTGCTCTCTTCCCCCTCCCCCCCCCCCCCAGCTCTGTTTTTGGGTATCGAGGGGGGGGTGGGAAGGAGGGCGAGGAGACAAAGGTTATTTGTCATTTATTAACCACAACTTTTTCCATCCTTGGTCATGCACGGAAAAAACACTTTTAGCAGCGTAACCACAGCCCCGGCGTTAATTGCTGAAGAGCAGAGTTTCTTATTTTGGAAACTGTTGCTGGGATGGGGGCTTGCCAGGGCCTGGGTGTGAGGGGAAGGGTGCAGGATGGACCCCAATATCTGCTTCATTGAACTCTGGGGTTTGGGGCTTGGAAGGATTCCGTCTTTTTAACCCCATCCTTTAAAATCTGCCCTTCCTGGAGCTCTTGTCCTGCTGCCCCTGCTTATCAGAGTGTCACTCGCAGGGATGCTGCAGAGCTGCTGGGGTGGAAGCACCACGTGCCAGCTGAGAAGTGGGCAAAAAATGCAAAAAATGGAGATATTGGGCAAACCACAGGAAAGAGGGCTGGGAAAGCACTCGGGGAATGCATTGCTCCACAAGAGCTGTGGGTGCTGCGTCCCCGCAGCTGATGTGAAAAGCCTAGTGGGGTTTTGTTGGGTGGTTGCTTCTCTTTTTCCCCCCTTTTTCTTCTCTTTTTTTTTTTTTTTTTTCTCTCTCTCTCTCTTTTCACGGCCCAGGATGTGGTTGTTTCGAGGCTGAGAGCTGCTTCTTTCAAAGGTAAATATTTATGAGAGCCTGCGCAGGCAGCACCGGCTCTGGAAGGATTCAAGGATTCATCCCAGCCCTGCTGGGGGCTCAGCTGGGGTGGACCCTGCTCCTTCCCACCAGGCAGGTCCCAAATCCAGTGTCTGTGATGTTCAATTTCATTTTGGGATTGTGTTAAAAACGAGAATTTTGGGCAAACCCACTTCCCCCAGCCCCAGGCAAAGGGCAGGAATGAAAACACCCATCCAGTGGAATTGAATGCTCCTATGTGGACCAAAAACCCTCTGTGGGATTTTGAACCTTTTCCATCATCCTGGATGATGCAAAAACTTTGGGAAAAACCCCAGGACACCCCAGGGTTTGTGGGGATCCTGCAGAGCCTGTGCTGGACCCCCTCATTCCCCTGGGGCTGAGGTTTGGGGTGACTCAGTGCTGGCTGCAGCAGCTCCCACTTGCACGCAGACACCTTGTTTACTTTCCATGCTCGTTATTTATTCCAGGAAATTATTAAAGCAGCCCACGCTGGAACCAAATCTGGCATAAAATAAATTAAAAAAAAAATCAAAAAAAAAAAAAATCAAGGGTCTGGCGAAAGCTGTTTACAGATCTTGTTTATAGCCCCCCATCGCCCTCAGCCCTGCTGTGAACTGCTGGGCTCGCTGGTTTTGGGGGGTTTTGCAGGGTTTTTGGGGTTTTGCAGGGTTTTGGGGGGGCTATGTAGGGTTTTTTGGGGAGATTTGCAGGGGTTTGGGGAGGTTTGCAGTGTTTTGGGGGGCTTTACAGTGTTTTGGGGAGGTTTGGAAGGGTTTTGGGGAGGTTTGCAGTGTTTTGGGGAGCTTTGTAGGGTTATGGGGTGCTTTGCAGGGTTTTGGACAGGTTTGCAGTGTTTTGGGGAGCTTTGTAGGGTTATGGGGTGCTTTGCAGAGTTATGGAGAGATTTGCAGGGTTTTGGGGAGGTTTGTAAGGATTTTGGGGAGCTTTGCAATGTTTTTGGGTGCTTTGCAGTGTTTTGAGGAGCCTTGCAGGATTTTGGGGGTCTTTGCAGGGTTTTTGGGGGGCTTTGCAGGGATTTGGGGTTTTGCAGAGGTTTGGGGAGTTTGGGAACGTTGGCTCATTCGTGCACAGCAGGGATAGGATGATCAATGAACAGATCGATGAACAGATGATCAATGAACACCATCCAGGGATGGGTGGGGGTTCCTGCACCCCCCCAAATCCCACCCCAGCCTCACCCCGCGGTTTTGGGGCTCTGTTTTTCAGCCCCCCCGGGTGAATCCAGCGGGAGATGGGGGCTGGGGTCGGGGCTGTGCTTTCTCCCGTCGCCATCCACAGCCTCCCAGCGGGAACAGAGGGACCTTTGTGGCAGGGCCGGCACAACGGTGTCCCTTGTCACCGCTGGGGACAGCGCTGTCCCTGCCCAGCCCGCGGGGTGCTCCGAGACCCCGTGTCCTGGGGGCTCCTCTGTGGGGTGGGTGGAGGATGCTGGAAGGGTTTGGGGATTTTTTGGGTGGGGGATGCTGAGCTGGCACAGCAGCGGGAATCACCTCCCATGTTCCTGTTTGATGGTTGGGGAATCTCCAGGCTCCAGTTCCCCAAATGCAGGACAGAGCCCAGGGCGGTGCTTGCTGCTGTCAGGTTTCTCAGTGAGCATTCTGCACCTGCAGAGAGGCAGGAATGTTTTGGGAATGTCACGCTGAGCTAGGGGTCCCTGCAGCAGGCACACATCAATGGGATTCCAGTGCCTGTCCCAAAACCAGCATTGGCAGGGGCTGTCCAGGGTGGATCTCTGCCCTTGGGATGAGCTGTGGTGCAAACACCTGAGGAAGAGCACTGGGATTAACTGTGCTGTCAGCTCCCCCAGAGCACTGGGATTAGCTGGTGGGGAGAGGGATTAGTCAGCTGCAGATCCCTGAGGATGAATAACTGGAGTGGTTGTGGTGCAGATCCCTGAGGATGAACACCAGGATTAGCTCTGGTGCAAAACCCTGAGGACACATTTTGGGATTATCTGTGGTGCACAAGTCCTCAAGGATGAGCCTTGGGTTCAACTCCCAAGGGAAACCACCTGTGGGATTTCCTGCCACACAAAATCCCCGAGGGTGAAGGCTTGGATTACCCTTGGTGCAAACTCCTGAGGATGATGGCTGCTCCAGCAGGAATTTTGGACTCTCCAGCAGAACCCTTGGAGCCCTGCAGGGCCCCTCTGCCTCCCCCTGCCCTGCCCTGGCACCAGGGGATGTTTCCCACCCAGTTCACTCAGCATTCCCTGGAAAAGAGCTGAGTGTATCCACGCTCCTGGAAAACTTCACAGCTTCCCCAGGGCTGCAGGCACAGGATATGGTTTTGTGTCCATCCAGCACGGCCAGGCCTGGCCCTGCAGCTTGGCTGAGGTTTGTCCCTTGCGTAAGGGCCACAGTGATTTACAAGAAGTGACAAATCTCGCCCGTATCCGTTGGGGACCTTGCACAAGGGCTCAGGCACTTCCCCACCTCCCGTGGGTGACTCAGAGTGGAAGTGAGAGCTGGCCTGGGGAAACCCCTGGAGCGTGGAGGGGCCGGGGGCAGCTCCTGCTGCTCTCGAAGGATTTGCTCTGCATGAACTTGGCCTGATGGCCCAGCCACTGCCATCATCACTGTGCCACTGCCATCGTCACTGTGACAATGCCATCATCACCGTGCCACTGTCGTCATTACTGTCACAGTGCCGTCATCACTGTGCCACCATCATCATCACCGTACCACTGCCGTCATCACCGTGCCACCGTCGTCATTGTGCCGCTGTTATCATCACTCTGCCACTGCCCCTATCACCACGACGCTGCTGTCATTGCTGTTGTCATCTTTGTGCCACCACTGCCAGACCACCACCCACCCTCCTCACTGCCCTACCGCCATCATCACCAAGCCACTGCCACCGCTGTCGTCATCGTGCCACTCTCGTTCTTGGAGAGCCACCTTCCCCCTCTGAGTGGGAAAAGCTCCCCCAGCACCCTCAGTGTCCCCTGAGCACACAGGCAGCAGCTCACAGCTCTTGGGGACAGCATTCCTGGCACATTTGGGTGAGCTGGGAGGAGCTTTGCCGTGAAAACCACCACCAATCCCAAATATCCTTGCTGGACATTCAGTGGGGAAGCTGATGCTGGTAGGGTTTGAGGCTAAAGTGGAGCAACACCTGTAACATCCTGAGCACCCAGAGCCAGGCAGCAGCGGGCTTTACCCATCCCTGCAGCGCTGCTGGGGCACCTCTTGCCGAGAAGGAGCCCGTGGGTGAACCCCTGGTGTGTTGAGTGTGCACTTTTGCTTACTGAGAACTCCCTTTCCCGGTAGCGGCCGCATCGCGCCGGGCATCTTGCGGTCAGGTGCGGCAGCGGGGGCACCGTGCCTGCGGCAGGCACTTCCCCGAAGCCAGCCTGGGTTTTGGGCACCCTAATCTCTGTGCTGCATCATTTCCTTCTCCCTCCACGCTCCAGCTGCGCTCTCCGCGCCGAGAGACGCGGGGGGCTTCGCCGAACTCCCTTTTCCTGGAATTTCTCCCTTTCCTGAGAAACCGACCCCGAGCGCTGTGGTTGGGATGTTGATAAAACCCTCTCAGGGTCACGCTGGACGTCACAGCTCCTCGTGCGGGAAAGTGGCCAGGACGAGAGAGATCCTGTCACCTTCTCCGCACACAGGACTTTGCACGGGGCACGGTTACGTTCCAAAGGTGGCAGAAAAATCGAATTCCTTCGGGATAAAGCGGCGGCGCCCCACGGCAGCCCAGTGACAGTGATTGCAGCACAGCACAGCTGCAATCACTGTCACCAGCGGGCCCGGGGCTGCCGGAGCCACCGCGGTGTCACCAGCCCCGTGCATGACGCCGTACGCGAGCGACTTCTAAGAACTTTCTTCTCGGTGCAGCTCGGAGCTGATAAGGGCTGATCCCTCTCGCGCTGCGTTTCCGGCCCCAGAGAACACCGAGTGCTCGAGGGAGGGAGGGAGGAAGGGAGGAAGGAGGGGGGGACGGAAAAAAAAAGCACAAAAAAAAGCAGCACAGCTAAAGATGGTGTGGTTGGGTGACCGAGGAGTGTCCGGTGGGGACATTCTGAGTGTCATTCAGGTGGTTGGGTGGGTTTGCTGTGAGCTTCACGAGCTCAGGGCAGTTTGGCTGGCAATTTCTGAAGTGCCACAGCCCAGGGTGTAGGGACACTGTCACTGTGTAGGGACAGTGTGGGTGAGGAGGGACACTGGAACCAGCATCCTGTGGGATGATGAAGCCACTGTGTGAATCACAGCCAGCCCAAAATGTTGTGGTGCAGCAAACCTGGCACAGGGGGGTGAGAGGGTCTGGCACGTGGTGGCTTTGCCAGGATGCACGGGGTGGCTCTGGCCGTGGGGCTGAGCACAGAGCCTTGGCTCCATCACCCAGCACCACTGGGTGATTTTTTTGCCCAATTCAGGGCATTCTTGCCCCCCTGGCACCCCGGATCCTGTGCCACGTGCCGCAGCCTCCTGAGGAACCGAAAGCTGCCGCAGGGATATTTTAGCCTTTGTGGAAGTGCTTGCTCAGCATTTTGTCACGTGCCTGTGTCGGTGCCAAAGCCACCAGGGAGCTCTTGGCAGGCCACTGACCCTCTCAGCCATGAGCAGGATGTTCCCTGCCTGCACCCCAATTTCCCCTTTGGTGCCACGTCCCTGGGACGTGCTGCCATGCTGGGAGCCCCCTTCTCCCTCCTCTCTTCCTTGGGACCCCTGGGATGGGTCTGGATGTCACTCAGCCCCCCTGGGGTGCCCCCACAGTGACTGGGCAGTGTTTTGGGGGGGTATTTCCTCACCACACAGGGTATTTCTTGCTGCTGGGGTATTTCCCTTTCCCTAGGGTATTTCCTTGCTGGCTGCTGTGCCTTGGGTGGCTCCTGGACTGGGTAGAGCAGTGTGGTGTGGGGCAGTGTTTTGGGGTGTGGGGCAGTGTTTTGGGGTCTGGGGGAGTATTTTGGGGTTTGGGGGAGTTGGGGCTCAGCTCAGGCTCCGTGTTCCCCCCACAGGGCTCCAAGCCCAAGCTGCTCGTGGCCTGCTCCGCTGTGCAGGAGGTGCGGAGGTGCACACGCCTGGAGATGCCCGATAACCTCCACACCTTTGTCCTCAAGGTAGGACCTGCTGGAAGGGTCTGCAGCCACCCCCAAGGCCTTTCCCACCCCCTGGGACACATGTGGCTCCCAAACGCTCCCGTGCCAAGTTTCAGTTCCTCTTCCCATCGCAGGAGGGGATGCACAGGGGATGTGGAGCGCAGGGCTGGGGATGAGCTGTCCCCGCTGGGGTCCCGAGTGTGGATGGGTGGGGGATGCACATCTCTCTCTGTCTCTGAAGACCCCCCTGATGTCCCCCAGGTCACCAATGCCACCGACATCCTGTTTGAGGCAGGGGATGAGCAGCAGCTCAGCTGCTGGACGGCCGAGATCCGGGAGTGTGTGCACAGGGGGTAAGCGCTGCTGGATGTCCCTGTGTCAGGGGTGGGGACGGTGGCTCTGTGTCCCCAGTGCCAGCACTCAGCCTGGCCTCTCCTGTCCCCAGCAGGTCTGACACGGGTGACCCTGAGCTCCTGACGTGCCGACACCCCGACCCTACGCCCGCCAGCCCCGCCACCAGCACCGACCCCGTCAGCCAAGGTGAGCTGGGGACACCCAGGGGACCCTGGGGACAGAGCATCCCTCACTGTGGGGCCACCACACCCTGCCATGGCTGGGCTGATTGGCCTTCCCCAAATGGCACGAGGGCAGGGGACAGAGGGGAAGGGATGGGCAGGGACCCCATTTCCCAGGGCCACTCATCCCTGTGCCTGGCAGGGGCGACTCCGGGGGGCCCGGGGGAGGCGGCGGGGCCGAAGATGGAGCAGTTCCTCTCCTCCTGCCCCTGGTTCCACGGGCCCATCTCCCGCGTGAAGGCGGCTCAGCTGGTGCAGCTGGGGGGGCTGGAGGGCCACGGCGTGTTCCTGGTGCGGCAGAGCGAGACGCGCCGCGGCGAGTACGTGCTCACCTTCAACTTCCAGGGCAGAGCCAAGGTACGGGCGGGACGGGGCTGGGATGGGGAGGGGGAATCTCACAGGGGCAGGACAGCCCCTGTCCCATCACATCCCACCCCAGGGAGATGCTCTGCTGCTCTCTGTCTCGACCAGGGAGGCACAGGCTGGGGATGCAGCACATCGGCGTGTCCCCCATCCCAAATATCCCCACCGTGCCCTCCAGGAGGGGAAACAGGGAGGGTGACAGGGAGGGTGACAGGGAGGGTGACAGGTCCCTGCTCCTCTCCACAGCACCTGAGGCTGGCGCTGACGGAGCGGGGCCAGTGCCGGGTGCAGCACCTGCGCTTCTCCTCCATCGTGGAGATGCTGCAGCACTTCCACCGCTACCCCATCCCGCTGGAGTGCGGCTCCGCCTGCGACGTGCGGCTCTCCAGCTACGTCGTGGTGCTGCCACAGGCACAAGGTGTGTGGGGAGGGAAAGAGGATGTTCCTGTGGGACACAGGGGGTGTGCGGGAATGGGGATGTTCCTGTGGGACATGGAAGGGAAGGGAAGGGAAGGGAAGGGAAGGGAAGGGAAGGGAAGGGAAGGGAAGGGAAGGGAAGGGAAGGGAAGGGAAGGGAAGGGAAGGGAAGGGAAGGGAAGGGAAGGGAAGGGAAGGGAAGGGAAGGGAAGGGAAGGGAAGGGAAGGGAAGGGAAGGGAAGGATGTTCCCATGGGACACAAGGTGCTCAAGAAGGGAAGGGGGCGCTCCTGTGGGACACAAAGTGTGCAGGAATGAGAATGTTCCTGTGGGACACAGGGTGCTCAGAAAGGGAACTGGGATGTTCCTGTGGGATACAAGGTGTGCAGGAAGGGAAGGGGATGTTCCTGTGGGATACAAGGTGTTCCTGTGGGACTCAAGGTGTTCAGGAAGGGAAAGGGATGTTCCCCTGGGATGCGGGGATGGAGGGTGCCCAGGCTGGGTGTGGGTGCTATCCCCAGGCCCTTTGGTTGCTCCTGGAGTGGGGAAGCGGAAGCCTCGTGGCAGTGGCACACAAGGTGACTCCCAAGCTCCCAACTTCCCCTTCTGAGAAAGGAGAAGCTGCTCCCAGCCACCATTTGGGGGGGTGGATCATGGGATGCACCCCACAGCCCCAGAGAGGGGTGACAGGAGCATCCCCCTGACCATCACCTCCTCTCTCTGCCCGCAGCTCCCGGCTCCAGCACCACGGTCCCTCTCCCCCTGCCCTTCCCAGGCTGGAGCCCCGAGTTCAGCCTCGTCCCCGCCAGCTCCTCCTGCCCCCACGGCCCCGATGAGCCCCCCGGGGGTCCTCCAGGGGAGCAGATCTTCCACCTGGTGCCACCCCCGGCCGAGCTGGCACAGAGCCTGCGCCCGGCCAGGGCCACCCCGGCCACGGCGGCCCGGCCCCGCGACTCAGACTATGAGGTGGAGGCACCGGGCAGGGGCCACGTCCGTGCCATCGACAACCAGTACACGCCACTGTGAGCAGCACGGCCGGCACTGGGATGCACTTTCGGGTGGAGAAATCCTGGAGACCTTCTGGGGGATCCATCGAGAGAAAGAATGTACCTGTTTCTTCCTTCTGGTTAGGGATTATTATTGTAATTTTTTTTTTTTTTTTGCAAGGAAGGGGGTAATTTTTCACTCCTGTACGGGTGTGCTCCCTCTCGTTGGCCTGTTGAAGGGCCTCTTATTGTTGTTTTTTTGTTGTTCTTACGGAAGCTTTCTCGTTACTGTTTACACAATGCCACTTGTGCCTGCCCTGGGCCCGGTGTCCTGCCTGTCCCTGACACACCAGAGCCCAGCCAAGGAACCAGGGCCTTGTGTTCCACCCACGGAATTGGAGGAAGTTAAAAAAAACCCCAGGATAACAAGAAAAGAATGATTATAAATCCATTGCCAAGTTGCTGCTCCAGGCCTCATCCTCCTGCCCTGGCTGCTGAACCCACCAGCAAAGCCTGACCTGAGCAGGATTTGGGCTTTTTTTTATAGCTAAGGCAAAAACTGGCTTTTCTTGCTTTTCCTTTTTAACCCAGCACAGCCCTGGTCACTGCCAGGCAGAGGGATCCTCACCCTGCTCTCCCAGCTGATTGAGACTGAACACTAATTGCTCCATCCTTAGCCATGGCACCAGCTGAGAACTAACACAGAGACTGACACAAACCTCTCCTGCTGGTGAGGGAGGGGTTCATCCCCTTGTATCCTGGTGATGGAGGCTTTTTTATCCCTGTGGTGAATGGGTTTTTATCCTGGAGATGGAGGCGTTTTTGTCCCGGTGATGGAGCTGTTTTATCCTGGTGATGGAACAGTTTTATCCCAGTGATGGAACCATTTTATCCCAGTGGTTTTAGGCACAAATAAGTCAGTTTTCCCCTACTCTTGCTTGCCTTTTTCCCCCCAAAACCTGTCACCAGGAGCTTGGTGGCATTTAAAGCTCCACCACAGCCTCTTGCAGGTGATGGGGGTCCCTGGGGACCAAATTTGGGGTCCAAATCCCTGGGTCTCAGCATCTCCTGACCCCCAACTGTCCCCAAACTCTGCTGCTGTTCCTGAGCCCCCGGGGCTGCTTCACCTGCCTGGGGCAGCCGTGAGAGAGGAAGCACTTCTGAGAAGTTGCCTTTATTTTAGGAAAGAGGAAGGGCTGGAGCCGTTGCGCCACACAAGAGGGGATGTTCACAGTGTTCAACTTCCAGATTTCCCAGCACAGCCTTCCCTGGGATTTTGGATGCAAAACTTGCCTTGAGATTGCCTTACAGAAAGCTTTTTTTTATTCCTGTTTTCCTTAAAACTGCAATACAGGTGGGAGCCCTCAGGAGCATTAACATTTAGCAATTAATTTGCAAACCAGCAAACACAAAAGCCTCGTTGGGCTGAGTTAGGGAATTGCAACAAAAACCCAGCCTCTAGGACAGGGTTTTGCAGGTTCAAGGAGACAAGGACAGGAGATGGAAGGCAAACAGCCCAGGAAGCAGCCATGAGAGCAAATGTGGGTTTATAAATCAAACTATGAGGCTGGGAACCATCAACTGGAGAAACCATTTAGGTTTTCCTTTTGTGCCTCCCCGTTGCTTGCTCTTGCTCTCTCCTGGGCTTTGTGCATTTAGAGCAGGCAAAGGCTTTTTTTTTTTCCCCCTGCTTTCTCTACACTTGTGCCTGAAACTGGAGCATTAAGAGCAAATTGCCCTGGTCCTGCAGCAGTGCCAGCCCCGGAGAGGCTGATGCAGGAACAAAGGCGGCCCTGTCCTCGCCGGGCTCCTCAGCTGTATCCGCATCCCATTCTCCTCCCTGGAGCAGCACAAAGGCTGCAGCCAGAGGCAGGAGCACATCCCCGGGGCTGCCTTGTGCCAGGCAAGGCAGCTCCCTCCCAGGCTCATAAATAACTCCCCGTGCTCTTGCATTTATGGGGATGGGGAAGGGAAGGGGGGACGGCGCAGCACAAGTTGTCGTTTCCTTTCCCCCGCTGGCTGCCCGCTTCCCAAAGCCTTGGAGAACACAGGGGTGTGCTAAATCTTGCTGAGATTGCTGGTTTTAGTCCCACTGAGCTCCAGGGAGCTGTGCTCAAAGGGGTTTTCCCCCAAAAGGCGAGGTGGAATCACCCAGATCTCCCGACATCTGCAAAGAAAGGACGGGCTGGGAAAAGGCAGCGCTATTCACATCCCCTGCCAGATGAATCCAGAGAAATCCTTGCCAGATAAATCAGATGCTGCTGGGGTGGGTTGTTTTGGCACGCCAGGACTTTATTGTTCCAGTGCCAGAACTGAAACATGCGTGTGCATGTGGTATTTTTAACCTGCAGTTTAATTACAAGGGGGTTCTCCGCAGTTTAAATGGAAATTGCTGTGCTTGATTAGTAAAATACACGTTGGGTTCATTATCTCCCTGCCAGCCACTTCCCCCATGCAAACAAACTCCAGTGGGGGAGAACTCCTGTCCTCCCCACCAGCGAGCAGTGGGAGAGTCCCTCTGATTATTTAATTTAATAATTATTGAACTGATTCCATCCCCAAACTCACCCACAGGCAGCCGAGGGCTGCCCTGCCCTGCCAGCTCCACCAGCTCCTCGTTTCACATCCATTGCAGGGGAATTTTGGGCTATTTCCCAAGCTCCCAGGGGCAGCTGAGTTTGAAATCTCATTTCTCCTAGAAAACATCTGGCTTGTGACACAGGTCAGAGCTCTGCTCCGGCCAGCACGTTACTGCAGCCCTAAGGTACTCACTCCTCTGCATTACAGCAGTGGGCAAACAGCATTAAAGCCATTCCACTCTATGGAATAGAAGCATTTTTCAGGATTTTTATGTTGTTGTGACTCGAGAGAAGAGCCCAGGGCTGGGCAGGTTTGGTTCCCCAGCCCCTGTGGGTTTTTACTGGCGTTTGTGGGAGTTTTGGGAGGAGGGGAAGCCAAGGGAGCAGTTTGTGCCTTGGCCCTGGCGATGGGCACGTGGAGCTGGAGTTTGGATCCCACCTAAGGAAGGCAGGAGTCACAGGAGCAGCTCCTGGAGCTGGCCCTGCCCCAAGGTGTCCCCCTGGAGAGGCTGGAGTGGGGGCAGCCCCGTTCCATCCAACACAGGACAGGTTTGAGCAATAAAAATGAAAACCAAGCAGTGCCTTTGCTCTGGGACGGCAGGGACTTGGTTTAGGGCACAATCCAAAATTGGGCCCTGCCAGAATTCCTCCCCCTCCTCTTCCTCTTGCTGTTTGCTGATGGCCACTCCTGCTGGGTGGCCTTTGTGTCCCCAAGGGTGTCAGGTTCTGAAGGAGCTCCTGACATGAAGCATTAGGGGATTTCTCCCTCTCTCCCTCCCAGCCCAGCAGGTACCGAACACTGACACCACCACTCCTCACCCACCCCTTTGGATTGAAGCGATTTTGGGGTGAAACTTCTAGGAAAACATCCAGGGAGAAGCCAAAGCTTCTCATTCCTCATCTGGACCACCAAAGCCTGGTGTCATCCAGCATTCCAAACTTTTAGCTTTGATCCCAACAGCCCCAACATTCCCCAGCAGCTCCAGAGGCAGGGAGGTGACTCTGCATTCCCTAACTCAGCCTTCAGCAGGACGATTAAAGCCAACAGTTTTGTTGGGAGTGTATTAATTTGAAAGTTCTACTTTTCACCTGCACAGAAAAGTTCTTCTTGTATAGTAAATTTTTTTCTATATATTGTTTCTGTATGTACTGTACAAGTAACTTATTCTTGAATAATGCGATTTTACCATAATATTAAAAAAAAAAAAATTCTGTTCTTAATAAACTGTTTTTAGAACTTGTTTCTCACTTGTAGTCTTCAGTCTGGTTCTCTCCAGGTGCCTGGACATTGTTTTAGTGGAAAATGGATGCTAAAGGACATGGAAATCCTTTGGTTTATCCCCATGGGATGATGCCTGCACTGCACAGGACGGGGCACTTGGAGCAGGGATAACTTTATCTCCCCATTTTTTAAGGCATTTTCCCAGGGAATTCTTACCTTTCCTTTCCTTCTCCAGCAGCACCACTGAGTTTTACACTTCCATCACCTTAAAGGCCCATTTGGGACCTTTCCCAACCCCGTGGGGAGCAGCCCAAGGCTGAGGGATCAGCAACACAAAATCACAAACAGCTGAATTTGGGATTCCCAAACCTTTCCCTTATTCCTGCAATACCCCTGCAGCACACAACAGACTCAGGCTCAAACCCTGGCTCCAGCTGGGATTGGTACGGGAAGAGACCCAAAAATCACCACACAAACACCAAGGAGGGTCAGTTTTTAAAACTTTTTTTATTTTTTAATTTTTTTTTTAAGTTTTTATTTTATATTATCTACAAAGTAAAAGTTTTCTTAACTTAAAAGTTACATCACTGTCTCACGATAGTGATTATCTCATCAAACGTGATTTATAAATAATAACTCATCCGTTTGACGATTAGAATTTTTTTTTTTTTTACTGAACCTGTTTCAAGTTTAGTTAGAAGTAAAAGGGATCTCCAAGTCTTGATTTTTAGTGATAATAGCAGCAAGAATCACTCTTGTTACTTCTTTTGCTAGCTGACGAGTTCATAACTTTGAAGGGTCATTAAAAAATAAATAACTTCCAGTTTTTCAGCAAGCAGAGTTGGGGCACTTGCAGGACTCAGATACAGTGCATGGAATTATGGAATAGCCCACAAGTTCCTAAATGCCTCTACTCAGTCCGAATCTCTCCCACTGCAAGATGAACTGTTAGCATTCCTAGTGGATGTTACAAGAAATCAAATTTTTTTTTTTTTTTAAACAAAATAAAATGAAATTCTAGTTTTCTGTGCTTCCAGTTGGCAGAAGCAGTAGAAGGAGGGTATTTGGCCTACAAAAGGTATCCAGCCTTTCAGTTATTCCAGATGAGCCTTACAACTGCTGTTGGTGGTGGGCTTGTACTGTAAAAAAAAAGTTCAAATGTAAATAATAAATTGGCAAGCCACACAACAGTTTGCTAGTAAAGTGGTCACAGGACAACTACTGAGCTCAACTTTCTTTTATTTTTATTTTTTTTCTCTTTTTCTTTTATTTTTTTAGAGAACAAAACAAAACCCTGCACATCAAGATGTCCTTGGGATGCTTTATTTTTTTTCTTTTTCCCTACCTAAGCCCTCAGAAAGCAGCTTTGTTCTGCTCACACATTCCCCAAGAAGCATCAGGTTAAACTAAATCACTACAGAAGTTCAGAGGCTGTTTGAACTTGAATAATCAAAGAAACCTAAATAAGGTTAAATTTAAAGCGGAAAGAAGTCACACAACTCCTACTTTTCCCCCAAAGCAAAGCTGCAGAATGTTACTCTGAATTAAAGTTTAGATTTCAGTTGTCACTTTACTTTAACAGCAGCCTAGCACAGCCCTACCCCCACACAACATTTCACTGCTGTCCTCAAGATTTAATTGAATCTCTGATCATTATAAACTGCACACAGTCCATCCCCCACGGCAAATCCACGGAAAACTCAGTCCCACAGTGCCAGGGCCTCACACTCCTCTACTCCAGACAGAGAAAAATCAGGAATATTCCCTGAATTAGGTACATCTCAGCTAAACCTACTCTCCTCCAGGCTGCCAAAGCACAGCTGTGAAACACAAGGACATCTTAAGGTTGGTTGGTTTTCTTTGTCGTTTTTTTTTTTTTTTTAAATTATTATTTTTAATTTTTTTTTTTTCCCCAAAGATCTGGTTTCTCCCAGTCCTCACTCCTCGACCTGGCTCAGTTAGGGTGCAGGTCTCCCAGGCACACACTCCTCACCTGAAGGGTGGGTCATATAGGGGAAATGTGTTGTTGTCGAGACTGGAATGGGCTGTAGTGCACTTTGAGCGAGGGCGGCTTGGGGACCACCGGGAGGCTGTGTCGTCATTAGCATCATTGGAGCATGGGCAGTTGGGTGAGAAGGAACCATTCCTGACTGTACATGAGCCTGAAACAAAGAGCTCTTTAGTATCATGGTCACAAGGAGGCAGCAACTCCTGGCCACATGACTGGCGGAAGTTTGCTCCGTCAGCAAAGGTTTACTCTTCATTTATTTGATTTTTTTAAATTATTTTTTCTTTTTTTTTTTTTTTTTTTTAACTAGGGATTAAGGCAGAAGTTGTAACACAAAAAAAAAAATTAATAATAATAACAACAAAAAGGAAAAAATAATAATTAAAAAAGCGCTCCTTACTGCTGGCTCTGAGCTGCGTTCTCAATTTTAGCCATTTCGCCAGCATTAAACGGGGGGAGGGGGGTATTAAAAAAATAAAAAAACAATTCAGCAACAAATCTTCAAAACATTTCTGTTAGACACCTTAGATCAAAGCACTTCCTAGAGGGTACAGACAGGAACTTGACAGGCACTGGGAGTCTGGCATCCCTTCCCCAGCTCTCTCCTTGCACAACCCCACGTTCTGCGCTGGCTCCCTGCCCTGGGAACCTCCCTGTCCTCTCCAGTGACCTGTGCCCACTCTGTGCTCAGCCAAGTCCTCCTGACACGAGTGATTTCATCCCTTCACACTCTCAGGGCAGCTTTGTTCTGCTTCCAGTTCAGCTCATCGCAGTTCTTGTGTAATCTGAGCAATCAGGGCTAAGTCTCAGTGGAAAAGGAGATTATTCCTTCCCATGGCTGATCACCTCTGGCAAACAACTTCAGCAACTTGGTGGGTTCTTTAGCTCAGAGCAGTTCATGTCTCTAGAGGTCATCAATTTATTTTATTTAAAAACCTAGCAAACATTCATTTCTTAAAAGCACAAAGGAACTCAGAGCTCTCGGTGGATTTCTCCTTGAAAAAAAAAAAAAAAGCCCCAAAACCCCATCATTTGTACCTAAGGTTTGCTTTGTCCTTCTACCATATCCCAGCACTGCAGCCTCACAGGTCTCCCATGCCAGTAAAGACAAATAGCAGGTAGTGGCTAGAATTTTATTTCTTAAAGACAAAAAGGGTTACTTGACTCATCACAGACATTCCCCAAACTCTTTGATCAGACTTGCACGTGTTAGTAGCACCCCAGAAGCCTTTAAAGGCAGGAACTGCAATTCAAATCTCACTCTTGCTCTAAAAAAGCTTTAGGAGATCAGGCTGTGGAACAGGAATACCTCCCAGGACTGGCTCCACGGTGACTTTGACAAACATGCTATTGTAGAAGCCATCATTATAAAGCAGCTATTCATAGAGCAGCTGGAGTCAATACACACAGTGGATAAAATTTTTCTCAAACATTTTGCAAACTGGCAGCTGACAGCACTCTCTAATGAATTTTAAAGTACTGCTTCTCAAGTGAGATATCCACCAGCTCAAGATTCATCTGATAACCTGAAGGGAAATTGGATTGATCCCCTGTGTTGGCCTAACTGAAATTTTTTACTACGTGGTATTTCAGAATTGTGTTTGGAAGCTGGGAATGAGGCTGCTAAAAAATGATTAAATCCAGTGATTAGTTTCCCCACGATGGAATAATTACATGCATTTAAAATTTCTGACAGAACTGTAGTTATGCCTTCACTAGAGATTTTTGAGGGAACTACTTCATTGGCAAAGTCAATTAGTTTGGTGTAAATATCACAAATTGCAGCTTTCATTCTAAAAAAAAAAATTGCAGAAGAGACTGCACAAGTTAAAATCAAGGGCAAGGCAGGCCTTGTCTGTGATTGCTAAAAATGCTGCCTGAGCAGTCAGTTCTGACTCCAAATTGCATCTGATTTGTTTCATTTGGTTTGCTTGGCACACAGAAAGGAAGGCAATGGTCACATCCTGCACACCCCTGGCCTGGCCAGGGCACAGCTTTACCCTTTCAGGGCCTTCAAGCAAATGTTTCACGTCTCAAATCACAGCACTGGACGTGCCACTAAGCCAAGACCCCTCTGAGAAGCTCTAAACACAACCCAGGCATTGACAGCAGTGCCTTCACAGCAGAGCAGAGCAGGAGTCTTGTTTCTGGCAGAAAGCAGAGAAGGGGAGGATGAGTCAAGATGCCACAGCAATCATCAGCTCTGGCCATCCTCTCCTTATCCTCCCCCCCGTCCAAAAAAAAAAAAAAAAAGCAGAGAAATCAAAAGCCTAAGAGAATCAAAAAGCTAAAAATTCAACATCAGTAAAAGGATTCCTACAGAACTATTGATTTATTGGCTTAACTGACTGTCCCAGGGACCAAAGCAAAGATTTTATCAGAATTCTGCAAGGGACTGGACAGCTGTCAGATTAACATCCCTAATCACAGTTAGTCACCTTATCCCAAACTATTGTTAACCTGTAGGAGAAGGCAGAAACCAGACACCAAGTTCTTGGTTTGAAGAAAAAAATTGTGCAGGCAAATTATTGATTGAACTGCCCATTCCTTGACAAAGGACACTAAGTCCAGGAGATTTAGTAAACATCAGAAAATCTGTGTCACACTGCTTTACATGGAGCTCTTGATTAATCTATCATGTGCTTCCCTTCCCCAAATCCTTTTTCTCAGGGAGCTGACCACGAGGGAGCAGTTAAGAGAAGTGAGTTTCTGATTCTGAAGCAAAGACTGTTGTTTTAGGTTAGCCAACAATCTTTGGGGAGCTTCAGCACAAGCAGTTCATTTAGAACCACACTCACACCACACACACAGAGGCTTCTTTCTGCAGGGATTGTCCTGCAGTCACCTTAACTCTCTCCTCTCTCCCTTGCACTGCCTTGCTTCTCCCTGGAAATCCTCTCATGTCCTTTCCTGCATGTATTTGTATAAAATTCGTCTAGGATGCAGAGCCTGAAACTGCCACCAAAAGCAGCAATTCAGCCTTTCTGCACTCACCTCCCACCTCCAACCTTTCTGTATGCCAGCTCTTCCTGGGATCAGGCACCTGACTCAGCAGGGAACTGATTTGACCAAGAAATAGCCTAAAAAGGGGGTAGGGGAGGCACATTTCAGCTCAATTGTGTCCCCAGCCTGCTCTGCTCCACGGCCAAGCAGTTCTGTGAGCAGAGTGGTGGGGCAGGGACAAGGATGGGAGCCAGGAACTGGGAAGAGAGCTCAATTTATTTCAGTAGCAGTGCCAGCTTAAGATGTCTTCATTAAACTACAGTTGCAGATGCACTAGGTGTTGGAAGCTGAGGTCCAAGTACACCTTGTCAAAATTCTAAATAAAAGGCAATGTACAGACAGAAACCTAAATAACAACAACAGGTAAGTCTGTGCTGAGAGGTGACAGATTGGCAATCACTTCAGCAGGCCCGACTGTCCTAACTTTTGTGGCATTAAGACATTTAAGTCTTGAAGGTTGTTAAACTGTGTTTACCTGGGGGACATGGGCCATGTGTGGCGGATTGGTATATGCAGGTTGAACATGGGAGGGATGAATGGTGAAGACTGTTTGTTGTGCTGTAGGAAAATTGTTTTGTGGAGACTGCGTGTTGGAGCCTGGCGTCATGGAAGGAGGGGTTGGAGCTAGACCTGCGTGGTAAATCGCCGACTGCTGCTGGGGGTTGGCCAGGTGCAGGGCCTGGGCAGCCTGGTGCTGGTGGTGCTGCAAGAAAACACAAAAAAAAAATTTAGGTTAGGGCTGAGGAATTGTATTGATTCTGTTAAGGAGAAAGGGGGTGGGAAACTGCTCTTAATTGTGAATTTGGAAATGGTGAATCTAAGGATGAGCTGTGCTCGTGGGGAACTCTTTACAACCCCACCTGTCGCAGGCATCTTTTTATGAAAAATCCTTTCCTTAGGATTTTTCCTCCTGAGGAGCTGAGAGGCCTCAGGAACAAAATGTAAACATTGATTATCTGCTGCTGTGGAATGCAACAGGTGCATCTGTGATTGGTCTCATGTGGTTGTTTCTAATTAATGGCCAATCACAGTCAGCTGGCTCGGATGGAGAGTCCGAGCTACAAACCTTTGTTTTATTTCCTTTCTATTCTTAGCTTAGCCAGCCTTCTGATGAAACCTTTTTTTCTATTCTTTGAGTACAGTTTTAATGTAATATATATCATAAAATAATAAATGAAGCCTTCTGTAACATGGAGTCAGATCTCAATTTCTTCCCTCATCCAAAAATCCCTGTGAACACGGTCACACCCAGCAGGCTCAGCTTGTGCTGGCACACAGAGCCCAGAGTGCCAGGTAAAACCAGGCAGAACCTGCAGCTGGGAGTGCCTCAGTTATTCCCAGGAGGGAGTAAAGGAATGCAGCACTATCCAAGGATCACTTTGTCTTCAGCTGCTTTGACAAAATCCAATCAAACACTTCTCAGCGTTTATCTGCTATTTCCACTTCTCTCATATGAAAGCACTGACACAATTACGATCCTTCCTTAATCCTGAAACTGAAACATCCCCCATCCCCTGTGAACAGGGAGAAACGAGTGCTTGGACTCTGCTCCATCCTCCCCTTTTCCCCCTCAGAGAAATCAACACAAGCACGACATCAAGCAATCCCTTCCACACAACCTGCAGCCACTCGGGGCTGTGTTACCTGCACGGGGCTTGGAGCAGGGTGGCTTCCAGCATGTTGGCTTTGCTGCTGGCCAGTTGGGGTGGCAGAAGGCTGAGGATGAGGAGGATGCGGGTGCAGGGTAGCATTAGGGTGGGCATACTGCTGAGCAAGTGAGCCAGTGGAAACTAGGATGAAAAAGAAAAATATTTAACACCAGGTACAGGACATGCACCTCTATCAAATCACCAGCTGCATTTGAAGATTTCACTACAACTCAAGTGTGTAAATATATTCCCTCCCCCTTCTAAAAATATATATATATATATTTATCTTGCAAATAGCTGATGATCTTACCTTGCTTTTGTGTAGTTTGGTTTGGCAGGAAAGTCTATAAACAACCATAATTAGACAGTTCATCTTCCCTAATTTGACAATGTAACAGATACTACATAGAGAAAAGCAGTATTTCATCTTTTGTTTTGTCAAACAGATCAAATTTGAAATTTCCATACAATTTAGGATTTCCTGAGATATACTTTTTCAAAGGTGTTATGAGCCATTTTTATTTCCACCATCCAAAAAAAATTCTTTGGCCTTATACCTGGCTAACCTCACCATGCTACTCTTCTGGAAATTGCTCACAGAACAGTCAGAGGGAAGCACAAACTCTGCCCTAGCACTCCAGAGTAAATAAACACATCACAGCTGACAAAACTGAGGCTGCTCAAGCATCAAATTTCTGCTGAAGCCACTTTCTGGTGCTAAAATAACCCATTTTGCCTCTGCCCTCGAGACCAATCTGTTCTGGATCACCACCATCCTCTGAGCTCCCCAACACTGCCATGGAATTCTTCATTCCTTGAACCAGAACCAAATAAGGTACAAAATTCCCAAAAAGGAAGAAACTGAACAACAGAAAAGTTTTACCCCAGTGAAGCCACATCTGTTGCCACAGCTGTGCCAGTCTCCAACAACAAACACCCAAGTTCCTTCTTGGATCCTGCTCTGTCCTGCTGCAAATGGGCCACA